>NC_133655.1:193674895-193990341 GCF_009905375.1 Apium graveolens | reverse complement strand
TTAATTAATCATATTTAATAAATTAAAAATTATTTAAATAATGATAAAATAGTTTTATTATTATTTATTTCTACTACCGGCTTAATATTGAACCTACAGGGTCACATCATAAAAAGAGAATAATCTAATGATGAGGAATTAATTAATAATGGCTAATAATTATTTATTTGTGAAATAAATTAATTAATTGGCAAAATTTAATAATTGATTAAATGAGATTTAATTGATTATAAAATAATTAAGAAAAGTTCTTAATATTATTAATTAAAGGATTTAATTTTTGGAAATTAAATCAAGAGAGAGAATTATTTCTAAAGTGTTTAGAAAAAGGATTAAATGATTAAAAGGTGTTTTAATTATTAATGAGAATAATAAATGGGAATAATAATAATAATATTTATGGGAAAATTTCAGCTGAAAATTTTGCCTATAAATACACTATTATAGACCCTATTTTATTCCAACCCACACAAAACCCAAAAAGTTTGGAAAACCCATTCTCTCCACCTCCTTCCTCCTCCTTAACATCATTTTCTTGGTGGATACCGGTGGAGTGCTTCACACTTGAGGACAACTGCTAAGGATCTCTGATCGTTGTCTCCGAATTATTTTTAAAAGGTTAGATTCGATCCCTCGAATTTTTATTCACGATTTATATGCTTTTATTTAGATTTGTATGTGTAAAAGTGTTTGGCCTTGCCCCGCTGCGTTTAAAATCCAACAATGGTATCAGAGCATAGGTTGTATGCATATAGATCCGTGGTCAAAATTTCAGAATTTTATGTACTTGTATGAATTAATTATGAGTTTTACAAGTTATATCATGGATTAATTTTGTCTGATGAGAAATCGTTTCTCAGAATAATTTTAATGTTGATCTGGGTTCTACAAGTGTTGTAGATCGTCTGGGTATTTTTTTCATAATTTTATGATGTATAGATTTTTATTATGAATTTTTGAAGATCTTGCAATTAAATTCGTAAATAAATAAATAAATATATGTGTATATAGTATATATATATATGTTTGTATTGCTGCTGTAAAAGAAAACCATCTGTACTGCTGTGCTTGTCGCTTGTCTGCTACATCTGTTGTGCACAGAAAGAGAAGACTAACAGGCTCGTTTTCCGAGAAGAAAAAGACGGCTGCTGAAAGAAAAAAAATAAAAATAAAATATAGGGGTGTAACGCATTCCGGGAATGCGTTACACACCTGTGGCGCATTCACGGAATGCGTTACACCCTTTAATGGCTTAAAAGGGGTGTAACGCATCACCGGAATGCGTTACAGGTCCTGTAACGCGTTCCTGTAATGCGTTACAGCCCTTCTGTTGATTTTAAAATTGATTTTTTGGGAGTTTCGTAACTCCGTTTTGGGCGTGCAATATACCGTTGGATTCGTTTTTCCGAGACGGATCTAATAGAGTGATCAATTTTAGTTTATATAAAGTTTTGAACTGTTTATATTTCCATGAAGTGTTTTAAAGCTGTTTTTGACTGTTTTAATTGCTTTTAAATGCTTCATGTGATACATAGAGATGTATATTGCTTAGAACAATGTGCTAGATGATGTAACATGCCTACCTTGATGTTTATTCATGTTGATATATGTGATATATGCTTAGTTTATCATGCGATGATAGATTTAGGTGAACTTGAATGAACATAAGGCGTTTGTTAGACAACTAGTATAGTGAAATTGTTTCATAACCTTAATAACAATATTATGAATACAATCATGAGATTCTTGTGTTTATGAAACACATAATTGAATATGAATTTTCGATATGAGAGAAAGGATGATTCTGTCAACAACAGATTTCTATCTGTAAGAAAGGGTTATTAAGTGACGCCTCTTGACAATGCTCCACCCGATCTGGGAATCGTCTGATTGTTGATTATTGATTTGAAATATTTAATTTAAAAGGAAGAATCTCTTTATAATATGATTATGATTGTAACGTAATATAATCCCTCTAAAATTAAATAATATCAAGTAGTAATTGGCCAATGATACAACGGGCTTGTGTCGGTCATAGCCTTCCAACATGGTAGAAAGTAGTTCTTATTTTTGAATCATTGTCGGTTCGTGCTACAACCGAGGGCTTTGATTTCGAAATAAGAAATACTTGTCTATTACATAGAGATGTGTACATTAATAAGAATCTAAAGGTCGGTACGTGCTACAGCCGTGGGCCTTTGGGGACTGATTCAACTGTACGGAATGTTGGGTTAGACTTGACTTAGAATATTGAGTTTGTCGTGCTACAGCCGAAGACTCAATTATTCAAGAGGCTAAAGTTTGATTAGGGAATAACATGAGATATAATTGACAAGAGTTGTCTGCCTATTCAACATTACATGGCGGTTCGTGCTACAGCCGGGGTCGTGTAATGGAATGTAGGATCCCTATTCCCACTAGCATTATGAATGCTTAATTTTTCACGTAGGGGGTTGAATAAATTAGATAAACTAGTGGGAGCCACTTATGAATAAAGACCCGATTCATATAGTGTTTTGAAATGAAATCGAATATTTGCTAAGTGTTGTTATGTGTTTATCATTTACAGATTTACTTTGTACGTTATGTCTTCTGCACTATCCCTTAGGAGCATACTAGATGCTCACAAATTGAATGGTCCTAATTATGCTGACTGGCTTCGAAACTTGAGAATTGTTCTCAGGATTGAGAAGCTAGAATACGTGATTGACTCACCTAAGCCTACTGAACCTGCTAGTGATGCACATAATGATGAACATGTTGTGTATCGTAAGTGGATAGATGATGTAAACGTTGCTCAATGCATCATGCTAGCTTCTATGAACATTGAGCTACAAAAGCAATATGAGCATATGGATGCTCTCACTATCCTCATGCATCTACAAGAGTTGTATGATGTGGCGGGGAGGACAGCTCGATATGAGATATCGAAGGAGTTGTTCGGTTGTAGGATGTCTGAGGGATCATCTGTGAATGACCATGTACTTAAGATGATCAATTTGATTGAACGTCTTGGACAACTTGGTTTTACCATGGATGGGGAGCTGAGCCAAGACTTGGTCTTGCAATCGCTTCCGAGTTCGTTCTCGCAGTTTGTTGTGAACTTTCACATGAATAAGTTGGATGTCAGCCTGCCTGAACTCCACAACATGTTGAAGACTGCGGAATCGAATTTTCCCCCTAAGAAGAGTTCTTTTCTTCTAATTGGTGAAGGTTCCAATCCTAAGAAAAGGAAGAGGAACCCTTCCAAGAAGAAGAAAGTAGGTGAGAAAATGGCGGTTCCACCAAAAGCTGAAGACCCCAAGAGCAAAGTTGTTTGCTTTCACTATAACAAGGTGGGGCACTGGAAGAGGAACTGCAAGGTTTACCTTGCAGAATTGAAGAAGAAGAAGGGTAGTGAGACTACCGCTTCTGATTCAGGTATGTTCATGATAGAAATGAATATGTCATTAAATCAAATTTCTACTTGGGTATTAGATACCGCCTGTGGTTTTCAAATCTGCAATTTGTTGCAGGGACCAAGGAGAAGTAGGACTCTTGAAGAAGAGGAGGTGATTCTACTGATGGAAATGGAGCAAGAGTTGCTGCTGAAGATGTAGAATCATTTCATTTACATATGCCTACGGGCAAGACTATTGTTTGAAATAATTGTTATTTTGTTCCCTCAATTGTGAGGAATATTATTCCCATGTTAGACTTGGCTGGATTTTCATTTATTATTGAGAATAATGAATGTTCTATTCTTAGAGATAATATTCTTTATGGACATGGTACTTTAAATAATGGTCTGTATATATGTGACATAATTTACTTCAGATTGAACAAACTAATAAAAGAAAAGGGATGATGAAAATCTCACTTTATAGTGGCACTGCAGTCTCCATTTAGTGGACATGGAGAGAGGGCTGCAGATTTGCTAGGAATGGTACACACAAATGTATGTGGACCAATGTCTACGCAAGCCATGGGTGGATTTTCATACTTCATTACTTTCATAGATGATAGATCTGGATTCGGATATGTGTTTGATGAAACACAAGTCTGAGGCCTTTGAAAGGTTCAAAGAATATAAGTATGAAGTGGAGAAACAAATCAAACATAGTATTATAATTCTTCGATTAGATCGAGATGGTGAATAGTTTAATGGAGTGTTTCTAGATTATCTCAAAGTAAATGGTATAGTCTCCCAGTGGACTCCTCCAGATTAGTATCAGAAAGGAGAAATCGAACTTTGTTAGACATAGTTCGGTCCATGATGAGCTATGCAAATCTTCTAGTATTCCTATGGGGTTATGTATTGGAAACCTCAGCATATTTACTGAATAAGGTGCCTTCCAAAATCTGTTCCTCAAACTTCGTATGAGATATGGAAAGAAAGGAAACCGAGTCTTAAACACGTTAAGATTTGGGGATGTCCAGCTTATGTCAAGTAAGTTGACCCAGATAAGCTGGAATATCGATCCGTAAAATGTAGTTTTGTGGGATATCCTGAAGAGACTTTAGGGTATTACTTTTGCACCGATCATCGGGTGTTTGTCTCCAGACATGCTACCTTCTTGGAAAATGAGTTTATCCTTGAAGGAAACAGTGGGAGCAAAATTGAACTTGATGAAGTTCAAGAAGCACAAACTACTACGGATCAAGTGGAAACACCTGTTCTGACTGAACAACCTTTTATGGAATAGCCCATTCATAGATCAGGGAGAGTGTCTCGCCAACCTGAGAGGTATTATGGTCTTTTCATTGAGAATGACAATGAGTTGTCGATCATTGATGATGACGACCCTGTGACCTATAATGAGGCTATGAGTAGTGTTGACTCAGAGAAATGGCATAGTGCCATGAAATCCGGAAAGAAATTTATGTATACTGGATACAAAAGAATGATTAGAGCAGATGGCCAGGTGGAGACCTTTAAGGCCAGGCTTGTGGCAAAAGAATTCAAACAAAGGCAATGGATTGACTTTGATGAAACCTTTTACCTGTAGCCCTGTTAAATCAGTTCGGATTTTGCTTGCGAATGCTGCTTACTACGACTATGAGATCTGGCAATTAGCCAGATGGTTTTCTTTCCAAGAGAAATGAAAACCTAGTGTGTAAGCTGCTGCGAACCATATATGGTTTAAAGCAGGCTTCTCGAAAGATGGAACATTCATTTTGATGAGACAATCAAAGAGTTTGATTTTATCAAAAACGAAGATGAACCATGCGTCTATAAAAGGGTTAGTGGGAGCGCGGTAACATTTCTTGTATTATATTAAATTAGAGTTGACACACATAACAACATAGCAGACCCACTCACAAAGCTACTTTATGAAAGTCACTTTGATCGTCATAAAGACAAGATGGGTATTAGATACCAGAGTGATTGGCTTTAGTACAAGTGGGAGATTGAAAGGAATATGTCCTAAGTCCAATCATGTATTAGGATTTAGGAATAACTTCCTGTGTAATCTGTTTTGATTTCATTGATATTAATAAAAGACTTGTTTTATTTTTATTACGGGCTCTATCTATTTAAGTGTTTAAATAAGATATACCATAGTTTAGAGTAAAGCTTTTTATGGATTATGATGAGATCATAATAGTGAGACCTAAAAAGATGATAACTCTAAACTTAAATAGTTCCTGGTCGTAGGATTACTAACTGGTAATTAATAATCCACAGAGATCGGTACATACTATGCTTGCTTCATTATAAAGGATGTCTGTTCTCATAGACATTTGTGTGGTGACACTATAGCTAGTATGTAGGTGCTTATTATGGAATAAGTTCCCTGAACATGACTCGCACAGCTGAACAACTGATGGAGTTCACTCACGTGTCAGCAGTTGTTCACATAGTGATAGTTGTACAAGTATCCTTAGACTTGAGATCATCATAGTCATCTTGTGTACACTGAACTATGCTTTGGTTTAGTTCTTAGTCTCCAGGGACAATTATTAGGGCTCTACTGGGTATAGGAATTTGTACACGAAGATAGTGTATGATCAATAAAGGATCTACCCCTTCCAGTGAAGGAAGCGAATGTTCAAGGCTGATCCACTTATGCTAGTTCAGGAATCTCTGGCCAGAGTAAATGAAATTAGAAAGGAGTTTCTAATTTGCATAGAACTACGCATAGTAAATGGTAAGCAAGTGATTGAATTAGATAGGCTTGAAACGAGATCCATGCCTTGTATTTAATCGGGACATTGTAGGGTAGAAGGAGTTTATTGTACGGTAACTATTCACTAACAGGTTCTTGGTATTCTAAGCAGTGAATTCATATTATCCGGATAGTCGCGATATGTTGAGAAGCATCACTCACGATGTAGAATAAATATGATTAATTAATTAATCATATTTAATAAATTAGAAAATTTATTTAAATAATGATAAAATAGTTTTATTATTATTTATTTCTACTACCGGCTTAATATTGAACCTACAGGGTCACACCATAAAAAGAGAATGATCTAATGGTGGAGGAATTAATTAATAATGGCTAATAATTATTTATTTGTGAAATAAATAATTAATTGGAAAATTTAATAATTGATTAAATGAGATTTAATTGATTATAAAATAATTAAGAAAAGTTCTTAATATTATTAATTAAAGGATTTAATTTTTGGAAATTAAATCAAGAGAGAGAATTATTTCTAAAGTGTTTAGAAAAAGGATTAATGATTAAAAGGTGTTTTAATTATTAATGAGAATAATAAATGGGATAATAATAATAATATTTATGGGAAAATTTCAGCTGAAAATTTTGCCTATAAATACACTATTATAGACCCTATTTTATTCCAACCCACACAAAACCCAAAAAGTTTGGAAAACCCAATTCTCTCCACCTCCTTCCTCCTCCTTAACATCGTTTTCTTGGTGGATACCGGTGGAGTGCTTCACACTTGAGGAACAACTGCTAAGGATCTCTGATCGTTGTCTCCGAATTATTTTTAAAGGTTAGATTCGATCCCTCGAATTTTTATTCATGATTTATATGCTTTTATTTGAATTTTGTATGTGTAAAAGTGTTTTGCCATGACCCCGCTGCGTTAAAAATCCAACAAAATTGAATTGACTCAGCTCAACTGCCCAATTTACCAACCTTCCTGAGATATCTGGCTTGTGTATTATCTTCCTTAAGGGTTGGTTAGTTACCACCCGTATTTCCCTTTCCTGGAAGTAGTGCCTGAGCTTCCTGGATGCTGTAACCAAGGCAAAAGCAAACTTTTCTAGCCTTGGGTATCGGGTCTCCGCATCTTTTAGTACTTGGCTCACGTAATAAACTGGTTGTTTGTCATTCTCTTCTCTGATCAAGGCTACTTCAACTTCCAGGGCCCCTGCTGATAGGTAAAGGGATAGGGGCTCCCCGGGTTGGGCTTTGGTTAACACAGAGGGTTGAGAAAGGTACCTTTTGATTTCTTCAAATGCGCTTTGGTATTCTGGGCTCCAATTAACTTCTCTCTTGCTGGTTGCTCCTTTTAACAGGTCAAAGAAGGGCAGGCATCACTCAGCTAACTTTGAGATGAATCTTCTGAATGCAGCCAGTGACCCCGCTAGCTTCTGCACATCTTTTTGTGTTCTGGGAGGTTTCATCTCCTGGATTGCCTTTATCTTTTCTGGGTTGGCTTCAATTCCCCGGTTGCTTATCATGAATCCAAGAAATTTTCCTGCCCCTACTCTGAATGTGTACTTTTCTGGATTGAGCCTGAATGAGTATTTTCCCAAGTTGTCGAATCATTCTCTCAGATCTCCTATGTGCCCGGGGATGCTTGTAGACTTTGCAATCATTTTGTCGACATAGGATTCCAGGTTCCTTCCAATCTGGTCTTTGAAGATTTTATTCATTGCTCTCTGGTAGGTTGTTCCCGTATTAGTCAATCCGAAAGGCAGCATCACATAGACATAGACCGCCCTGTGGGTGATGAAGGCTGTCTTTAGGATATCCTTGGGATTCATCTTGATCTGGTTGTACCCCGAGTAGGCGTCCATGAAACTCAGCATTATGTGCCCGGACGTTGCGTCGATCAATTGATCAATATTTGGCAAGGGGTAGGGGTCTTTGGGGCATGCACTGTTCAGGTCTGTGTAGTCAATACATATTCTCCATTTCCCGTTTTCTTTTTTCACCATCACAACATTTGACTTCGCATATTATCCCAGCTTTGAGTAGTTTCTCAATTTCTTCACTTATTGCTTTCTACCTCTCTGGAGCAAAATTTTTTCTCTTTTGTTTGACTAGTTTCCTCTCTGGGTTGACGTCCAAGCTGTGCATTTCTATGGATTCATCCATCCCGGGAATGTCTCTTGGGGTCCAAGAAAATATATCATAGTACCCTTTGAGTAGGGATACCAGTTCTTTTCTGAAATTAGCCTCGAGCCCGGATCCTATCTTTACCTTCTTAGAAGGATCGCTTGCATTGATCAGAATTGTTTCCATTTTTACAGCAGCCTCTATCTTAGATTGATCCATATTTGATACCAACTGCTGGATCCAGGCCTCTTTATTCTTCTTCATATAGATCTGACCTTGGGCTGTTATCTCTTTGTGGTTGCTTTCCCCTACTTCACTTGTTTTGGGGTTGGTTTCTTGCACAATAGGGTTGGCCCGGCCAAGGCCTAGGCTAAATTCAATCTCTTCTGTGACTTGGTTGCTTTTTTGCTCTTCTGAACTTGGTTTGGTTGCTTTTGGATCTGGTAGGGACTCTATGATCTGAACTTCTTTTCTTGCATCATCCCTTGAGTGGGGGCGATGTTTCTTAATACTTTGTTGTTTCCGAAGTACCACGGCCTTCCTCTTGTTGTCTTGATGGGTTTCAGCCATTACCAGAGCTTGGCTATAACATCTTTCAGCTACCTCATAATCTCCTTTGATTTCTTCTACCCCGGTTGGTGTTGGGAATTTGATTTTCAAGTGTGATATGGAGGTGATTGCTTGGATCCTGGTCAGGGCTCAGCCCCCGATTATGCCGTTGTAGGATGAGGGAGTATTGATCACGTAGAACTTTATTACATGGGTAACTTGGTTTGGGGCCGATCCAAATATCCCTGGCAAGTATAAGGTTCCCTGGATCGAGACCAAGTTGTTCCCGAATCCATAGAGAGGGTCCTCTTGGCATTCATTTGAGCGCATGCTCCCTAGCTTCATCCGGTCCACGGTATGCTTGAAGAGTATGTTTACTGAAGAGCCATTATCTATAAGCATTCTCCTTACCTCATTTTCAAAAATATCAAGTGTTACCACCAAGGCTTCGTTGTGATTCGGGTTGACCCCTTCATAATCCTTGTTGCTGAACGAGATCATCATCTCGGGTAGAATTGGACGGAAAATACTTCATCTCCTGAGCCGGGCTCCTAGGGGGAGAGTGACCATATTTACTACGTTCTTTCCTTTCCTTTGCCTTTTCTCTCTCTGATTTGCCTCTCGGGAGATGTAATGATTCAGGTTGCCCTTCTTAACTTGATCTTCAATGAAGTATTTGAGAGAGAGACAATTTTCAGTTTTGTGCCCATGGGTTTCATGATAGTCGCACTGCCTGTTATAAGGCCTGCTCTCCGGGGGAGTCTGCATGGGCTTTGGAGGATAATATAATGGCTTTCCCTTGATCTCCTTCAATATTTCTTCCCGGGTCCTGTTTAGTGGTGTCCAGTCTGGCTCTTGCCTAGGCTCTCTGGCTTGCCTAGGTGGACCGGGATTGCTTTTAGATTCTGTCTTAAGACCCAGTCTTTGAAATATTTGAGTGTTTTGCACAACATTGGTCTGCTGGGTTTGGTTGCTTTGTTTGAACTTTTTCTTCTGATGGTAACCCCCTTTCAGTCGGTCATCAGAAGTTTTGTTCCTGGTTCCTTCATTCCGAGTCATTCTCATCGCCTGAAGGACATCTGTTTCCTTTATGAACCGGGTTGCCATAGAGTAGGCAGCAGCCAGGCCTTTATGGCTCTTTGTTTATCAACTCTACAATGTACCTCTCATTATGTTCTGGATCCAGATTCCTCCGGAATATGCTTAGAGCCTCCCTCTCATCAAGATTTGAGATTTTGTTGATGGCTTCCTGGAATCTCCGCATATAAGTTGAAAGTGCTTCGTTATCATATTGGCGGATTGTTTCCAGGTGACACATGTGCATTTCATGTGTCTTATTGGCTCTGAATCTTCTAAGGAAGGCCCCCTGAACTCTTTCCAGGAGTGAATGCTTCATGATGGGATCCTGCTAAACCATCTTTGAGCCCCCCTTTGAGGGTCAAGGCGAAGAATCTGGACTTGGTTAGGTCGTTGTAGTAATATATCTGAGCTATCTGTTCGAAGTAATTGAGGTGCTCTTCCGGATCCCCCAATCCATCAAAAGAGTCAAAGTTGTAATGTTTAAGATTTTTCTGTCGGGGGATGGCTTCTAGGGAGTGACTAAAGGGTGTTAGGATCACCCCAACTTCCAATCCCGAATCTTTTTCCATTTTTCTCTGGAGCTCATAAATCATGTCTTTTAGATCCTTTTGCCCCTCCTCTTCGTCGTCAGAAATGAGCTCGGGGGTAGGGTCCCGCCGAGTTCTCTTGCCTTTTATTTTAGCAAGGAGCCTCTCCTCTTCCAACTGCATTCTTTTCTGAATTTTTTGCTCAAGCTTTGCCTCTTCTTCCCTTCTTATCTGTTCTTTGATATCTTCCAACTTTTTCTTTCTGGTTGCCTCTGTCTCCTTCTTACTAGGCTCTTTTTGATTCTTTTTTGCCTTAGTTCCGATTCGGTCGAAGACAGATCTCCTAGATTGCTGAGAATCCCCAGATTCTTCTTGCTCCTCATCTTGCTCATATGCTATCTGAGCCCGGGCTTGTTCATCTCTGTAGAGTCTGATTGCTTCAGCCAGTTCATGGCTTGTTAAGTTGGCCATATGCTCCTCTGCGACTGGAACATTGGTGTACTTATATTGATTGAGCTCTATGACATTTCTGGCATTCCGGGGTGTTACTAGCCTTTCCAAGATCGGGGTGTGTTGTGCCAATGGTTGCTCCTGGAGGGTCTCTCGATCTCCCCCAGGTTCATAAGCCTGAGAGTGGTCCTGGTCCTAGACCTGGGTACTGGCGGAGGGCCTACCAACCGTACTTGTTAAGAATATGTGTATTAGTTTGATGATAAGTTAAACAAAACACTTAAGTAGAAATCTAGTGATTGTAGCCTCAACGGATAAGACCATTTTGGCTATCCGTTGAAGGAGTAGCTTTACTTAGAAATAAGTTTAGTATTGTAGCACATTTCATTCTCTGTATTTAAGTTATAATTCTTAGATGTTGTGGGAAATTATCAGTCATGTTGACTACTAGTGGATATGCAAATAGGAGGGCTAATTATAAATATTTCATGCCTTGTAATTTTGTATAAGTGAAGTAGTATCAACTGATATTAAAGGCCTTCAACGGATGAGAAACAAAGCTTCAACGGATGTCTCTAAAGCTTCAACGGATAACATCCATCAACGGATGAGTGCTTCAATGGATAAAGCTTCAACTGCTAATGCATCAATGGATAAAGCTTCAACGGATAAAGTCATCAATGGATGAAAGCTTCAACGGATGCTTAGTTCAATAGCAATTTATAGTGACAATTCATAAGCTGACAGAGGCACATGGGTTGACAGAGATAAACTGGAATATGGCAGCCTCTAGGAGGAATCAAGAAAATGCAGCATTTCCATTCTGGTGCAAACAAGGAAGTATTCAAAGATTCACAGCTAAACCTAAATTGCATTGGATAGAGAAATGAAGAAGAAACATGTGAAGAACCTTTTAATTGTATTATATAGTTTTGTCTTCACTTGTAAACTTGGTGATATATAAACCAAGTAGCAGCTAGTAATTAGATGTTAAATTTTCCAGAGCTGTTTAGAAAAATCCAGAGAGAAAATCATCTAGTTTGTACTAGGACGCAGCTGTGATTTAATTCTTTAAATCACAGATTTTATGAAATAACACATCTCTGGTGGAACAACAAATCCACCAGAAAAGTTTTTAAGTCTGTTGTGTTCTTTACATTTATGTTTGAATATATATTTGTCTACATTAGCTCTAAGCAATTCACACATACTTATTCATCAAAATACATAGCCTAGAAACTGCTCAAAACTTGAAAAAGTTTTGAGATTTACATTCAACCCCCCTTCTATAAATCTCATTGTTAGTTCACTGGGAATAACAATTGGTATCATAGCGAGCTCTTAACATACAAAGAGTTTAAAGATCTATTCTGCTAACATCATGAGTAAGAAGGATATTGGTGTAAAGATTACAATCCTAGAAAGAGATAACTATCATCACTGGAATGTGAAGATGCATTTACATCTTCTCTCTCAAGATGAAAGCTACATCAACTGCATTGAAAATGGTCCTCACATCCCTCACAAGGTGGCCACAGCTGCTACTGCAACAGTTGCTGTTGGACAGTCTATTCCCAAGCCAAAAGCAGAATGGACTGTTGAAGATATTGAAGAGGTGCACAAGGACAAGAAAGCCATGAACATTCTGTTTAATGGCCTAGATCAAGATAAGTTTGACAATGTCATTAACAGCCAAACTGCTAATGAAACTTGGGATACTGTGCAACTTATCTGTGAAGGTACTGAGCAAGTTAGAGAAAACAAAATGCAGCTTCTCATTCAAGAGTATGAATATTTTTATTTTGAAGAAGGAGAATCATTGAATGATACCTTCAACAGATTTCAGAAACTGTTAAATGGATTGAAGCTGTATGGCAGAGTGTACCAAGTCAAGGACTCCAATTTAAAATTTCTGAGGTCTCTACCAAAGGAATGGAAGCCTATGACTATTTCTCTAAGAAATTCTCAAGATTATAAGGACTTCACACTTGAAAGATTATATGGGATTTTGAAGACCTATGAACTTGAGATAGAACAAGATGAGTTATTGGAAAAGGGAAAGAGAAAAGGAGGATCAGTTGCACTTGTAGCTGACAATGAGAAGATTGAAGCCAGGAATGAGGAAAAGACAATGCCAAGTCTCAAAATTCGCACAAGCAAATTAGAATCAAGCAAGGGAAAAGAGCAAGTAGCTGAGGATGAAGACAATTCCAGTCAAGATGACTCTGATGATGTTGATGAACATCTGGCTTTTCTGTCCAGAAGGTTTGCAAAGATGAAATTCAAGAAAAATACAAAATTCACTAAGTCAAACAAAAACATGGTGGACAAATCCAAGTTCAAATGTTATAACTGTGGCATTAGTGGACACTTTGCAAATGAGTGTAGGAAGCCAACCTCTGATAAGAAGAAATTTGAGCAAGTTGATTACAAAAAGAAGTATTTTGATTTGCTCAAACAAAAGGAAAGAGCTTTTCTCACTTAAGATGATTGGGCAGCAGATGGAGCCAATGAAGATGATGATATGGAATATGTCAACCTAGCCCTGATGGCTAATTCTGATGAAAATAAAACTAGTTCATCAAGCAACCAGGTAATTACTACTGATCTCTCTCAGCTTTCTAAGATTGAATGCAATGAAGCCATAAATGATATGTCTAATGAATTATATCATTTACGTGTTTCCCTTAAATCACTAGCTAAAGAAAACACAAGAATCAAAGAGAATAATTTGTTTTTAAGTGATAGGAATGCTGTGTTAGAGAATCAGGTAATTGAGCTTGAAAAGATTAAAATTAAATGCTTGACTGTTGAGAGTGAACTAGAAGAAGCTGTTAAGAAAGTAGAAATTCTTTCTAAACAGTTAGAAAGTGAGCAAGAGGTAATCAAGGCCTGGAAAACATCTAGGGATGTTAGTGCTCCGATTGTCAAGGTTCAGGGAATTGAATCATTCTGTGAGAATGCCTGGAAGAAAAACAAAAAGGAGTTAGAATTAATTGATGGATTGTCAACGGATGTGGAATCAACGGATGATGAAAGTTATCTGTTGAAGGAAGAAAAAGAGCATCCGTTGAAGGCTCATCAATTAAAACAGGCAAGTGATTCTAAAAAGAAAAATCTCAATAAGAAGGTTGGTTCAACTTTTAAGAACTTTGTCAAAGAAGGAGTTAGCACATCCAAAGATGCCAGTAAGGTGAATATAGGACACATGACTTTAGATCAGTTGAAAAATAGGCTTAAATTGGTTGAGGATAAAAAGGAAACTAAAAGAAAATCTAATAGAAATGGGAAGGTAGGGATTAATAAACACAACAATTACACACCTGATAAGTATGCTCCTAGAAAAAGCTGTGTGCATTATAAAAGTGTTAATCATCTATCTGATAACTGCAAATCTGTTAAGAATGCTCCCATGCCTTTAACTCCCTCCATGCCTAACATGTCTATGTCATCTCTGCATGCTATGCCTGTTATGTCTCATCAGAATCCTCATGCACATTTTGCAAACATGCCATATGTTAATAATCCTTATTTTACTGCATTCAGTATGCCTCAGATGCCATACAATATGCCTATGTGGAATAATATGTTTGCACAATCTATGCCTTATCAAATTCAATCAAATGTGCTAAATGATTTTGTGACTAACCCTACACTTCAACCAACTACATATGAGACCAAGGTTGACCCAAAGTTACCTAAGTCAAAAGATGCAGGAGGAATGAAGTCTAGGAAAAAGACTAACAAGGCTGGACCCAAGGAAACTTGGGTACCATAATCAACTTGATTGATTTTGTTGTGTGCAGGGAAAAAGAAGGAATCCATGGTACTTGGACAGTGGCTGTTCAAGACACATGACAGGAGATTTCACCCTGCTCACAGAGTTCAAGAAGAGAGCTGGCCCTAGCATAACCTTTGGAAATGACAGCAAATTGTTCACTATGGGATATGGCTTGATTTCAAAAGAAAATGTCATCATTGATGAAGTTGCATTAGTTGATGGTCTCAAACACAGTCTATTGAGCATCAGTCAACTATGTGACAGAGGGAATACTGTTTCCTTCAATTCTGAAGCCTGTGTTGTCACAAGTAAGAAGGACAACAAAGTGGTTCGAACTGGAGTTAGAAAAGGGAATGTGTACTTAGCTGACTTCAACTCTACAGATTCAGAATCAATTACTTGTCTTCTCAGCAAAGCAAGTCCAGATGAAAGTTGGCTATGGCACAAGAAGCTGTCCCATTTGAATTTCAAGACAATGAATGATCTAGTCAAAAAGGACTTAGTTAGAGGAATCCCTCTAGTGGAATTCACAAGGGATGGACTGTGTGATGCTTGTCAGAAAGGAAAGCAAAAGAAAGCATCATTCAGTAAGAAGCTTGAATCAGCAATTGATGAACCATTACAACTGCTACACATGGATCTTTTTGGACCAGTCAATGTATTGTCAATTTCAAGGAAAAGATATTGCCTAGTGATTGTAGATGATTTCTCAAAGTTTTCATGGACTTACTTTCTTGGATCAAAGGATGAAGCTAGTGAAATCATTATCAATCATATCAAGCAAGTCAACAATCATCCAGATTTTAAAGTAAGGAATATCAGGAGTGACAATGGAACTGAGTTCAAGAATTCAACCATGAAGTTGTTCTGTGAAGAAAATGGGATCATGCATGAGTTCTCAGCTCCAAGGACTCCACAACAAAATGGTGTGGTGGAAAGGAAGAACAGATCATTAATTGAAGCTGCAAGAACAATGCTTGAAGAGTCAAAACTCCCAACATACTTTTGGGCTGAGGCTGTTAATTGTGCATGTTACACTCAGAATATTTCTCTAATTAATCAGGCAAAAGGCATGACTCCCTATCAACTGTTCAAGAGAAGAAAACCAACTTTAAACTTTCTGCATGTCTTTGGTTGCAAATGCTACATTCTAAGGAATCAACCTGATCACAAAGGGAAATTTGATGCAAAGGCTGATGAAGGAATATTTGTTGGTTATTCTGCTGGAAAATCATATAGGGTCTACAATCTAAGAACCAACATTGTCATGGAATCTGTGCATGTTGTGTTTGATGATAAAAAGATTGATGGACTAACAGATGAGGGACATCATGAAGGACTCAAATTTGACAACATTGAGATATACTGTGATGATAGTGAAAGTGAGAATGATGAAGAAGGCATCTCAAGAAGAATTCAAAATATGCCTTTGGATAATGCACAGAATGCTGCATCCGTTGAAAGTCATAATTCAGCTTCCGTTGAAAGAAGCATTGCAGCATCCGTTGAAAGACAAAGTGCATCATCCGTTGAAGTTCATAATGAAGCATCCGTTAATCGCAGTCTGTCAACGGATAATCAATTCACTTCATCAGTTGATAGAGCTCCCAATTCCTTTCAAAGGATCAGTAACTCAGGGGGAGTTTCAACAAATCAACATTCTATCTCACATCATGACAATACTGAGGCAACCTCATCTAGGGCTAATCTACCACCTCAAAGGAAATGGACCAAGAATCACCCTTTTGAACTGATCATTGGTGATGCTACATCTAAAGTGCAAACTAGAAGGGCTACTCAAGATGAATGTCTGTATAGTAGTTTTCTATCACAGGAGGAACCTAAGAGAGTGGAAGAAGCTCTATTGGATCCAGATTGGATTTTAGCAATGTAAGAGGAGCTAAACCAATTTGAAAGGAACAAAGTATGGAAGCTGGTACCCAAGCCAAAGAACAAGAGTTCTATTGACACAAAATAGGTATTCAGAAACAAGATAGATGAAAATGGCATTGTCATAAGGAATAAAGCCAGATTGGTTGCTAAAGGCTATTCTCAACAAGAGGGAATATATTTTGATGAGACATTTGCTCCAGTTGTCAGACTTGAAGCCATCAGAATCTTTCTAGCCTATGCAGCCCATGCCAATTTCAAGGTCTATCAAATGGATGTCAAAAATGCATTTCTGAATGGGGAATTAGAGGAAGAAGTTTATGTAAGCCAACCTCCAGGATTTGAAGATCCAAATTTTCCAGATTATGTGAATTATCTGTTGAAAGCACTCTATGGACTAAAGCAAGCACCTAGAGCCTGGTATGAGACTTTGTCAAAAAAATTTCTAGATAATCACTTCACAAGAGGTACTGTTGACAAAACTCTTTTCTTTAGAAATGTTAATGGCTCTACAATACTTGTTCAAATTTATGTAGATGATATTATATTTGGTTCTACAGATGATAAACTTTGTAAAAAGTTTGCTAAGTTAATGCAAAGTAAATATGAAATGAGCATGATGTGAGAGCTAACTTATTTTCTTGGTTTACAAGTTAAACAAGTTAGTAGTGGAATTTTCATTAGTCAAACTAAATATATTTATGATCTTTTAAAGAAGTTTGACTTAATGGATTGTTCATCTGCAAAAACTCCCATGGCCACTGCCACCAAGCTTGAATTAAACAAGGCTGAAAAGTCTGTAGACATTTCAAGTTATAGAGGCATGGTTGGCTCACTTTTATATTTAACTGCTAGTAGACCTGATATAATGTTTTCTACATGTCTCTGTGCTAGATTTCAAGCTGACCCTAAAGAGTCTCACTTAGTGGCTATTAAAAGAATTTTCAGATATCTCAAAGGGACTCCAAATCTAGGAATTTGGTACCCTAGAGAGTCTGGTTTTGATCTAATTGGCTACTCAGATACAGATTATGCAGGTTGCAAAATAGACAGGAAAAGCACAACTGGCACCTGTCAATTTCTAGGGAATAAGCTTGTGTCATGGTTCAGCAAGAAGCAAAATTCTGTTTCAACATCAACAGCTGAAGCTGAGTACATTGCTGCTGGTAGTTGCTGTGCACAAATACTGTGGATGAGGAATCAACTATTTGACTATGGACTAACTGTTGACAAAATTTCTATATTCTGTGATAACACAAGTGCCATTGCCATTACTGAAAATCCAGTGCAGCACTCAAGAACCAAGCACATTGACATCAAATACCACTTCATAAGGGAACATGTGATGAAAGGTACAGTGGAACTTCATTTTGTTCCAAGTGAAAAGCAGATTGCAGACATATTTACCAAGCCACTTGATGAATCAACATTCACAAGATTAGTAAGTGAGCTAGGTATGCTTAATTATTCATAAATTCATATCCTCATTATAATCTGCTTTGAAGCCTGAAATGAATTTGTGGCAAGAACAAAGTTGGCTTTAAGTAAAGTTTATTCTATCAATGGATATTCCCTATCCGTTGAAAGCCAAAATTGTTTTATCAACGGATGTTCATTATCCGTTGAAAGACAAATATATTTCTGGTAATTTTATCCTTTAACGGATAAAAACATTGTTAATCTTCAACAGATAACTATTTACCTCATCCGTTGAAGTGTCACATCAGTTACTTTAAGTGAGTCACAGCCGTTGATTCGTTTATTTAACCGTTGATACATATATATACAGTCGTATGTATTTGTATTAAAGGCAGTTTTCAGAATTTCTATAGTTTTCTTTATTCTCAAACGGCTGTAATTTACTTAAAAGTATCATTTAATCATTTTATTTACGTTTTAATTCGAGAAAGTATAAAAGCCCATTGAATTCTTATTTTCACTTTACGCTTTCTTGCAATTTTTACTCTCCTTCTCTCCCAAAACTCTCAATCTTTTCTCTTCAACCTCTGCTCACAACAATAGCACCAGTAGTCAAGATTATGTCTCAATATGGCTTTGTTTATGAAAAGAACAATTTCATAGCCTTGGTAGAAAAGAATGAAGCCCACTCAGATTATCACAAGATGATGGACTTCATCAAGAACTGCAAACTAAGCTATGCAATGCTGGAAGCCTCAACCATTTATTGTGAGGTAATTGAGGAGATTTGGACCACTGTAGAGTTCAACTCCACAGATATGACCATTGCTTTCTCTCTCAAATGTAAGGATTACTGTATTAACTGTGATGATATACAGTCTTGCTTTAAGCTACCTGAGAATAATGCCATGACACCACACACTGATAATGATGTATCTGCTATGTTAGATTCCATAGGCTATTCTTTTTGATTCTGCTAGTTTAGGGAGCATTAGAAGAAAGGGCCTTAGGAAAGAATGGAGTTTTCTTGGAGATGCCTTTATCAATGCTTTCTCTGGGAAAATTAGCAATTTTGATGCCATAACTTCATCTCTTATTAATATGCTCTATATGCTAGTTTCTGATAGGTACTTTAATTTTAGCAACTATGTCATGCTAGAATTAGGTTCCAGGTTAGGTAACAAAGCTAATAGACCTCATAACATCTACTATGCTAGATTCTTTATGTTATTGGCTAACCATGTTGCTGAAGGTTTGGTCATAACTAATGAGAGCAATAAACTAAAATGCTGGGCACAAGAGAAAAGGGTCCTTGCAGACCTTGTGAGAATTAACCTCAACAGCTAGGTGTCATTGGTATATTTGCCAATAATGAATGCACCTCAGGTAAGTAAGGTAAATACTTCTGTAACTCCTACTTCTTCCAACCCCATTATTTCTTTGCCTTCTAGTATGGCAATGGAATCTGTGTCTTTGTCCCAACAAATTCCTACCAAAGCCACCAAAGTTAAAATTCCAAAACACAAGTCAAAGAAAACCACCTCTGTTGTTTCTCAAAAGACAACAGTTGTAACAACTACCATAAACCCTGAAGGGAGTGAACAGGGTGTGAGTGGTGAGGGGAGGGGTGAACATCAAGAAACCCCCCAGGATAAGGTGGGAGAGGTGAGTGGTACCCTAGCCAGCCAAGCCACAGTTTCTCAAAAGACTGTGGTGGTTCAAAAGGAGTCAAACACATCCCTAGTTGCATCCCCCCAAAAGGATGCAGCTATTGAAAATAGTCCCCAACCAGGGACACAGAATAAAAGAGGGAGGGACACTGAAGCCACACATTCACCTATCAAAGCCTTTTCAAGAAGAAAGAAGGCTAAAACCCTAGTTTCAACACAGGGGGCACACACTGCACAGATACATCCACCTGTATCTTTGCCTTCTCAAATTCAGCTTGATGTGGCTCCAGCAAATGTGGAGTCACAGTCCCATTCTCTCATAATAGACACACATCAATCACCAAATTCTCCATCACCATCTCTGGATGTGGATATGATATTCACATCAATTCCTGATTCTCCCTCTTTAAAACTCAGGGAGGAGCCCCACTCAAATCCTGGTGATCATCATTTGTTAGATGATTTGTTGGATCATCAGCCAATTTTTTCAGACTTAGTTGAAGAATCTGTGTCACCCCACTTAAAATCAATTCACACAGATTCAATAATTATGTCACTTTCAATATCTACATCTTTTCCTTCTTCAACGGATATCTCTCATCCGTTGACAAGTGGTTGTTCTTCGACGGATAAGCTTAACAGCAGTTATCCGTTGATATCATCAGTTTCCACTTCAACGGATACTCCCTATCCGTTGATGGTCTCTACACATATAACTGAATCAATTCCAAGTGTAGAAGACATGATTACTGTACAATCACTTCTAGGATTGAGGGAAGGGAGTGATAATTTGAGTTAGAGGCTGGGTTGCTCCCAGGCAAAAGGAGAGGTTGAGAGTCAAAATTTGCATGCCATTTCTTCCAGCATGACAAAAGTGAGTGAGGGGAGTGCCACCTTAGTAGGTGAGGGTGAGGGTGAGGGTGTGAGGGTGTGTGTGAGCCAGGGGGAGCCCCTGATGTAAGAATATAGAGAAAATGAGAGAAAAGCAGGTACAGAAGCTATAAGGATGGATCCAGCCATTGCTAGTGAGTCAATGATTGTGGATGATACTGAAAAGGGAAGACAATTTCAGCAACATTACAAAGCTGAAATTGATAACATTTCCTTGGATGCTGACACTTTTACTCATCCTGTTTCAGCCTATCAACTGTTGGCTGCTCAGGACAATGTGGAGGCAGAGCAGACTTTGAACATAGTGCACACTTCAGAATCTCTTCAAAGAGATAAAGCTGCTGTTAATAGGATGCCTTCTCAAGCTGGTGAGCCATCTGAAGAATTTGAAGTAAATTCTAATGATGATGACTCTAATTCTTTGGATGGGAGCATGAACTTAGGGGGAGATGCAGGCCCAAGTTCTGTTCCAAATCTACCTGAATGGGCATGGACAAAGAAATCTACACCAGGACAGTTTGGTGTAGCTTTGGTCAAGCAAGTTATGACTATTCAAAAAGCCCTTCAGGAGAGTACAGATGCTGGTACCAAGGCTATTCTTCAAGCTCATCTAGACTCTCTGCATCTCTTGCAGTTGCAGCACATCAGACAGAATTTGAGTGTGGATGAACTCAAAAAGGATATTGCTGATCTGAAATCCTACAATTCTGAGAAGTTGGATTCAGTCATGCCTTATGGTACAATGCAAGATTTGTTACTGAGATTGAGGAGAGAATCTGATGCTGACAAGAGGCTGGCCAAGTTGGAAAACAGAGTTCACATCATTGAAGACTCTGTGGTCACCATTCTTCAAAATCAACAATCTCAGACAAATCTACTATTGCAGCTGGCAAAAGCACAAGGCTTGACCCCTATCCTTGATGATAACAAAAAGGGGGAGAATAAAGGGGAAGGGGAAGGAGAGCCGTCAACAAAAGTTCAAATATCTAAAGTGCTAGTTCCTACCATCACCACTTCTCCAACACTTCAAATCAAAGGAAAGCTTGATGTAATTGATCTAATCCAGATAGCAGCAGCTGAGATGAAAGTCAAAGAGCAAAGGAGGAAAATTGATGAAAGGATGCAACAAATTTTTGGTTCTTCAACTTCAAAATCACAATCTGTGAAGCATAGCACAAAGGTGGAGCCAATCATTATGGAGCTCAAACCAGTAAGGAGGAACAAGGTTGGAGAGACTTCTTCCAAGAATCTGAAACCTATAGTTCTCAAGCCCAACAACAGATCCAATAAGGACTCTACAAAGAACCCTCTAAGCCTTGCTCAGTTGAAAGAAGTGGATTTTCCTCTTCCAAAGCCTGATAAAGACAAGGTTTTGGGTGGTAATATCATGAAGCACAAGGAGACCAAGGATGTGGTTGAAAGGATGAACATGGCTATTATCTTTAGAGAGGGAAAGAGTATCTGTGTGATACAAGGACATCCCAAATTCTCAATAGCCAAGAGGGAAGAAGCCGGAAGGTTGAAGGAAGAAGCTAAAAAGCTAAAGGCTGACAAAAGAGCACAAGCAAAGCTTGAAAAATAGCTAAAGTCAAGTCAAGCTGAAGAAAAGAAAGAAATTGAAGACAAGGGTGAAGATGTAGGTATGAGGGACATGCTTAGTGATGATATGGAAGAAAGAAGTAAGGAAAGAAAGGAATGGCAGAAAGGGAACAGAAAGAAGGCCAATGCAAAAAGGAAGATAGTAGATGAAACTGAAGAAACCCAATCAAAATCCAAACCACTACCTTCTATTCCTGAACCCATTATGCCTGACCCCTTCATAAACATCCATGGTGAAACAATCACTCCTAAGGAGGAACCAATTGATTGGGACACCATCAAATTGACCACCTTCTTAACCACTTCTCCTCCATCAAAGAAACAGAAAAGAAAAATCAAATCAACACCTCCTCTAACCTCAATCAAATTCACTCAGAAGCCTAAGCCACAAGCCTCAAAGGATGATTATGTTCACATTTGTGACATAAAGGAATTTTCAGACATTGAACTCTATCTGGATGAGTTGGAGGAAGTAAGGGGAATAGATGCCTACAGACAGCTTCCAGAAAGACTAGTGTTCAAATATAAAGGAAGTGGGGAAAGGACTTGGCCTCTTTACAGAATTCTGAATGAAGGCTATTCTACCTTGGTTAGAGTCTACTTAGCCATAAAAAGGGATTCTGGCTTTACCAGGACTGCCAAAACTGAGATTCTCAACAAGATTGCCAGCATAAGGAAAACTTGGTGGGAGCCCAATGCCTTGCCTAGAACATTACTCATCCAAGAGAGAGGAATTACAGTTCATAAATCACCTCATTGGTTTATGGAGTTCAGAGACAATAAAGGAGTCAGAAGATTTTTCAGACATGAAGATCAGCTCAAGATTGCCAGTAATGAAACTCTCAAGGATATGCAATCTAAGTTGGACATCAATGAAGAAGATGAAGCTGAATTCTACAGACAACTCCAACTCCAAATAGAGGAGAATGACAGGAGGCTAGGGAAGAAAACAAGGGATCAAAGGAAAAGAAATTAATCTACTCAGGCTAAAGGAGCACCCTTGGAAACAAAGTAATTCTTCAATTCTATCTCAGTATACACACTTTTGCAGCACTTTTGAATTTCTACTTTATTTCAGTTCATATGTTTGTTAAGTATTTTGTTATCATGAAGGTAAATCCAAATTTATGCCTACAGTTCTAGTAGACATAAATAGGGGGAGATTGTTAGGAATATGTGTATTAGTTTGATGATAAGTTAAACAAAACACTTAAGTAGAAATCTAGTGATTTTAGCCTCAACGGATAAGACCATTTTGGCTATCCGTTGAAGGAGTAGCTTTACTTAGAAATAAGTTTAGTATTGTAGCACATTTCATTCTCTGTATTTAAGTTGTAATTCTTAGATGTTGTGGGAAATTATCAGTCATGTTCACTACTAGTGGATATGCAAATTGGAGGGCTAATTGTAAATATTTCATACCTTGTAATTTTGTATAAGTGAAGTAGTATCAACTGATATTAAAGGCCTTCAACGGATGAGAAACAAAGCTTCAACGGATGTCTCTAAAGCTTCAACGGATAACATCCATCAATGGATGAGTGCTTCAACAGATAAAGCTTCAACTGCTACTGCATCAACGGATAAAGCTTCAACGGATAAAGTCATCAACGGATGAAAGCTTCAACGGATGCTTAGTTCAATAGCAGTTGATAGTGACAATTCATAAGCTGACAGAGGCACATGGGTTGACAGAGACAAACTGGAATGTGGCAGCCTCTAGGAGGAATCAAGAAAATGCAGCATTTCCATTCTGGTGCAAACAAGGAAGTATTCAAAGATTCATAGCTAAACCTAAATTGTATTGGATAGAGAAATGAAGAAGAAATATGTGAAGAACCTTTTAATTGTATTATACAGTTTTGTCTTCACTTGTAAACTTAGTGATATATAAACCAAGTAGCATCTAGTAATTAGATGGTAAATTTTCCAGAGCTGTTTAGAAAAATCCAGAGAGAAAATCATCTAGTTTGTACTAGGACGCAACTGTGATTTAATTCTTTAAATCACAGATTTTCTGAAATAACACATCTCTGGTGGAACAACAAATCCACCAGAAAAGTTTTTAAGTCTGTTGTGTTCTTTACATTTGTGTTTGAATATATATTTGTCTGCATTAGCTCTAAGCAATTCGCACACACTTGTTCATCAAAACACATAGCCTAGAAACTGCTCAAAACTTGAAAACGTTTTGAGATTTACATTCAACCCCCCTTCTGTAAATCTCATTGTTAGTTCACTGGGAATAACAGTACTTTTTCCTACTCTTGCCATTACCACAATTGTACAAACAACAGACCAAGATTTGAGGCTAAAAATGCGGATCTAAGGTTGATTTTTGAAGGTTACAAAAAATTTCCAGAATAATACCAAACAAACTTTCTGGGCTTTGCTAATAATACTATTGGACAAGAACAGCAGGCTCTAGAACACAAAGATAATATGTAAGCTAAAGCAGATCTGGGTTTTTAAAACTATCAAAACTATTAAACCCTAGGCTTAAGATGTGGACTCTCTTAAGAGTTGCTGATGAAGGTGAATCCAGGGGCACCAAGACCCAAGGATGGAGCCCCCTCCTTCTAGCGCCAAATGATAACTCCGGTGAGCGGGCCGCTCCGTCCGACGCCGTTCCTGGACCTTCTGTGTGTAAATGAGGTGTAGCTGCTGGTTGGGTATCTGCAAAACAACACCAGAAGGGGGGTTTGGCTCCCACGGCGCCTCCGGTGTAAGAATAAGAATAGGGTTTTGGAGAAGATGAAGATGTATTTATGTAATAGAAAGGTTGCTGTGTGTGTGTATGGATACGAGAGAGTGAGTGTGCAAAAGTGTGAATGTTTTTCTAACCCCCAAATCCTTCATCTTTGGGGGTATATATAACCCAAATATAGGGTTTAGGGGTTGTTATCTTTAGATCAGGGTCGTTGGATCTTGGGTGCAGAGGACGCCTGACTTGGGTGGATTGCTTACACGTGTCGAGGGTAGGACCACCTTCAGGGTGTCCTAACGGCCTTCTGACACGCGCCATGTTTGTCTGGTATGTTGGTTGTTGATAGTTGTCATAGTCACGGGCCCACGTACCCTCCTTTGACGGTTGCGAAGTGTGCATGTGGTAATTGGGACCCCCCTGGTGGTGACCTT
This sequence comes from Apium graveolens, assembly GCF_009905375.1. Taxonomy (NCBI): domain Eukaryota; kingdom Viridiplantae; phylum Streptophyta; class Magnoliopsida; order Apiales; family Apiaceae; genus Apium; species Apium graveolens. Next base: position 193,965,101 of record NC_133655.1, on the reverse strand, counting down.
GGCTCAGATCCGGACCCAGGTAGGCAGATGATCCAGGTCATGGGCCGGATCCTGGTAGGCAAGTGATCCAGGTCCCGGGTTAGAACCGGGTTGGCAGATGACCCAGGTCATGGGTTGGCCCGGGTCTGGTCTCTCCACTTTATTATTCTGGGAGAGGAGGATCTTGATTTTTCGATTGAGGCTGATACCCTTTAGATCTAGGTTGGATCCTAGCCGGGTCGCTTGTACCCTATGACTGCACAAAAACAGGCCCATTATGACTGTTATCATCGGATATGCGTCTGTTTGAATTTGTAAGCTCTGTATCAGTCTCCCTTTCTCATTATCCACATTTTTGTAGTTAAATTGTTTTTACTTACCTCCATTTTCATCTGTTTTTCATTTGCAATTGATTTACCCAATTAGTTAGTTGTTCATTTCAAGAATTAGTTAATCATTCTTTTGTCCTCAAATTTATATTGAACAATTATAAGTTTATCGATATTCAGGAATATATAACTCAACATTGTAAGGATTAAACTAAATTTTGTAATTAGTTCTTATTGACACGTAAATTTTCCACAGTTGTATGTAAATACAGGAAATTGTATGAATGGGTGAGGAAACAAAAATAATTACTATGGGATTATTGTCATTCGAACATTCAATAGGTTGAAAATTGTTTGGTCTTCCCTACCTTATTTATAGAAATGCCATATCAAAGTGCTCTCGGGAAGTATGGCAACTTTTAATATGCAGAAGGGATATCGCAGAATCAGTGTTCTGTTCTGAGTTGATGGAATATTGCAGAATCAATGTCCTGTCCTTGTTTCTAAATTCGGGTATTTTGGCGCTAAATGCTTGGCATCACTAGATGTCTGAAAACCTGTGCATTTTTTAAAACACAGCAGTCAAGTAATAGTTTTAGGAATAATATATAATAATTTGAACAGTTAATTGTATCGAAATTGCAAGAAAACTAATTGGCACATTCGGATCGGAGCTACATAATATCACTTCAGCGCAGCTAAAACACAGCAGTCAACTACTATCTGATGGATTTTAAGGTTTAACACGCGCATCCACGCTGCCCACAATGTATGTGAATATATTCTGGTAGTTTATAGCTTTTTTTCAATCCCAATATCCACCGTTTCATTTAAGATATTTCAACATATTTTTCAACTTGTATATCGTCTGATGGTTGAGCTGAACTAGGAGTAATCGTTCTAACAGCTTGCCATTTATTTACGAAAAAGTGCAAGGTCCCAACAACCAAAATAAATTAAACCCAGAGACCAGAGTATGTCTAGAATATGTATTTTCTACTTGCTCAAAAAAGTTTTTATATAATAATTTAAATTTTGAAAATATAAGAGAGTTCCTCCTACATACCCCCTGTTTTCTGAATTGGCTCTCTTTCTTTCTGCCTCTATCTATATTACAATTTAAAATTTACAATGCTTCCTTTGCCAGATATTTAGTCTCAACTCTCAAGTAGGTTTTTTTTTCTCATGTTACTTTTTGTTACACATATTTTAACTATTATTAGTTACAAATTTATGTCTAACATCTATATATAAACCACCTGGTTTAAAGCAAGATTTTTGTTATTCGTGTTAGGTATTCAATAAAAGTTCCCTATGAGAGACTTTGGCCTTTGGTTTAGTTATTTACTAGATAGTGATACTGTTGATATCTATTGAGATTATTAGCCTGATGTTTTAGTTGGCACAAAAACATAACTTTTATACACTGTGTTCCACTAATGGATGTTACAGAACAGCCTCCAAATATGATGCCTACTAAATTTTGTATCATGTGGAAAAGTAAACCCGATTTGACTGACATTAAATTTGCTTGCTTGCTTTTATTTTGAGATTTAAATTCATATGACAATTCTTTTTAGTTATTTGATAGTTGAGACCTTTCCTTTGAAAATATCTTATTAGTATTTGATACAGGTTAAGTGGTAATAGATACCGGGAGATGAAGGGCCTGTTCGGGGATTCTAATAAGCTAATTTATTGGCTTATAAGTCCGCAACAAATTATCGACGAGTGTTTGTCGACCCAATTTATAAGTTAAATTTACAACTTATAAGCTGATAAGTTGAATGTTAGCAGTGACGTACTTTTTTCCAACTTATTTGTATATTATCACTTATTTTAAAATATTTTTTAATTTAAAATTCATGAATTAAGATAATTGTATTCAATAATTATTTATTTTAATCCATTTAAGTAAAAAAAAATCTAACTTATAAGTAAGTTTATCCAAACACTTATAGAACTTATAAGTATTTATCAACTTATCACTTATTTAACACTTATTTATTTTAAGTTATAAGTTACTTATTTTAAGATTTCTCAAACGGCCACGAAGAAATTGTTATCCTTAAGGTTTGAGGGATCAGCCAACAAGATCTGTGACAACTCGGGTCAAATCCCGAGTGTTTTTCGAAAATCGGGTCAAGTCCCGATTATGAGTCCGAAATAAGTTGAAGTATACTGTCCCGAGTGCAGCCAATTTGGGTTACGACTAGCCCACCACATGCCCCCAAAAATTCATGATTTGTTGGTGCACATAGTAGGTACTTTGCCTTATAAAATGAACAGAAGTCTCAAATCTCCTCGATGTGGGACTGGGGTGTTACAAACTCCCCCACTTAAACTCCTGACGTCCTCGTCAGGCCCGAACTGACAGCTCATAGGACCAAGATCGTATCTCTCTAGCCATTGTGGGATAATACCGGCTAGTTTCGTGTCTCCACCTCCGGACCTCTTTCCATTATGGGATAATACCACCAGCCTTCGTGTCCCCACCTCCGGCAATTTGACGCATAGAGTCGGCTTTGATACCATATATGACAACCCGGGTCAAATCCTGAGTGTTTTTCGAAAATCGGGTCAAGTCCCGATTATGAGTCCGAAATAAGCCGAAGTATACTGTCCCGAGTGCAGACAACTTGGGTTACGACTAGCCCACCACAGACCCTCAAAAGATCATGATTTGTTGGTGCACATAGTAGGTACTTTGCCTTATAAAATGAACAGAAGTCCCAAATCTCCCGGATGTGGTTACAAGATCGGAGTCGGTGTGGTTAGTTTGGATGGCACAATCTTATCCAACCCACGAAATACTTGCATTACTCCCCCAGGTCAAGGGTTTCTTCTTCGAGAAACTGCACATCACCTTCTTCAGCTTGTTCTCCTTTGATCAAAACTGCTCTTGAAGACGCTCAAGTTACCAGAAATGAGATTGATTGTCTTTGTTACACTAAAGGTCCAGGCATGGGTGCACCTTTGGAGGTTGCTGCTGTAGTTGTACGGGTGCTTTCACAACTTTAGAAGAAGCCAATTGTTGTTGTCAATCACTGTGTTGCTCATATTGAGATGGGGAGGATTGTTACGGGCGCTAAAGATCCAGTGGTGTTGTATGTTAGTGGTGCAAACACACAAGTGATTGCCTATAGTGAAGGAAGGTACCAGATCTTTGGGGAGACAATCGATATTGCTATTGGAACTGCTTGGATCGCTTTGCTAGAGTCTTGGAACTGTCAAATGATCCATCTCCAGGTTATAACATTGAACATGTTTGATTTTTATTATATAATATCTTGGTATATTCACTGGTTATGTAGACATTTTTTTAGATTATGAAATCTTTTTAATTTAATATCAGTAATGGTTGTTGGTTAACACTATTGCAGGGAAATAATTATACTAAAAACTGTAATTTACCAGAACAAGCTGATGCTAATGAATCTAGTAAAATATGAACCAGTAGTACAATTGGTTGTGGAAAAATTGGATCCCTATCATTGTATGGCTTTAGATCACAGTTTACAATTATGACTGCTACTGCTTAAACCATGAATGTTATGTAAAAATATTTATTTTTCTTAGTTTAGGTTAATGCATGTTTCATTTTACTACAGTTGTCGCCTTTTCCTATAACCACTTCCACTTTCAATTTTTTTTAATGAGTAATTTTCTCATTTCCCTGTTTTTTGTGAATATAATGCTTTGTGTCTGTTTCTGTTGTCATTATTTATATTGATGGAGTATTATTATTTATTTAAATTACTTTATAATTGCTATCATGTTAAAAACATTATGAGATCGTGTTGGTTGTTATCACTCAACTAGTTCTAATATTTGGCTCATAAATCTGTATCGGGTTAACAAGAATTAATTTTAGGAAATTTTTGGTGGTTTACTAAACTCAAAAACCGTATAGTCAACTAATTGAACTCATAAAAACTTTCAAAGGGTTTCTCCAACTGAAAACAGATAGGCGTATGACAGGACTTGTCGACGTGTGATAATAAATATGCGTTGTCATGCTCAGGCTTAAAGATAATGTTAAAGTTGCCAAATAGTACAAAATTGGAGAAGATTATATGCTACAAGGACAAGAAGAGCTTCTCTAAATTTTATATAGAGTCACCCTGCAAATTTGAACAAAAGAGATTACTTGTGTATTAGAGGAAGGGCATTGTGATGATGTTGGGTGTTTGGATTTCTTGTGTTTTGTTTGTCATTGGATGGATTTCTATGTAGCCCCTATTTTGATACACAGTGTATCCCAAAAATGCTAAGCATGTCTGCGAGAAACTAGCTTATAGTTACTAGAATATGCTTTATTACTTTTATCTCTGTTTTTAAATTAAATATGCAAATTGAGTTGGAGGCTCATAATGTAATGGTTTCTGTGTAAAGTCAGATTGAGCAGTGCTAGAAAAACGGCCTAAATGTCACTGAAGCAACAACAGATTCCTACCTGCTGTTCCTTTTAAAGAGGAATGAGCCTATTAAGCGATGTTATGATCAAAGCTTTAAGTAGATTAATAAGCGGCATCAACAGATTAATCTGTTGATCGGCTGATTAGTGTAATTAGATATTCTACTTATCTTCGGATCGATGATACTTAGTTGCTTGCTATGTTCTTCCATGGTGAAGAAGAGGAGAGGTCCAGGAAAGAAGGTGATGACAACCGAAGATGAGGTGGATCAATATGATTGTGGAGATCGAGGAAATTACTTTGTCAATCAATATTTGAATTTGACAGGACTTATGCCTTCTTTTCAGGAAACTGTGTTTGCTATGCTTGTAGAGATTACAGAACGAGCAATGGCACATTGCGACAAGAAAGGTGTTCTCATTGTTGGTGGCATGGGCTGCAACGGGTGGTTGCAAGATATGATGAAAACTATGTGCTCGAAGCTAAGTTACCCGGACTCGGGTACGGGTGTCGGACACGGGTGTAGATCCGTGCGTCGGGTTCATCATTTTTAAAATTTTAAGATCTTTGGATGTGGGTCCGAATTTGGACACCTGTACGGGACCTGATCATGAGTGTCAGAAAAGGGTGTGGGGATTCGGTATGTAAGTTTAGCACATGTTTAATATATAAAGTCTGTCCTATAACTTAAACAAGATGTATTTCTCAAATAAAACTACAAAGTATTGGAATCATAAATATGAACTAATAACTTCAAATTCAGCAAACAAAATATAAATGTCTTTTTGCTCCATTCAAAACACACCATTAAAATTAATTCTCCCAATCTGAGTTCCATACTTAAACTTAAACAGAAGGTAGATAATTAAAATTCATTAGTCTGGTCTTTAAATAAGCTAGATATCCTCCTCCTCCCTTCATGTATCATTGCTTCAAATTCTGGTTCATCAAGTGATAGCTGAGCAAATTCTTTAATATTTCCGTCGGGATCAGAATTGTCTCCACCTAAAAATGATAAATATTTATTAACTACACAATATTAATTATATTAGACTTTATATATAATTATATATTACTTCCTTCGTCCCACCCATTTATATACATATGAGGTGTGGCACGGAGGTTAAGAAAAATTATAATTTACTGGAAAAAAGAGAGAAGAAAACTAGGTAAAATTGTGGGACCGATAATGTATAAAGTGATTGAAGTGGAAGAAAAGAATGGATGTGGGTGAATAGTGTTAATTTCAATATTATTAATCTTTATCATTTTTGGAATGTATATAATTGAGAGGGATGTCCAAAATAGGAAATTATATAGAATTGAACGGGAGAGATGGAGTCCTTAAGATGCACTTACAACATCCCAAAATTTTGAGGGTTCCTTAACATATTCATCATCCTTACGTGATAGCACGCAGAGATTACTTTGCAGAAAAACTAAATCTTCGATCCTGGATGTTTCCAACCTGTCTCTCTTCACAGTTTGAATTAGGGAGTAAGTGCTCTAGTTTTTCTCGGTACAAGAAGAAACTAGTTGTTTAAGTAATTTGAATGTTAAAGCTTGAAAAATTGGTGTGTTTGCACCATGATTTGCCCACCAAGATACTGCATTTTTTGTCATCATGCATTCTATAACATGAGCCTAATTAAAATACCCACTTCCCTTTGAAAAACCTTCGAATTCGGTCAAGACTTTTTGCAAGTCAGTATTACTTGGGAACAACCTCTTGAAGCATTTGTTTTTATTAACCGAAACTTCTTCATCTTCATGCAGAGAAATTCTAATTACTCCATTATTCCCACTTCGAAGTCAGCCTTCACAATAATATTTAGGTACCAAAGAGTGGGTAAGGCAATGTAATGCTTTGTTACTTTTATTCCACCTGCTCACCAATATATGGTGAATAGCTTCAAAAAAATATGATTTCCTAGTAACCAAATCCTTGTCTTCATGTGTGAAATAACCTTCTTTACATCCTCTATCATAGTATCCCACATGGCATATATAAGATGCAATATAACAGTATTCTTATCACCTTCTCTCAACATTCCAACAATGTGTCCAGTAATGGCTAAAATATAGTCTAATTGATTCCACCAAAAATCATCCACAATACATCTTTTTACTTCCCTCGCCTTATTGGCAATGACATTATTTCTTTCTTCTCTATAACCTTGCCACTTCACATCCATAACTATTTTTTTAGTGTTGTGTATACTTTTTTAAATCATCTAGCCATGATAAGACGTGATGCAAAACGTGTTTCAGCAATTCTTAATAATGTCAAATTAAAATGACTACTAAAAATATTTAATGCCATGTTGTGATTAATAATAAAATATCTATTTTCTTGCACGTCATTAAGTAATTAAAGTATCCACTTACAGTGTTGATAATGACTTGATCTTTCTGATGGCCCACGAGTACTCTTCAACGCCAAATTTATGGTGTGCCCCACACAAGGAGTCCAAAATATATGGGAAACACTCTGCTCATGCATGTATATATATTTTATTTTGGACTCCTTGTGTTATGCACAACATAAATTTGGCATTGAAGTGTAGTTTTGAGCCACCAGAAAGATCAAACCATTATCAACACTGTAAGTAGATACTTCAAATACTTAATGACGTGCAAGAAATTAGAAATTTTATTATTAATCACAAGTTGGCATTAAGTATATTTAGTTGTCATTCTGATTTGACATTTTTAAGAGTTGCCGAAACACGTTTAGCATCACATTTTATTATGGCGAGACAATTTAAAAATGTAAACACAACACTACAAAAAATGGTTATGGATGTGAAGTGGCAAGGTTATAGAGAAGAAAGAAATAATATCATCGCCAACAAGGCGAGGGAAGTAAAATGATGTATTGCGGATGATTTTTGTTTGGAACAATTAGACTATATTTTAGCCATTATTGAACCCATTGTTGGAATGTTGAGAGAAGGTAATATAGACATTGTTGTGTTGCATCTTATATATGATATGTAGGACACTATGATAGAGGATGTAAAGAAGGTTATTTTCATACATGAAGGCGGGGATTTGAGAAATTAAATTTTTTTGAAGCTATTCACCATATATTAGTGAGCAGGCGGAATAAAAGTAACACGACATTACACTACCTTGCCCACTCTTTGGTACCTAAATATAACTCCCTCTATCCCATGAATTCTATACATTACTTTTTGGCACGCTTTTCAATGCTCATTTAAAACATAACTTGTTAGATATGAATACAACATAGGGGGTGAATGTGTTTTGGCTTAAATGTTTACTTTTTGATCGACTTTGGGTTTAGTAGTTGGTTGTTATCAATGATTTTGAGAATAGATGTTAAACATAAATAATAATGCAAATATGTAAAACAAAGATCTTCAAAACTCACTTAATTTTATATTAAAAATCAAGCAGTGTTTTGCTACAAAATCTCTAAGTTCTTGGTTTTAGAACTTAGCTTCTTTCTTGAGAGAGAATACAATTTCTAATCTATTCAGTCCTGTCTTAAACAAAGGACCTCAGTTAACTTTATATGATAGTTAACTTTGGTTTACACAGTGAACAATAAGAAGTGCTAATCACTTTTCTAACTTATCACTTCTATTTAAGGGAAAAGTGAGATTTCCATATCTAGATTAGCATATCTTCATCCACTGTGTATTGGTTGATCCTCCTTTGTCAGTTAATCTTCACCATTAATCTTGCACATCTCTCAAGCTGCATTTTGTAGACTTGTCAATCCAGCTGTGTGAATTGTTTATTGATTTGCAACCTTGTATATTGAACTGTTCTGCAATTCTGTACTTAGGGAAATTTCTTCACTTATCTCCAATTAAGCTATAGAGAACTCGACATATCGATAGGCATGTTGTCTTGTCGATATCTCTGAAACTTCATTGTTGACTTGACTTATCGATAACTCTGAGTTCTCTAGTTATTTTTGGTTTATCAATAACTCAGAGTTCTCTAATGGACTTTGGCTTATCGATAACTCAGAGTTCTCTAATGAATGTATACTTGTCGATATCTCTAAGTTCTCGAATAGGTATCTGACTTATCGATATCTCCAATAGCATTTCCTGAGTTCTCGATAGACAATTCTTGAGTTCTCGATAGGTCTTTCTGAGTCTCGAATGACTTCTCTATAACACTAATTCTGCGACTTGTAGAGATCTTGACTTAGAATGTTTTTCACCAAACAGAATTATTCAACTCCGAGCTTCTTCATAATTCTTCTGAGACATGACCTTCTTGATCTTCTTCCAGATAGAATTCTTAGGCTTGACACTGTTTAGGGAAAAATGCTCCAGTCTGATCCATTTACATTTTACAGACATTAAGTGTTACAAGTATAAATTACAGATTAAGGTTACAATACAACTAATCTTAGGGTTGTCAATATGACTTAGTCTTGTTATGATACAGGCATGTCTTGCACAACAATCTCCCCCAATTTGTGAGAAGATTGCTTATCACAAATTCATGCCTGTTAACAAGACTAACCCCAAGTTAAAGAATAAAAATAAAATAATACAAAAGCTGATACAACACTTGTACATTGAACATTTGACAGTTTATAATAATTAAGTAAAGACTGAGCTTTCTGATCCTTTCTCAATTATGTTCTTAATCTGTATAAGTATTTCTAATTCTTCTAGGATGTGGGTGTCAATTAGAGCCTCTATTAGTTTCAGCAAATCTGGCTTAGGATAACTAGCCAACATCCCTATCCTATATCTTGACAAAGAGCCAGCTTTTACATTCAGAAATCTTTCATCCTTTGATATTCTGCTCTTGCCTGCTGCCTTCAACTCTTCTGATCTTCTAATATACTCATCAATGTCATGTTCATACTTTCTCCTCTTTTCAGCTAGCAAAGCTCTATGCTCATCTCTCATCTCCTCTCTGTTAACCACAAACACTGCCAATACTGTTCTCCATGCCTTAATGGCTGAATCTTTACTATTCATCAAGCTTAGCACCCTTTTCAGTTCAACAATTGAGAGAGAATCCATTAGTCTATTTCCAAGTTGTTCAAAGGACCCATCACTGTAGTAGATTCTAACTTCTTTGATGTTAACAACCCAAACTCTGACCATTCTTTCAGCTAGCTGTTGGAAGTAGTCTTCATCTGAATCAACAATATTTAGAGGTTGGAAATCATCTTGATCATATCTGTTCCAGATGGCCTTTTCACCAAATCCATGATCATTGAGAAATTCAGCTATCAGTTGTCTTCTTCTTTGTCTTCTTTGTCTTCTGAATCTTCTCTTGACCTTGGCTTCTTTTGGACCTATTCTAATTATTTTGAAGTGTGTTTTATGGGGTGGCTTGAATGAAGGTACAGTTTTGAGTCTTTTCAGAGAAGTATGGCTGTGAGTGATTTGAGTTTTGATGAGAGAGTTTGCAGTGAGCTTGTAGAAATATTTAGACTTAGAGATTTGAGGTTGAGCATTTTTTGATGGGGTTGAATGTGAAGGTTTAGAAATTGGTATTTGGATATTTAGGGTTTGGAGGGGTTGTGAGGTATCATTCTTTTGTCTTTGTCTCCTTCCACCCCTCCTTTGAGTCTCAGATCCACTTTTCTTCTCCTTCTCTTTCTCACTATCACTTTTTCCACCAATTGTCTTGCTAGATTGACTTGAGTTTGAGCCAGAAGGGTTTTGACCATCTTTCTTCTGCTCATCATCACCCAAGTCATCTTTGTTGATTTGAGTTTTATGCAAATTGGCTTCAGGGTTATCAATGTATCTCCTCAGAATCTTAATCATAGCTTCATCTTCACTAGTCTTCAATTTCTTACTTTTCAGCCCAGACTCAAGCACCATTATCAGTCTTCTGTTGGCCATGACACAGTTTTTAGGTACTTGGAAATGTTTCAGTTGCTTGGTTGTAGAGCAGATATAGTGCACCCCTTTGCTTGGATGTAGATAGGCTTCTGGGAATGCAGTTTCATGAGCCTTCTTCAACTCTGCCAGTAGCATTTTCTCTTCATTGGTTATTATTCTGACCTTGTTAATCAAAATATCCACCTAAGATTCTCTTCTAGAAATTAGATAATTGATATTGACTAGCATACATCTGTCTACACCAGAATCATTAAGATTGATCACTATCCTTTTCTCCAAAAACTGGTCCTTGACTGGGATCTGCAGCACCCTGATGTAACTGATAGTCTTTTCCAAGGTCTTTTTATAAGTGAAGAAGTTGTTGTTGAGAGAGTTCCTTAGTCCAGTGAGCAAATTATCAAACTCTTGTGTCATTCCTGGACCCTGGGCAACCATAAGAAGCTTCTCTTGTTCTAGACCTTGTACTTGACTTTTAAGTTTTGATTGTGCTAGCCTTGCATCTATCTCCCCCTTAGTCTTGGTGACAGGCATGAGTAGGGGAGTAGGAATCTCAGGTCTTTCAGCTTCAGGCAATGCTGGCAGTGGTATATTGAGTTTTCACATAATGGCTCCCAAAGCAACTATATTCTGCATCTGTAAATGCTTATGGGACTCCACTAGGGCCTGAATATCATGTTGTTGACTCTCAACCAATGTGGTTAGAGCTCTGACTTGTGAAGATAAATCTGAGTTGGAAGCTTGAAGTGAAGAAATTTAATCTTGAAGTTCTTTTATTTGAGGAGTAGAGGTAGTGGAGACTGTTGTAGCTGAGAAGGACCCAAAGTGTTCATTAACAGCTTTTCTGACACCCTCCATGAGAAGAAATGAAGGCTCATACCTAGCAGTATGCATTTGATTTAGCTTGACCCTGGTATCATTTGAATTTGTGATATGAGCTTGAACTTGTTCACACAGGGCCTTGAAAGAACTCTTCATATTTGACACTTCCTTCTCCATAGAGGCCAGATTCATCCTTAACATTTGCTCAGTAAAAGACTGGAATTTATTCTTGATGTCCTTTTGAGAAGGCACAATGTCATCCATCTTTTCCTTGATCAGCTTCCTGATTTTATCTTCATGTCCAGTCAATTTTACTTCAAGGGCCTTTCCAAAGAGATGAAAAGCCTTGAGTTGAGCTTTGTGCACATCCATGATGGCATCATAGACTTCAGGAGGATTGAGAGATTTAGCATTGCTTCCCATGATAGTTATGTACTCCCTCCTAAATCTAGCCAAAACTTCATCCATTTCTGCCATATGGTCATCAGACAATCAGGCATCTACATTGCCATCCTCGTCAGCCTCATCTACTATCTTCTCCTTCTGTTGTTCAACCTCTTCATTGAAGCATAGCAGTATAGCTTGATAGTCCTGGTTCCCCATGTCTGAAGTGAGCAATTGCTGAGAGAGATTGGCCAAGCCTGAGATTTGATCTACCAACATGTCATCAACTGTAGAAGGCTGAGCTTCTATATCTTGTAGCCAATGAGCCATGACATGTGGTTGGCTGGATTGAGATGTGGATGGCTGTTGAGAAATGTCCAGATTACCACCTGTGACTGAAGTCACAGTTTGACTCACAGATAAATCTGTGGTTTTGACAGTTTGTTGTTCACCACATGTAGTGGGAACCTCTATGGGAATTGGAGAGGATTTGAGTGGGTTACTGTCATGTACACCAGCCCCAAACCTTTGTGCACCTTACAGAGCACTGTCACATAAATGTGATGAACTTGCCTCTCCCATAACAGGGTCATTGGCAATTGTACTCCTAGCTTCAACTGCCAAGGCAATTTCAGCTAGGGTTTTGAGGGGAGTTGTTCCTTCTAGAGGAACCTCCAATTGAATTGGAGAGGATTTAGATAGCTCTCCCTCAAGGGTACTACCCTCAAACCTATTCATCTGTGAAGATGATTGTGCACATGAAGGTGCAAGAGTGACCATGGGGTCTTCAGTAAAAACTGATGAAACCCCCATGTTTTTGATGGTATCATCAAGGTCTACCCCGGCTAGTAGCCTCTCATCATCTAGATGTTGGTTCTGGGAGGTGATCACAGTTCATGAACCATGTCACTTGAATGTTGGTGCACTTGAGAATCAGATTCAAGTGCTCTATATGATGAAGAAATTTGAGAGATTAGAGAAGTTTGCTCAGTTGTGAGTGTTGGAAGCTCCCCCTGAATCGATGAGGGAGCTTCAAATGATGTTCCCTCAATGTGTGTGCCATCCTTATTTCTTCTACCATACACTCTAGGTGCAGGTTGTGCTGACTCAGTACAAGATGTATTGGGGTGAATGCTCTTTTCAATAGATACACCCTATTGAGAGGATACATCTAGTAACTGTTAACTCCCTATTTGTTCAACTGTGCCCTTTTGGGAGGACACAGAGGTGTTTTGAGTGGTCAACTCCGGTATCTTACTCTTCTTTGGTCTCTTGACCAAGGGTGACTCTGGTTCAGTTTGAACTGGTTCACTCTTATTTATAACAGCAAGGGTTGGTTCCTTTCTCTTCTTTTTACTCACTTCATGAGAGACTAAAGTGGTTGGTTTGCTAACATCTAGTGGTTTAGAAGAAGGGGTTGCAGCTTTGGAAGGTCCCTGTTGGTGTGCCTGTGTTTGTACTTCCACAGGCTCAGGAACCATAGCTGAACTAGCAAATTGAGGAGCCCTCATGTTTGGCATAGGATAAGGATAAAACCTGAATCTCTCCAACATAAATGGAGTGATCTCAAGACTTACACTCACCTTATTCTTTGTAGTAAGTGAGCCAAATATTATTTTGGACACTTGCTTATAATTGCCAATTCTACTACTATCAATACCAGCTAACAAATATATGTCATTTACTTTATGAGCTAAAGTAGACATAATAAACCTTGGCAAAAAGATTTCTTTACCTCTATTCTTCAAAGGCATAGTAAGCCTGGTAGCCAGCTCCTCCAGAATTAGAGCCCCAATATTTAGATGTCTGTTGTGAGCTATTGAGAACACTAGCTTCTGCACCACACATGAGATGTTATCAAAGCCAGTTTTTCTGCAGGTGAAAGCCCTCAGTACAGAATCAAACACAAAGGACCATTCCTTCCTAAAGTTTATCCTGTTCAGGCTTGCCAAGTTGATTGAGCCACTGTAGTTGATGAAGTCCATGAATTCACTCAGCTCATCTGCAGTGGGCATCTCTCCATAGTTCTCAGTGGGCAATCCCAGGGCTGTATTCACATCATCAGCCGAAAACTCAATTTCTTGGCCTCCAATTGTGCAGTTAACCACCATAGAAGTGACATTCTCTAGAACAACTGTCCTGGTTATAGCTGATGTCCAAAATTCATGAAGAACATCCAAATACAGCACAGGACTTGCAGTTAAAGCACCTGCAATATAGGATTCAGAAAGAAACTTCGCAAACCCCTTGAAACTATCAGGGGCTTGGTTAGCATCAAGAAAAGCAATAAAGTTGGTTCCGTTCTCTGGAATGATAGCTCTAACAATGTTTTGTGCCATTTTAGTGTTTAGAAGTAGTGGGTAAGAAAAAGTTCTGAGAAATGAGCAAAAACGAGAGAGAAATCGCCTTTTGTCTGAAAGCTAGGTCACTTGAGATCTCGAAAAAGTGTAAGTACAGTGTATGTATCGAGAAGTCTGGGTATTTATAGAAAAAGTAAAATACTTATCGAGAAGTCAAATAAGCGTTTGATATTAAACTTATCGAGAAGTAATTTTGAATTTGAAAAAGGTACATTCGATAAGTCATTTTATTAATTCTTTTCGAGAACTAAGAAATGATTTGTCCGAAAATGGACTAAAAATGATTCTAATTTATTTGAATTGAATCAAATTGAAATCAGAATAAATTTTCCAAAAGTATTTGTCTAAAATAATTCATTGAATTAGATTATTTTAGTTCTGAGTTATTTGATAAGTCTCAAAATATCCTTGTCGAGAACTTTGTGAATTAACACTATTAGAGAACTCTACATGGTCTTATCGATAAGTCATAATAGAGCTTATCGAGAAGTCATTCGAGAAGTCTGTAAATAGACTTATCGAGGACTCACTCGAGAACTCTAGAATAACTTGTCGATAAGTCATTTTGACTTATCGAGAACTCAGTTCTCTATACCTTTGAGTACTGTTATTCTGCCTTGTGTTAATTTTACACATTTAAGATGTAAATTAAAAACTAAGCAGATTACTTAGAATTTGAAATATTCTAAGTTAAATTTTGAGTTTAAAAAAAAATACAGAGATTCTGAAATATTTATAATTCATATTTCAGTTAATTTCCAATTAAATCAAACTAGGTTAATTTATTAGAAATTAATCTGCTGCAACACATTAGCTGAGTTCTTGCCTTAGGATGAAGAATTGAGCATTCCAATTTCACTCACAAGTCTAGTGAAGGTTGCTTCATCCAAAGGTTTAGTAAAAATGTCAGCTAATTGTTTCTCTGTTGGAACCAAAATGAGCTCAATGGTACCATTTACAACATGTTCCTTGATAAAATGGTACCTAACATCAATGTGCTTTGTTCTAGAATGATTAACTAGATTAGCTACTATAGATATGACACTAGTATTGTCACACATAATAGGAATTTTGTGTAGCACTAGACCATAGTCCATTAGCTGATTTCTAATTCAAAGCACCTGAGCACAACAACTTCCAGCACCTATATATTTAGCCTCAGCTGTGGAAGTTGACATAGATTGTTGTTTCTTACTATACCAGGATACAAGTCTTTGACCAAGAAATTGACAGCTTCCACTAGTACTTTTCCTATCAACCCTGCATCCAGCAAAATCTGCATCTGTGTATCCAACAACTTCAAAACCAGTTCCCTTTGGATACCATAATCCCATGTTTAGAGTTCTCTTTAAGTATCTAAAAATCCTTTTCACAGCCATCAAATGTGATTCCTTTGGATTGGCTTGAAATCTAGCACATAGACAAGTAGCAAACATGATGTCTGGTCTACTAGCATTCAAATAAAGAAATAATCCAATCATACCTCTGTAGCTTGAAATATCCACATTCTTGCCTTTCTTGTCTTCATCCAACTTGGTTGCAGTAGACATTGGTGTAGATTCATGTGAGCTATCCACCATACCAAATTTCTTCAATAAGTCATTCACATATTTGGTTTGGATGATAAAAATACCATCACTTCTTTGACTAACTTGAAGGCCAAGGAAGTAACTCAATTCTCCCATCTTGCTCATTTCATACTCACTCTGCATTAGCCTAGAGAATCTTTGACAAAGCTTTTCATTTGTAGATCAAAAGATGATATCATCCACATAGATTTGAACTAGGATCATATCTTCACCATGCTTCTTGTAGAAGAGAGTCTTATCAATAGTACTTCTGGTAAAACCATGTTTGAGTAGAAATTCTGACAGTGTGTCATACCAGGCTCTAGGTGCCTGTTTCAATCCATATAGAGCCTTGAGTAATTTGTAAACAAAGTTAGGAAATTCTGGATCTTCAAAGCCAGGTGGCTGTTGCACATAAACTTCTTCTTCTAGTTCACCATTAAGAAAAGCATTCTTGACATCCATTTGATACACCTTGAAATTTGAGTGTGCAGCAAATGCCAGAAAAATTCTTATTGCTTCTAGTCTTGCAACAGGAGCAAAAGTCTCATCATAGTCAATTCCCTCTTCTGTGAGTAGCCTTTAGCAACCAGCCTTGCTTTGTTTCTAGTAACAATTCCATTTTCATCCATTTTGTTCCTGTACACCCACTTAGTTCCAATTATGCTTCTGTTCTTTGGTGCAGGGACTAATTTCCAAACTTTGTTTCTCTCAAACTGATTCAGCTCCTCCTGCATAGCACATATCCAATCAGGATCCAATAGGGCTTCTTCAGTTTTTTTGGGCTCTACTTGAGATAGAAAACATGCATGTAGGAATTCATTAGCAGTTGCACTTCTAGTTCTCAACCAGCTGAGGGATCACCAATAATAGCTTCTACTGTATGACTCCTATCCCACTTTCTAGTGTGTGTCTGTTGACTAGTGCCTTCATCATTTTCTTCAGTATTACCATGACTATCATTTCCATTCTCTCCTTCTCCCCCTGAGTTTGTGCCATCAAATTCAGGTGTCTGAAGAGAGCTTTCATTCCCATGATTTTGTTCAAAGGTCTCTTCATTTGTCATTTATTGTGCCACAACTTCATCTTCCTCATCAGAATCACTATCAATGGTTAGATTCTCAAATGCAAGAACTTCAGCATCATTTACATCAAGGCATTCCAAGCCTGGACACTTGTCATCATCAAAAGTCACATATGTGCTTTCCATAATTTTCTTTTGATCAATCACATAAAATTTGTAGGCTGTTCTTTCCAATGAATATCCCAGAAAAATTGCTTCAAAAACTTTAGAGTCAAATTTTCCCACATATTCAGAGTTGTCTTTTAGAATATAACACTTGCTTCCAAACACATGTAGATGCTTCACTGTAAGCTTCTTGTTAGACATGATTGAGTAAGGTGATTTGCCATGAGCTTTGTTGATGAGATATCTGTTTTGAGTGCAGTATTAACAGCCTCTTCCCAAAAACTAGTTGGCAACTGAGCATCTTGTAGCAAGGTTCTAGCAGCTTCAACCAATGTTCTATTTTTCCTCTCAACTACTCCATTCTGTTGAGGTGTTCTAGCTGCTGAAAATTCTTGAACAATGCCTTTGCTTTTGCAGAATTCACTTAATATTGAGTTTCTGAATTTTGTTCCATCATCACTCCTCAATCTTTTCACACTAACTTTTCCTTCAGCTTGCTTCTCAATTTTCTTGATGTGCTCAATTATAATATTTGGAGTTTCATCTTTAGAGTACATGAACTCAATCTAAGTGTATCTTGAAAAATCATCAACCATGACAAGGGCATATTTGTTCCTTGAAATGGGCAAGACATTTACTGACCCAAACAAGTCCATGTGAATAAGTTGCAGAGGTGCACTTATAGAATTTACAGATTTTGACTTGTGACTTGATCTTTTCATTTTTCCTTTCTGACAAGCTTCACAAACTTCCAGTTGAGCAAATTCCAGACTGGGTATGTCTCTCACAAGCTCCTTCTTGACTAAGGTGTTGATTGCTTTGAAATTCAAGTGAGATAGCTTCTTATGCCACAATTTGCTTTGCTCTTCTAATGCCTTGGTGTAGAAATAACACACTCCATCCTTATTTGTTGAGTCTAAGTCTGCAACTAACAAGCTTCCCTTTCTTACTCCTTTAAGAGCAATTTCACCAGTCTTTTTGCTAATAAAAGCACAATCTTCTTTGTTGAAAACAACTTGGAAACCTCTGTCTGCAAATTGACTAACACTTAGAATATTTACTTCTAATCCAGCAACTAGTGCTACATCTTCAATGACAACATTTTCAGAAACAATCTTGCCATATCCCATTGTGAATCCTTTGCTGCTGTCTCCAAAGGTCACCAAAGGGCCAGCCATCTCCTCAAATTGTGATAGCAGGGCCTTATCACCTGTCATATGCCTGGAAAATCCACTATCAATGATCCATATGACCTTCTTTCCTTTGCCCTGCACACAATGAAGATTAAGTGTGTTTAGCTACCCAAGCTGTGTTGGGCACTTTCTTCTTATTAACTGATTTTGCAGAAGTAGAATGAGAATTTTCAGATAAAATGGAATTCATAGACTGTTGAGCATTTTCCCTTTCAGATATAGAACCAAATTTTGATTCTATGAGATCAATTCTCAATTTGTGGCAACCCTTCATCGCTTTCATGTTGTAGGGAATGCAGTCAAACTTGTCACAGAATGAATAGGGATCATTAGCCTTAGCTTCATTGTACTTGTAGACTCCTTCAGGTGGATTGCTAACAATCTTTTTACAAAGGTGAGTTAGGTGATTCATTGATCCATAATTCTCACACCTCTTTCTAGGAGCATCTGCAACATAAGCAAAATTATTGCTTTTGTTTATCCCAATCTTTCCATTTCTATTCTTCTTTTTCTTTTTGACCTCTTCAGCTTTAATCTCCTTCACAGGCTCCTTAGTTTCTTGATTGGCTTTTAGTGTTTAAATAGAGATGGAAGACTGAGTTGTCTCATCATTTTTCTTTTCCTTGTCCTCATCAGCTATCTCCTGTTTGATGATCAACTCTTCTTCACTGAAGTTCATCTCACATGCCTTGAACAAAGGTGATTCAACTTTCTTCAAAATAATTGGAACATTCTCAGTTTCAGTTGATTTTCCTTTGTCACTGACAGACTTCTTTTTGTTGTTCAAACCCTCATAATCAAGACCAATGACAATGTTTGCACATGGCTTGTTCTTTTCATGATATTGGCCAATCAACTCAGAAACATTTTTGAAGGATTCTGTAACACCCCCAAATTCGGGGTCGGGGATTCGGGTTGTCACGAGTTCCATTTTTCTTATCAATACTTAATCTTAACAGTCAACCAACTACTGCGTACTGTGACCCCTCAATACACACACATACACCACAAGTTATAGTCTCAGAGATGAATACCAAAATAACATAAGTCGTTTTACTCCATAATTATAAGCCATTAAACCTCAAAAGGGTTTCTGAATAAATTTAAATTTCTTTTTAATTATTACAATTCATATAGATACATAAGTCTGATACATCAGAAGTTGAAAACCTAGCCTATTGGTAATTCCTACCTCAGCTACAGCGGCATCAACGCCTACAGGAAACTGCGGAACGTTTCCTATCCGCTCGCAAATTGGGAGCTTGGTCCTGTTCATCTTGTCTATCTGTTATTGTGTGATGAAAGAAGAAAGCAAGGGTGAGCAACAAGCCCACCGAAATAATATGTATAATAATTAACAATATATGAGCATTCTCATAGTACTCATGAAAGTCTTGGTCAAAAAGAAATGAACCAAGTTTGATATCTTAATGCGATGAAGTCGCAAAATATTCCGTATATATATACATATATACTTCTCAAATCTTTGAAATCCTCTGACATGTCTAATATACATAGAGTTCCAGTTTATAATTGAATAAAATATCTTTGCAAGGTGATCTCATATATCTAACCTTGTCTCAACATTTTTTTTTAAAAATCTTTGTCATGCATAAGATAATCATTAACCAGATATAAGTTGAAAAGGTGAAGTTACGAGATACTCCAATATACTTATATCTTTTCCGAATACTACTTGAACTACCACCGTTCAAGGTATAATCCGTTTCAAAAGTTCATCACATAGATAAGACTACAAGATAAGATTTGAATAGATTCGATCCTTGAAATATCATTATAAATAATGAAGTTACGAGATACTTCATTAAGTCCCGATATATATATACACACACACATATATATATATATATATTTCATACACTCCTTGAAAACCTCTGTTATGAAAATTATAAACAGAGTTGTAATATCCAATGAATTTGGAAAGAAGAAAACCTTGGCATAAACCTGATATCTTGTTGATCAGGCAAATATACCAATAAGTAACCTTTTCTACTAGTAGATGGATGAATCCCCCACCGGTCATCACCCTGGCCTCATTAGGACCTTGTGTTGGACCGCCACCCGGCCTCTTACGCGTTGATGGGCTGCCACCCAGCCACTTACACTTTGATAGACCGTACCCCGGCTTGTCGCTTATGCCGACTCAATTAGATGGGCTTACTTCCCGAACATTGGGCAAGTAATCAAACTGTTTTCTCAAAACATCAACTTCCTTGCGAATGTAAAATACACCACAGAGCCGGATCCCTCAGGTTTTGAGCGAGTATTTAAATCCCCTTCGAAAGGAGGATCTTAAATATAAAAATGAGTATTGGGATCCGCCCTAACTTTTAAAAATCATTTTGAAGACTAGAAAACATTTTTAAGAATGTTTGGAGTAATGCTTATTGAATAAAATAAATCAGTCCCAATATATTAGAAATTATCCGAATATTATTATTTAAATAATATTCCCATAAAGATAATCTTTATAAAAATAATTGAAGTAAAAGTTTCAAAAACTCATACTTGAAATGAATAATAAATAACCAAAGATATACTTATACGAAAGTACGATCTTTATTTGAATAATCGAAAATAAGTTTGATTATCGAAATATTATTCTTTAATAAAATAAAGAATATTATTTAGTAAATAAGCGGAGTCATAAGTCCTCGAATGAATATTCAAAATAATATTCATTAAATAGAATAAACAGTGTCATAAGTCCTCGAATGAATATTCAAGATAATATTCCTTAAATAAAATAAACCGAGTCATAAGTCCTCGAATGAATATTCAAAGTAATATTCATTAAATAAAATAAAGCTATCAAATAAACCTTATTCGATTAATATTTTTGAAAACTATATATATATATATAATATACTTGGGAATATCGACTCCCGGTTTAGAAAATATTCACCTTTGGGTCCCCTATACTAAGGGTATACGCAACTACTGCTTATCTCTAGCATAGGTATTATGCAACTTATAAGCATTTGCATCAACAATTAGATATCAAGATTACGAAATAGACATGCATATATACCATATCAGCAAGCTCCAATATATCGCAAAATTTGCTAATAACAATCATACACTTATCACAAGATAATGCATATACATATATTTACATCACAACAATAATATAACGGGTAGAAAACTTGCCTGAGCGACTGGGGGTGATAAAAGACTTGGGACGAGTCTGGTAACCTATAAACAACATATAAGTTGAAATTAAACCAAAGTCGCTTAAGAATCTATACTTTAACCAATTAGACCATAACGTTCGCTTTTGCGCTTAACGATTCACTTAAGTCGCTCGAGTACCCTCGGCTCCACCATTTTTAATAAATTAACCATTAAGAATTTTAAGGCGATTCTTTCGCGAGTACTCTACCAACTGCCTAATACACTTTACATAATTGTTTTATATTACAATTAGTCCTTTAAGGGCCTTAACCAAGGTTTCAAAGTAAGACGAGGGGTAATGGTTCGTTCGCGAAACGCCGTTACTTAAAACGGTCGTTTCTCCTAAACCGTACATCGGATTCAAGTGAACCACATATCAAAACGAAGCTCGTAACATGAACTATCTAATCATGGCAATGGTCAAAACCTAACAGTGAGTTCACGGGTCCTGATGTTAAGAACAAAAGCAGTCTAAGGTAAATCGGACATTACGACGGCTATGTTTACGCGATTTCCCAAATTTTACCATTCCAAATCATATCAATCCAACTACCAATCAACAACAACTCAAGATACACATCAATGATACTGATTTCAGTCATGATAAGCTCAAGAATCTCAATCCAATCAAATATTATAACATCTCCAAATTCAACTAAACTACTTAACAATTAAGCTCAAATCATGCTTATCACTCAAATTACTACTCATCCATCCAAACCATCTCAAACTTCAACATTCCAACTTATTACTAAAGGGTGTGATGATTTATACCTTTCTTGGAGGGTGAAAAGTTACTAGGGAGCCTCAAAGAACCTTGATCTATCCTTATATACCCTTGATCTTGCAAATGAAATCAAGAAACACAAAGTTACTATTTGAAAACACTATTCACCCTAATCTTTGGTGAATTAATTAGCTATGAATCCATTTGAATCAAGAGCTTAAAATCATACCAAAGCTAAGTTATGAAATGTAGAATCCATAAAAACAAACCATGGAATTTATGCTTGAGTGGAGCTTGGACTTTGGATTTTTTCTTCGTTGCTTTTCCTTGAAAGCCGAGAGCTTCTTGAAGAAAATGAAAGTCAACTTGTATTTTGTGATTTGTTTTGCCTTGCCTTGGTTGCTACCCTTTTGTTTTGTTTAATTAACCTTTTACCATGGTAAAATTTGTGTGGCTTATAATCAACCAACAATTCCTTCCCATTTGGTCATGCTTATATCATCCTCTTATGTCATCTTCCCATACTTGTCTTCTTCTTGTTGGTGTGATGATATCATCATCACTAACCTCTTTAATTAACTCCTAATTACTTGGCTAATGATCGCTGATCTGTTATACGGTTAGCTTAACTTTCATTTTCGTTTATCATTTGAGGGATCATACCCGGGATCTTATTACTTGGGTTCCCTTAACCTTTCTCAATACATTATATTCCTTTTATGATACTCTCTTATAATCCTCGAATTTAAATCCTTTTTATCCTGTTACCTTATACTCAATTCTTTCGGTATCTGGTGGATTTTCGGGAAAAATCAAAGTGTTCGAATTTGGATTCTGACGATCTTTACATATACTTATATACCATATAGAGTACTAATAAGATCTCAGAATAATAATAAAAGAACCTCTACAAGGTGAGACATGAAAAGTTTTCTAATTCAGCATAATCAGCAAAAGCACTATTCATAAGGGTTACAAAAAGTTCAAAATTTTGGGGTTATTACAGATTTCAGCTTCACTTCATTCTTCTCCAGCCTTTCTCTCAATACTGCTTCAATTTCACTTGCACACTTTAATTTGTTCTTTAAGTATGCATTTTCTTGCTTAGCAGCATCAAGCTCAACCAGCAACAATTCAATCTCTTGTTTTTCACTCTCAAGTTTTTCATTGATCTTTTTCAATCTGCTAACTTCCTTATTTGCAACAACCATGCTTGTATGAATATGGAACATTTCTGTGCTCATCTTTTCAACAGTTTCCTTATATTGACTCATATTTAAATCAATTGTGGTAAGAGTTGATACCTGTGATTTAGATGATGAAGAATCTCCTTGCTCCAAGTCCATGAGTGCATAGTTTCCAACTTCTTCATCTTCATCATTATCTGAATCATCCCAGCTTTTGCCCTCAGCAATATAACTTTTCCCTTGTTGCTTCTTTAGAAGAGCATCATACTTTGCTTCCAAATCAAGATAGGCTTTGTCTTTCTTTGCCTTCTTGGGTTTCCTACATTCTATAGCAAAATGGCCCAATTTATCACAGTTAAAGCACCTTATGTTTGATCTATCAACAGATCCAGTTTTGTAGCCAGTTTTGCTATCAGGAGTGTACTTCCCTTTTCCTTTCCAGCTGCTGTCTTTGTTGAAGGATTGTCCTTTGCTCTTGAAAAATATTGGTTTCTTCACTTTAATGTTAGAGAATTTTCTAGCCAAGTAAGCCATTGATTTGTCTAGCTCATCAAGCTCATCAAGAGTGTAGAACTCATCTTCTTCATCCAATTCAAGTATGACTTACTCTTTAGTGTCATTGACTCTTTTCTCACTTGTAGAAATTACTGGAGTTTGGGATTTTTGCTCATCATTAGAGGTCTGGCCATCATTCACAATCAGTGCACTTGAGCCATCCATTACATATCCTTGACCAGCCCTTAATGATTTCTTTTGAATCATTTCAAGTTCATAAGTTTTCAGAACCCCATAGAGCACTTCTAGTGTGATTCTACTCAAATCCCTTCCTTCTCTGATTGTAGAGATCTTTTGTTCCAAATGATCAGGGAGAGTAAGCAAGAACTTCAAATTCACTTCTTCAACATCATAAAATTTATCATGAAGCTGCAAGTCATTTATCATTAAACCTCTCAAACACATCAGTAATACCTTCCTTTGGTTTAGCCATAAAACCCTCATACTGAGAAATCAATATCCTTTTTTGATTTGACCTAACCTCCTCAGTTCCTTCACAGAGTATCTCAATCTTTTCCCAGATCTGTTTAGCAGTGTCACAGTTGACAATGTTATTATACATTGCATTGTCAAGTGACTCAATTAGTATCAGTTGCAAAGTATTGTCTAGGGAAACTTTCTCTCTTTCAGTTTCAGTATACTCAGAGGCATCTCTGGGAGCATAATGAGCTGGAATAACCATGTCTCCATATGTGGTTTCCTCAACTCTAACCATGGGAGTGAAGGGCCCATTCTTGAGGATCTAAATCTAAAGGTGATTGGCCATTCTTATAAACAACAACATTTTCTTTTTTTAAAAAGTGTAGTTGGCCTTATCAAATGGAGGAATCTTGATACTACTGATTTTCTGTGTATTCATTTTTCCAAGATCTAATATGTTTACTTTCAGATTTTGCTCTGATACCACTTGTTAGATATGAATACAACACAGAGGGAGGGGAGGTGAATGTGTTTTGGCTTAAATATTTACTTTTTGATCGACTTTGGGTTTAGCAGTTGGTTGTTATCAATGATTTTGTAGAATAGATGTTAAACATAAATAACAATGCAAATATGTAAAACAAAGATCTTCAAAACTCACTTAATTTTATATTAAAAATCAAGCAGTGTTTTGCTACAAAATCTCTAAGTTCTTGATTTTAGAACTTAGCTTCTTTCTTGAGAGAGAATACAATTTCTAATCTATTCAGTCCTGTCTTAAACAAAGGACCTCAGTTAACTTTATATGATAGTTAACTTTGGTTTACACAGTGAACAATAAGAAGTGCTAACCACTTTTCTAACTTGTCACTAATCACTTCTATTTAAGGAAAAAGTGAGATTTCCATATCTAGATTAGCATATCTTCATCCACTGTGTATTGGTTGATCCTCCTTTGTCAGTTAATCTTCACCATTAATCTTGCACATCTCTCAATCTGCTTTTTGTAGACTTGTCAATCCAACTGTGTGAATTGTTTGTTGATTTGCAACCTTGGATATTGAACTGTTCTGCAATTCTGTACTTAGAGAAATCTCTTCACTTCGAGATCTCCAATTAAGCTGTAGAGAACTCGACATCTCGATAGGCATGTTGGCTTGTCGATATCTCTGAAACTTCATTTTTGACTTGACTTATCGACAATTCTGAGTTCTCTAATGAATTTTGGTTTATTGATAACTCAGAGTTCTCTAATGGACTTTGGCTTATCGATAACTCAGAGTTCTCTAATGAATGTATACTTGTCGATATCTCTGAGTTCTCGAATGGGTATCTGACTTATTGATATCTCCAATAGCATTTCCTGAGATCTCGATAGACAATTCCTGAGTTCTCGATAGGTCTTTCTGAGTTCTCGAATGACTTCTCTATAACACTAATTCTGTGACTTGTAGAGATCTTGACTTAGAATGTTTTTCACCAAACAGAATTATTCAACTCCAAGCTTCTTTATAATTCTTCTGAGGCATGACCTTCTTGATCTTCTTCCAGATAGAATTCTTAGGCTTGACACTGTTTAGGAAAAAATGCCCCAGTCTGCTCCATTTACATTTTACAGACATTGATTGTTACAAGTATAAATTACAGATTAAGGTTACAATACAACTAATCTTAGGGTTGTCAATATGACTTAGTCTTGTTATGATACAGGCATGTCTTGCACAACATAACTCCATAATTTTTTTTTTAATTTTTTTTCCTGAATAAACATTTTTTTTTAAATTAACTGATTCATTTCATTCAAAACGAAACATCAAAAGAAAGGGCCTCCAACAAACACGTAGGAGGAGACGTGAAAACATTATAGGAATTTGCTAAACAAGGGATTTTAGCCACCTCATGTGCTACCCTGTTTGCATTTTTCCGGATAAAACTAACTGAAACCTTAGGCAAACTCGCGAGAAGCTGCCGACAACTCTCAACAATATCACCAATCTCTAAATAATTCAGACTATGACCTTGAATAGCTTTGATCGCAAGTTGAGAATCCGATTCCACTACGACTGCATCATTGTGTCTGTGCATATCTTTGAGCCATGACAGAGCTTCATGCACGCCTACCGCTTCTGCTTCACTAACAGAAACCTCACCCCAAAATCTACAATTTCCTGATTAAAAATTTTATGTTTAAATTTTTATTCAAAAAAAAATGTAAAAAAAATATTATGAAACTATACTTTATAGCAACCTCGAAATGCGTGCAAATAGTGAACGTATAATATTCAACGGGACGAGGGACTATTATGAAGGCCGGCTTCGAGGTGGGAATAATGGAGTAAGGAAAATTTCCCCGCATGAAGATGAAGAAGTTCCGGTCAGTATAAACAAATGCTTCAATACGTTGTTCCCAAGTGCTACTGACTTGCAAGAAGTCTTCAACGATTTAGGAGCTTTTTCGACGAGAATTGGGTATTTCAATCAGGCTAATGTTATAGAACGCAGAATGACAGAAAATGCAGTCTCTTGGTGGACAGATCATGGTACAAGTACACCAATATTACATTTTTCAGCGTTCAAATTACTTGAACAACCAGCTTCTTTTTCGTGTACCAAGAGAAACTGGAGCACTTACTCCCTAATTCAAACTATGAAGAGAAACAGGTTGGAAACATCTAGGACGAAAGACTTAGTTTTTATGCGTAATAATCTCCGTGTTCTATCACGCAAGGATGATGAATATCGCCAACAACGTGTTGGTGTAGTGGTTGAGTTCGTGTCCCCCTTGCGGGAGGTCACGAGTTCGACTCCTGGTGTATGCGTGTGTGATCAATTATAAAAAAAAAGGATGATGTATATGTCAAGGGACCATCAAAATTTTGGGATGTTTGTAAGTGCCTCTCAAGTAATATATAATTATATATAAACTCTAATATATTTTATATTATGTAGTTAATAAATATTTATCATTTTTAAGTGGAGATCATATTGATCCTGACGGAAATATTGAAGAATTTGCTCAACTATCACTTAATGAACCAGAATTTTAAGTAATGATACACGGGGAGGAGGATATCTAATTTACTTAAAGACTCGACTAATGAATTTTAATTATCTAGCTTATGTTTAATTTGAAGTATGGAAATCAGATTTGGAGAATTAATTTAATTGGTGTGTTATGAATGGAGCATTAAAACATTTATATTTTGTTTGCTGAATTTGAAGTTATTAGTTTATATGATTCGAGTACTTTGTAGTTGTTTTATTTGAGAAATACATTTTGTTTAAATTATAGGACAAAGACTACATATATTAAACATATGCTACATTTACGGGTCAAATTCCCGCACCAGTGTCCGACACCATGACCGGGTCTCCGTACTGCTGTCCAAATTCGGGTCCACATACAAGGATCTTAAAATTTTAAAAATGAGGAACCCGAGGCACGACACCCGTATTCGAGTCCGGGTAACTTAGGCATAAATACATTAATATTTATAAAAAATCATAATATTAATATTGAATATCTTATCAAGTGTCAGCTTTATATTTAGGGATAAATAACTTGTGCCAAGTTGGTATTTATAATTAACTCCCGGGATTCCAAGGAGAAGACTCTTATTTTCTTGGTACAACCAGATTCAAATAAGTAGTAGAGTGTGAGTAAGTTTGGCCATTATCAATTTTTTATTTATTCATAATTCCAGTGTTAAAACAATATATGTTATCTACCTCTAAGTAATGTAAATTTAAGACATGTTAAAACAATGTATGTATATTGCTACATACATCTCCATCAGCTTTAAATTTAAGACTAGGAAACCGATATCTTTAAGGCTAATGAGTCCTCCACCGTACACAGACATCATTTCTTTTCTAAATATTCTCCATGCAAACATTATACATTAAAAATCA
Source organism: Apium graveolens (assembly GCF_009905375.1). Taxonomy (NCBI): domain Eukaryota; kingdom Viridiplantae; phylum Streptophyta; class Magnoliopsida; order Apiales; family Apiaceae; genus Apium; species Apium graveolens. The sequence continues at coordinate 193,937,008 of NC_133655.1, read as the reverse complement.
ATGGATCCCGTCACTTCACCCACTTTTTTTTCTCTTTTTCACTACTTTATACATATTTCTTAATCTCCGTGTCCAATCATTTTGATAACAAATCAACAGGACGGAGGGAGTATTATCTGAGGACCAAGATAGCCTCCAACAGGTCAACCCAAAGGCCAGTTTACATTTTGGTGCATCAAGATGTACTCTTGCTCTATTACAAACCTAGCACATGAATATGGAGAAATTACTTATAAGAAAGAAACAAGGATATCATCATTTCTGATCTATCTGTTCTCAGACAACCATAAACTCAGGCATCATCGTGTTAAGCACGATCATGTTATGCATGGCATTCCTTTTAGATCCTAGATAAGTGGCATATCATTTCTTCTGACAACCTGAATGTGCACGCCTTAAATAACTGTTAGTCCTTAAAGTACATTGCGGTGTACCATTTTACCCCCAAGGTATAAGAAATTTACATTTTAACCTTTATAACGGTAAAACTCGGAGGGTCAAATGTCTTTTTTGTCCCTCCAATTTTTCACTATAACAGTTAAAAGGGATGAAGAGTATAAAAATATATACCTTGAAGGTTAAAAGGTACGCACGCAGAGTTCAGGGGTTTATGGATAAGAACGCGTATACTTAAAGGGCCAAAAAGTTAATACGGCAGCGTCTAGTTGTATTCCCTGCAAAGTAAGCGAGGATAGTTACCTGTTCAATTCAGATGAGGAACTTGACACAGGTCCGGTAAGGATGGGACTAAGGGTTTTCATTCCAAAGAAGAAGAGCCAGAGGTGGTTAAGCCAAAAATAACCACCGCTTAAACCAATTCAATTTCGGAAGATCTTGAACTGCTATCTAAGCTCCGCATATAACTGTGACAGGTACTGGACAAGGGGTAAGTTCTGTAAATGTGTTGAGCCAAATTTAGTGTGGTGTAGTAGTAGGCACTTCTAGGCCCCTTCCCAACTACTGGATCACTCGGTGCTTCAGGTTTGAACGCCTATAAATAGATGCTTCTTTCGGTCTACATTTGGCAAAGGGCGGGCAAGAAAGTGGGTAGCCCCTTTGAAATAATGGATACTCTATGGTTTGGAGTCCAACCGTCAGTACCCTCCTAGAGTGCTTAATGGTTCGTAACTCAACGACCATGGATTTAATCCCATGTAAAATATGTATTTCTAAATTACAATGCGTCCAATCTTTTATGTTCTGGAACTTGAAATTGAGTTTCGATCGAGATGGACCCAAAACTATACCAAAATTTTACAAAGTCTTGTTTAAATATCTTAAACAATGAAGTAAGCTGGCTCATTTTTGCACAAGCACATCATACAATATAATTCCTTGAGAATCAAGCACAAGACATTCACGTTTACTTGTACAACTCAACTACACCATACAAACCTGCCCCGCATATGTACTTGGAGCTTGCAAATCCAGCTTCTTTTCCCAACATTTGAAATCTTTAGTAGTCCTCTCTCTTCCCCCATGGGTAAATATCATCATGTGTACATCCAGCTGAGATGTGTTCTTCGCAATGACATCGTTTTCTGGCAGCTCTGTAGGCATCATCTCCATAATCACCACCTTGCCATTTTCTGGTACCGCTTCATGACATTTTTTTAAAATCTTCACACTTTCTTCATCATTCCAGTCATGGAGCACCCTCTGTATAAAACTACAAGTTAGCAACTTTGAGTCTCGACGTAAAACTCAACAAGCAGAGCTTTAAAGAAGATCGAGCCAAGTTTGAGTATAATTAATGTTCAGAAGTGCTACGAGCTTGAATATATATTGTTTTACAATAAGCTTGTGACAGAGTAAACGAGATACGTCTTTGAGCTTCTATTGAATCAAGAAATGCTAGCAAAAACTTGAATATAAATTTATGAACTAAATAAACAAGCTGCTAGTGAAACACGCAGGCACAATTAAATCAGCAGCTCGCAAACAACTATTCCTTTAACCAGCCATACTTGAACAAATCAGTAAGCTCAAGTAAGATGAGGCTCAAACTGGACTATTTCTTCATAAACAACATTTGAGTAGAGCCCAGCTGGCTTCGCTCCATTAGAGCATATCAACAAGTGAAAATATGAGCTATTGTTTCTTACTTGCCTGAAGCAATACAACTTCTCCTCTGGGAACTGATGCAAACATGTCTCCTCCAATGTGATGAATACCTGATAAATTTAAGGACGGATATGATTTGTTCAACCCCTCACAAGTCACAAAACTATATATATTCAAGGCTAAAGTGAATACCTGGCAATGAAGGTGCATTTTCAATTATATGAGGTAGATCAAAGTTAATTCCTTTGAGATGAGGGTTCATAGAGACAATACAACTCAACGTTGCACCATGTGCACCGCCTACATCAACCACCTCTTTCACTCCCTCAAATCCTTTGTACTGTTGTAGTACGGTCATGTAAGTAGCAGCAGACTTCTCCATTGCTTGGCTCAAAAGCTTAGCAAGGTGTTTATCTTTTTCTAAATACTCAAAAAATGAAATTCCCTCATGCGCCATCACGAATGGCATCCCTCCCTCCAGAACTGCATCTTTCAACTTATACCTGCAAAGCGTGCGTGTTAGAAATACTCAGTTGTAGATGACTGCAAGGACTACAAAGTGGCGAAACATAATATTATTAAAGGCGGAGCCAAAATATTTCGAGCAAGTTTCAAAGTTCAGTGAACGGACAAGGCCTTGTTTGCCCGGTCATTTATTAAATCTCAATTATTATTTGAATCATTAATAATTATGAACAAATAAGAATCTCAATACATAATAAATAAGATTATTTGGTAAACATAGTATTTATCAAAATTACCATGAAAATAGAAAATAACTTTATTAAAAATTATTTTGTGAAACTAATTAATGATATGTTTTGACATTTTCCACTAAAATTAAATAAAAAATTAATAAATTTGCTAATGAAATATAATTATATTAATTTCAGAATATCACATTTTACAAAATAAAACAACATAAAATGTTAAAAATATCATATCTAATATTGATGGTCTATTTTTAAAAATATAAATTAACAATTAAGATTATTTTGACGATATATGGACCTAAATTTTGAATAAAAAATTCTTTAACCTTATTATAAACATATAATTTTAAATACCTGTCTAGACTAATTTGAGAAGGGAAAAAAGAGACGTATGTGTGAACTTTTTATGTACTCCTGTATAAAATGGAATGAAAGAGCCTAGTACCACCAACTTAGCGTTTCAGCACAATTTTTGTATCTCAATCATTAAGAAGAAATTAATCATTTAGAAATATACAAACTGAGTTACAAACAATATTAATGAACTAAATCATTCAAATAAGCCCGTTAAGAGGGAGTACACAGAAAGGGAGGGAGGGAGGTGAAACAAACCAGCATTTGTGAATCTCTTTGTGATGATTGAACTGATGATACGGAACAAAGCAAGGTCCATCTTGAGATTGAACAAAATATTGTGAAATCGAGGTTAGGCCATACGATCTACTGAGAAGAGCATTGCAACTATTTTTTATAAGCTTGCATTTGATGATGGAGTGGCTTGTGAGAAGGCGAAGCATACGATCAAGCATGTCTGGAGCTTCGCTGTTCTTTGTAGGAATGTTCAATGCGATTTCATCAGGATGAAGGTAGCCATCAAGGCCAACTTTTTGCATGATAATGTCAAAGACATTAAGCTCAAAAAGGGCACTGAGTACACCATGGACAGCCGAAGAATTCATTATCTGCATCGCAGTTAAGAACGCTTCTTGATCATGTGAAGCCATGGTTAGTTTACTTGTCTTAAAATTTTTAAATTTTTGTAGGCCAATATTTGATAAGTTTCTGTGCAGTACATATAAGGCCTCTCCTTTTCATTGTCACTGGTCGGCCAAAATTTGTTTTTTCCGGGCAATGAAATTACCAAATTTTATTTAATGTTATATAAGGTTCATAAAAGGGCTCTCTTTTTCGTTGTCATTGGCCGGCCAAAATTTGTTTTATCCCCGCAAATAAAATGGTCAAAATATCTTATGCAAGGATGTCTCTGTCACTTTGGCCTAAGTTTGTTACACGATCTTACGAGTAGACCTGGCAATTTTGGACACGACACGATTTACACGACACGAAACGACACGAAAATTTAGTGTTTGTGTTTGCATTTTTAGTACACGACACGAAAGTACACGGTCGAGATTTAGTGTCGGTTTTGTGTTTAACCTTCAAGTACACGACACGACACGAAGTATACGACATAAATAAATATTATAATTAAATTTTAAGATTTTTTATGAATATATGTAGAATTATAATAAATGTATGCATATTTATTTTTAGAATATTATTTGATTTCATTATATTGTATAGATATGAGATCTAAATATATATTTTTCATATTTTTTTATAATTTTTTTACCTAAAAATCTTATATTTTAATTTATATTAATATTAAATTTAATATATATTAATATTCAATTAACACGACATACACGACACGAAACGAAAGTACACGAACACGAATGTACACGAACGCTAAACATGTCAGATTTGTGTTTAGCCTTCAAGTACACGAAACACGAAAATACACGACACGAAAGTATACGACACGAACGAATTGCCAGGTCTACTTACGAGGCTTTCATTAGAATGCAAAGCGTTAAAGTGTGTGTTTACAGGTTATGCTACTGATAGCAACTGCAGATTCTTTGCATTTTAATGAAAAGTAGATTAATAACTACTTAGTAGAGGAACAGATTTATGTTTTACCTAAACAAAATAAAGCTTGAGACATGATGAATATAGTAAAACAATATCAGATTTATTTATTTATTCACAGTTTCAGTGTTGAAACAATATCTGTAATCTCTATATGTAATGTAACAATGGTTGTTATATACATCTCCATCTCCTTTGAATTTAAGACCAGAGAGAGAACTGAGATCTTAAAGGCTTATTACACCCACTCTTGACGCCTCAATATTCTGGAAGTAAATTCGGACGAGTTCCAGTCATGAAATTAATTTCAAGTTTGCCACTGAACTTCTTCAGAGTTTCTAATAAAACTTAACTGCCATGGTTATAATAGCATATAAAACATACATTTCTAAATGGAATTCTTCCACTCTTTATGTTGAGAAAATTACAACTGATATGTATCTTACTAGTACGAACCAAAAACAACACTACAATATAACAAGAAACATTCTCAAATTTCTGAAGCAAAGAACAAGGTTTTCATCGATAGACATGAATTTTATACCAGTACTGAATACAACTGAAGGATGTTGACACCTCATACAACATTGACCATGGATAGATGACGCTCATTTTACTGATTTTTCGATATGATTGTTTGTTATTAAAGTTCATCCTGCAAAACACAAAACAAAATTCATCAACAAAAAAATGTCTTCTCAAGGACATGACTGTTAAGTAATGTAGCAGAGTCAAGAAAATGGTCTTAGAATCTATGCTATAGTTTCAATGCATTTAACGGTGTTTATAATATTTATTCTTATAAGTTTCAAGTACCAGTTATCCGTTCTTCCATCTTTTCTTTCAAATGTTCATTCATCTAGCTTTCATTAGGTGACCAAAGTAGCTCGGCAAATCTTAAACCCAGGTCAAGGGCCTAGTACTGCATGGATTTTCAGGTTGCCAATAAATCCACAGAGTATTTTCACATTCTACACAACCTAACAACTCAATCTACTTGTCCCAGTGTACCATTACCAAGTATGCCGTTTTGAATACTTCAAACAACTACTTTTCAAGTTTTTACCAATATACTCTACGTCTCTGTACCAAAAAATTAAAATTAAAACTCTACAATTCTACTTTGCGTCACAGCCTTTTCTTAATGCTAAGATGAGATAGTCTAACAGAACAATGCTAAGATGAGATAGTCTAACAGAACACTGTCTTGTGAAAATTTATGTGCACGACCACTGCATGGCATAAAGCCTTAATTTACAGAACTTCAGAAAATTTGAAAATATTGGAATCCTTCATAATTATAATGAGATGCAGCAAGTGAAAAAGAGAGAAAAATTGATTGAAATATAACTATTACGCTTACATGATAATCATCCATGTAGTCATGACGATCACGCTGCAAAAGAAAATGACAAAATCAGAGATCAAATACTCATGTGTAATAGATTAAGAATAAGAATAATTACAATGAACTAGAACCATCCACTCTTTGACATATGTAAGAAATTGATGTGTATGCATGGCTAGTTATTGTAATGTTCGTCAAATAGATTGGTATCCGCTCTAGAAAGCTCAGAAGATATCAAACTGACTAATTGTGTTAAACATCATTATTGTACTATGTTACGAGAGATAAAATAAAATTATGAAACACAGGAGCCATTAATTAATAGGATCTCTACTTGATTTATCTTTTTACAGAAATAGAATATGGCTGTCACCTGTCAGGGGCCTTTTAAACTTCTCTTAATATTATACAAACATAAAATTAGGAAAAGTAAGATAAGTTAACACTTAAAAATTAGCTACATTTGAGGTAGGCAGGAATAAGTAATAGCAAGTTCCTAATTATAAAAAAAATATCAAAGTACGGTTTGGATAGCATCGATAATGAGGGTCTGTGCATCTACCTCGAATAGTTGAGACTGTTCTCTTGAAATGGAAAACGCACAAGGAAAAAACAAGTGACTACAAGTTACAGAGACAAACTGTGTTGTCTTGTAGTATTTAGTAAAATATGAAGAGATGTTCATTTACTAGATAATTTACTTAATTTAAAGTGGGTGACGGAATGACAGAATAATTTATGGTAGACGGAAATAAAAACGTAGTTTTAGAGGAAAGATGGAGTGCGTGAGTAAAGCTTCTTGGTCTAGCGGTATCTGTCTTGCTCTTTTTATGGTAGGTTGAGATTTTAAGTCCCACAAAAACGGGTGAGTTACCTGTCTAAATGGTTAAATAAAAAAACATGAAGAAGAAGTTGTGCAAGAATTATGATACTAACCCTGCGATATCTATCTCTATGTCTATCTCTGTGGTGTCCCCGGTCATAGCCCCTCTCCCTCTTCCTCCTTTCACCTTCCTCTCTTGCTCTTTGAGCTTCCTGCATGCATAAATGGTGAAAGCAATTTATAAAGACTTTACATAAACCATAATACTAGCACCAGAATCCAAGGATTTAATAATTGCATCATAACAACCACCTCTTCTTCCCTTGCTTTCCTCACTTTCTCTGCTTCCTCAAACGCCTCTTTTTCGATCTAAATCATTATAACATTATTTTAGCAACACATGATGATAATCATTAATATACCATGATGATTAGTATCTAAAGAGCTAGATTGTACCTCTCTGTTAGCGAAAACTTCTTGCACAACTTGCTTTGCGTATTCTGGCTCATCACAGATTAGAACATTGTCAAAGACTGCACCTGCCTTTACCTGCAGGCATAACATTAGGGAATCCCATTCGGTCCATAAATGATGAATCATGATGATTGCTGCAAATAAGATAAACGAATACATTGATATCCTACCTGCCATACTTCTATTCCGACATACTTAATTGGCTTCATAACATAAAGATCGGGATCATCTTCAAATTCTATACATAATGAGAGAAAATTAGAGAACTATGTACATATCAAAGTTGGACAAAACACATATAATCACACTATACAGTATACATAATTGGAATACCTGGATTATCAATATATGGAATTTTCCACTTCCCTTTATAGTTGGGGTTCTTTATCTTCTGTTGCATTAAAATCCATCAGAGATTAGAAAAGTACATTACCAAGTAATCACTTTGTGGCTTCTACTAGTTCTTAAAGAAAAGTAAATGTAATGAACCTTGTTCTTCCATGGTCCTTTATAGTCGGGATTAGGCACTCTGGGTGGTTTCCATACACCATCCTCATCTTCATCCCATGTATCAGGCTAATTGAGGAAAAACGATAATAATCATAAGATGCATATACCTTGGTTTTGCAATTTCATTTTACATATAATATACTTGATCTACCATAATGGGAATGTGAGTGTGCGTCAGTGCATGACACAGTGTGTGTGTGTGTGATAGAGAGAGAGAGAGAGAGAGAGAGAGAGAGAGAGAGAGAGAGAGAGAGAGAGTACAACCAAACACATCCCTGTATCATAATATCAAGTTAGCAAGACAGCAACTAACCTTCGTAGCTTTTGGGTCAGGAATTGTTCTTGGTATTGAGTCATATCCCTGCTTGTCATCGTACTATATGTTAGTAAATAGCCAATGTGCAATAATTAAAGTATAAATTTACAAATAAACAGCTCGTTACCTCTGGCTTGACATGATTTGGATCATCAATGTATTCTTTATCCTCCCAATCCGCAGGCTGAAAAACATGACTTGTTACTCAAACTAGAATTCTAAAGATTGAAATGACCGCAACATTGCTTAGCAAAAAAAGAAAGAAAAAGAAATGACCGCAACATTAAAATAATAACAATTTGAAGTTGAAATCAGTTTAAGACCTAAGATAAGCTTAAAATAATATAAATGTCTGCGACGAACTAAACTCGAATTGACTTTAGCTGTTCAATGGCAATAGTACGCTCTAGCTAACCTTTTTGGCATTAACAGCTCTTATTTTGCGAGGAGGAAGGATATCCCAGTCTGTGTACATGCTTCCAGAATCTCTCTCTCTGCCATCGATGAGAATACTATATGAAGCATCTGGCCTAAGAATAAATGTGTAAAAATGGGTTAACTTGTCTGTCTCGCATTCCAATTCCTTCTTGATGGGATAATTCTGTCCCTGATAAGATAATATGACATGAAGCTTCTTCTTCTGTGTGCCACATATATCCGGTCCAAACATCAAACTGCAGAAATAAGGACCGTGAGAAATAGCTTCTAAATCAAAATGCAGAAATAATGACCGTGAGCAATAGTTTCTAAAACAATTAAGGCAGCGAAATTGAAGTTGAAAAATTTGCACTATTTTGCAGGTGGTAGTTGTAATGATGATATATTTACGGAGATAACTGAACATTGTAAGGATTTGACAAAAGCTCAATACAGACTCTAGTTGTAGATATAATTGTGGTAGAAGAAAATAATTATTGTTGGCTGACAGTTGTCCAAATGTTGGAATATAATGAAGAAAATAAATTGTACGAGTGAGGTGAGAAAAAGACAAATTCGTGACTAAGCCGATTACTGTGATTTCCACTTTAACCAGGTTCAAAATTGCTTAATCACTACCTTATTAATGAAATGGAATCTAATAGTGCTCTCATTAGTGCAATTTGTTATGCACCAGAGTAAAAACAATGTACTGCCTTCTTCCAGTTTTGGGGCTTCATTAGTACTATTTTCAGGAAAGATAGCTGACTCTGGGTTTTCCAAACAAAGAAAGCCAGAACAAATTGAGGTGGTAAGTGCAAGAAATACTTATTAGAAAATTATTTAAAAGGACAAAAAATGAATATGGATTTCTGTTAAATTATAGTTGTGATCTTATCTAAAATTGAAATTATGACAAACCTGTAAGGAGTGTCCCCGCCGAATTTCTTTTGATTAACAAATCCAGATAGAAGCTTTATGTAGCCGCCGCCACATTCAATGTCCTGCTCTAACTTAATGGAGTATTGCAGAACCAGTGTCCTGTCCTTGTTGTTAAATTCTGGTATTTTGGCGGATATTGCAGAATGCTTGGCATCACTAGCTGTCTGAATACCTGTACATTTGAAAAAATGTGAAAATCCTGCTAGCTTACTCAGTTAGGGTTTATAATGAAGTAAAGTCATAAGTCTATTGAAGTTGCAAGAAAACTAATTACTACATTGAAAACTACATGCTTCACTTCATCTCAACTGAAATACAGTGGTCAACTAGTAATCTGACAACAACACACACCTCCCACAAAGTGTGCATATGATGGTTTCTCTATGGGTTGGAAGAATTTAATTCTGTCTAATTATAGTCACTAATTACCCAGGCATCACATCTGTTAATTATTAATGGAGAAGCAGACAGTTAAACAAGAAACATCTGTCTGCTCGTTTATGGCTTCCTGACAATCCAATTCACCCTTTCATTCAAGAAATTTTATCATATTTTGTAACTGGTAGGAGAATCACGGCCGAGTGGAACTTGGACCAAACATCATGATGTATTACTATTTAATAAAGAAAAAGCGAGGTCCTGAAAACCAATATAATATGTCTACATAAACATCAAGATAAATTTCTATCAAAAAGTTAGTTACTCTAACAGATTATATGCAGCCAATATCAAACCTAAAAGGACAAATAGCAGCTTTTCAATGCATAAAGGATTCCATATTAACTCATAATAATAGCGTAAGTAACAAGGACACACCTTTATCATCAGGATCACCTGACCACCTTCCAGCCGTATGCTTAAAAGATCCTGCTTTACCTTCACTTCTCTTCCAATCAGACTTTACCCATCTTCTATGCCACCCATCTATCCAAAACGTAACAACATACATAAAGTCCCATTATAATTGGGACAAAAGAAACTATAGAATATATAATGAAGATGACTCGGAAAAATATGATATATAAATTGCAGTTTCTACTGTTTTTCAGATTTAGACAGCAGAAAATTTGAATTAAGCAATAGCTACTTATAACAAAAACTCCAAATTATAACCATAAGTACCAATTTTCAACTTAAGTCCAAATTCAACAATTGAGTAACTTTACATTTACTTTTAACTAAGTTTCCTCAAAATGGGTCAATGCATACTTCTTTTTCTTTTTCTTATTTTGAGGAACCAACAGCATAAATATCTAAATATTATGTAAATTGGGATCAATTCGGTCATTACTTTTTTATAGCTAAATAGTATGAATCACTTTTGGAGCCCTAGCATTTTCCCGTAAATTAATATAAGAAAGGCGAAAACATAAGAAAAGTCACTTCACTTATCAGCTACATCTTGGCTGTGAAACTTTCCACAACTTGCCACAACAAGTCACATAAAACTCAAAGTAAAACATTGCCTCGTACAGTTACATTATAAGTTCCTTAAAATTAACTTCCAGATTTCAACTTATAATTTCCAACAGTTAGATAGTAAACTTTTAAGTAACTTTCAACTTAAAAATTACGTATTCGAAACAAACAAGACCTGAATTTCCTCAAAGGGTCCACCATAAATTCGTGTAAGAAATGCAAAAAACACAAATAAGTTACTACAGTTATCAGCTACATCTGAGCTTTCAAACTCTCCACAATTAGCTACAAGTCTACAACAAGTAACATAAAACTTCAAACTAACAAAACTTTCCCATATATAGTCAATTATACATACATTCACATACACACAATAACTAACAAAATTACAAAACTGAAATATAACTAAAACTAAAAAGTGAAAGATCATAAAACAAGCAACAATAAAGGAGTACCTTCAAAACGCTCTTCAAAAATAATCTCAGAAAAAGCAGGAGCAATGAGTGCAGCAACTAAAAGGGCAGCTACAAGAATCTTGAACAGAGATTTGGAGCTTAAAATAACACAAATCTTGCCCATATTAGAAGATCATGTGAAGCTCATATGTGTACTGAATGAGTTTCTTGTTTGGTCTACTTATAGAATGTTTGTGTAATGAAAAGCACTTGTGTGTTTGCGTAATTTACAGTGTTGCCACTGGATGATGGTGGCATTGACTCTTGACTTGAATAAATTGTTTATGAAATCTAGACCAATGAAAATGGAGCTTCAACGTTGCATTGTCCAATAGCGTAGTGTCTTTAGGTTTGTGCAATGGGCACCATGATTCCTGTTTGTGCCTTTGAATTTGTCCATTTGGGTTAGGCTTTTACCCCTCTCAAATATTTGTTCCATTAATTCTTGAATTTTTGATAAATTCTAATTAAAATGATTAAATTAAAAAAATATATTATTCAATTTTAAGTTCAAATGTATTGTGTACTTTAAAAACTTAAATGTTATAAAATATTTTGGGTTCAAATCTCGTTAATAACATATTAAAATTAAATATATTAATTTTAAAAATATATAAAAATAAGTTCAAATTTCATTAATCACATTTTATTTTATGTATTAGAAATTAGTCATGCCAAAGAAATCTTAACTTTTATAATATTTCATTTGCTAAAATTAAAATTTATCATTTAAGCCTATAAATATCTTATAATTGTACTATAAAATAATTATCGATATCTACAGTATATTATAATTGACCAAATAATGAAAATTTTATAATATGTTGGGTATTGTTAATATCATTTTAACCTAATTAATATTTGGGTTTGTCTACTGTGCCCATGGAACATATATTAACCAATAAATTCTATGAATTTGAAATTTTTTTATTGGTGTAATTGATATAAATACAGGTGGTTCATCAATATTTATGATTAAAAAACCAATTTTGACACATATTTTCTTAATATACGGACACACAGAAAATCCGTTATTATTTAAAACGCTTCTACTTCTACTTTGCCTTATAAATCTACTGATGGACTCAAACATGTGGGCACAGTATTTGCATATCCGATTTTATCAGGCTTTTAATTATTTTCTATAGTTAATATTAATTTTACTTTGCCTCCTAATGAACTTAAACACTAGTTGGCCCCAAATTTTACGTTTATATCTGATTCTATCACACTTCTTAATTATAATCTATATTTATGAACATTTATATTATATTATAATATATAAAAATTAAAAATTTAATTGATCGGATAATTCATTAATTTAATTAAGAGTTAATTTCACTTTACATTATTTTGGTTTCAACATAATATGGTATAGGTAAAGAATTTTAATTATATACAATATATATATATCCCTTATATAGTGAAACCCTATGAAAGACCACCCCCCCGTTCAGTATGGAGATATTATGTATAAAATATTTATAAAATATATTAAAAATCTAAAAAGTTGCAAAGTAGAAAGTAAAAAATATAGTTAGTTTTATTATAGTTCTAGTATATATATATATATATATTTATAATGTGCGCAATAATTATAAATATATCAAAAAAATCATTTAACTTTAATATTTTAAAGATGGAATAATTAAATAGAAAACTAAAAAAATTATTATTATTCTTTAAAAAGTTCTTAAATCGGTTTAACACTTGATTTTTTTAATCATTAGTTGTTTACTATTTTTTTCCAATTTTAAAATTTATTAATATTTTATTTAAATATTTTATATGTGTTATTTTCTAATTAAAATTTTAATTCTAAATCACCATAATAACTAACTCACCTTCGCTTAAAAATAAAACTTGCTATAAAACTGTTAAGGAAGAGATAATTACTTTGTTATTATATTGATTCGAGTTAAAATAAAATAATATTTCCTATTTATCCTAGCTAAAAAACTATACTATCGAATTGGGCTAAACAAAATAAAATTCAGGAGGATTTTATTGGTCGGTATGAGCATTTCGAAATAAAATAAAATAATTTACACTTTTCATCGATATAAAAAAAATTATATTATTGATCCACACTAAAACAAATTTAAAGAAAATTAAACATAATTAGTTGGATTTATTCGATACAATGAACATCGGGCTAAAATAAAATTAAAATAAAAAGAAATTTTTTTGATTGGTATATATATATATATATATATTTATCGTAGGTAACCCGCAGCCGCTACCCTTCGGGTGCGCACTCGGTAAACCTGCGACAGGCTCTGACTCAGGAGGCATAATCATAAATTCGCCTCCCGTGGGATTCGAACCTGTGACCAAGAGGATAGTTCCTCTCTTTAACCCGCTGAACCAACGCTTGCGGGCGATTGGTATATTGCCTCACGATAAAACAAAATAATATACACTTCACATCCGGACTAAAACAAAATTATATTATAAATTTAGCGAAAATAAATTAAAAGAAAATAATTATAATCTAGGCTAAAAAGAAATTATATTATTGATCCTAGCTAACATAAATTATAAATAAATTAAATATAATTAGTTGGATTTGGTCAGTACAATGAGTCTCGAGTTAAAAATAATAATAAATACTACTGATCTAGCTAAAAAATTATATTATTGAACCGAGCTAAAATAAAAGTAAAAATCGAATGATAATTCATTAGTCATAATAATGGTATCGAAGTAAACAAAATAATATAACTTTTCCTTCGGGCAAAATGAAAAATATCGAATTGGTTAAAAAGAAAACTAAAATTAAAAGAAAATATGTAAGTCGGTATAATGGTATCGAGGTAAAAAAAATAATGTATACATGTTCATTTGTGTTAAAACAAATTTATAATATTCATCAAGACTAAAATAAATCAAAATCAAAGTAAATATAATTAGTTGGATTGACCCATAAAATGGGCCTCAAGCTAAAATATATACAATGACCGAGACTTAAACAAATTAAAATTAAAAGAAAATTTGTAGATCGGTATAATGAGCTATATATAAAAAAATAATACATACTAAAATAAAATTATACTATTTATGCTGCATTAAAGTAAAAGCAAATTAAATATAATTTGCTTTGTACAATGGATCTAGGACTAAAAATTAAAATAATAAATATCATTGATCCAACAAAAAAATAATACTATGGAATTGGGATAACGAGAAGTGATATCGAAAGATATTTTATTAACCAAATCAGGTTAAAAAAGTAATATAAATTAATTCTCCGAGTTAAAATAAAATTAATATTTAAACTAATATATACTTATTATGCTATTGATATGTGGTAAAAAATACCTTTTGAATGAAAATATAACTATTTTTTTCAAACACGCCTATAAATATCAAAAGAAATCTATATTCAATGAGTATATTTTCATTTTCAAATATCTCTTATATATTATCTATATATAAATAATATAACAACACTGTGGTTTGATAAGTAATTTACTTAATATGACCATTATATTTCTACAATAATATATATATAATATTTATTTCACAATGTCATTGATTCATTAAAAATAATTAATTTTTGTATAAGTAATATGTGAATACATACATTAACACATACATACATATATATATATATCTATGATAAATATATATCTATACATAAATTAATATAGACATACATACATAGATACATACTCATATATTCTTATTTATCATCAATTTAAATTATATGGAATAAAAAATAAAATAAACTATTTTTACACATATGTATGATTCATACTTTACTATTAATAATTATGTGGCATGTATCATATACTCACACCATCCCATATGTTGTTAACATATGAGATTTGTTGAGTAAATTAATTCATATGACAATTATACCTTTACATTAATATATATATATAATATTTAATTCACATCGTCATTCATTTATTAAACATTATCATTTATTGTATAATTAATATGTACATACAGATATACATAAATACATACATATATACAATAATATATACATATATAAATTAATACAGCAACATACACACACAGGCACACATACATACTCGTGCATTCTTATTTGTCATCAATCTATTCTCGTCCTTCAACATAATGAAATGGAGAAAGATTATATTAAATTTTAGGAAATAAAAAACAAAATAAACTCTTTATACAGATATGTACGATTAATACTACAATATTAATTATTCTATGACATATATCATATATTTTCACCGTTTCATAGGTTGTCGACATCATTGTTAGATACAAAGATCAAAAAAATGAATTATGTTGAAGAAGAATTAAGAAAACGGGGGTAAATTTTGGATGCATTATAATAAAATAATATTGTTAGAATTTGGCTCAACATCGCTAACTCAAAGGATACAAGTTACTCCAAGAATATGATACAAGACATAGATGTCAAAGAAGACTTTCTGATAATATGGCATAAAGAAAGAATAAGCATCATATGTGACTAGACGTCAAGGAAGAGCATTGCAGTCAGTTTCGTATGAGAACTTCCTAGGATCAAAATAAATGATACTAAGGGTTAGAATATACGGGTAATGCCTCCAGATTAGTATATTTTCTTCTAAGTAGTAAGAGATTTTCGCTCGGCAAGTAACTCGATTGTGATTCCAGGAAATTGAGGTATGATGATACGTTTGTGCGTCAATCGTATCCAGTCGAGATTTTCTCGTTAATTCTTAATTCTGGTGTAATTTTTGTTAGTGTTTGTGCCCTATAGACAACACTATGATGTTTTAGTTTAAGACATTAGGATTATTAATGTTTATGTTCTATCGATTATTCTCTTTATAATTTATTAATTCTTAATTTACTGCGATATAAATGTTAGATTTATAAAGGTCCTTGGAATATGATATGCAATACTATATCTCTAAGTATGTGACTTAGAAATGAGATTATGAGAATTATATCAATATTCCTAATGGTCCCTAGTCGAGTATTATTATTAAGGGACAATAATAATGTATTAAGACTGGTGTGTTTGTTGACTGATGATCACATCTCATTGATCATAGGTATAGTGATACTAAAGTAAAAAACACAGGCAGATGTATATGTACATGGTGCTGCACAGACCCAATGTGAGATTCTACATGTCTGTTGTGTCATAAGTAATTCTCATAGTGATAATGATGTAATGGTCCTTAGACTTGAAGTCATTATATTTCTATACGAGAATTACTGTACATTGATTCCATTAAAAGTTATCCTTGACCGGGTAATGATAAAAGTGGACATTGGGTATATTATGAATCGTATGAGAAATATGAATGATCTAGATGGGATTTAACCCTCCTATTTTACGAGTGATATTATTGGCCTCTTGTGTGAGCTAGACTATGAAATGCGTGGCCACGCTCAAATGTTGATTTGATATGATAGTCTACTCATTGATCAAAGAAACTTGGATTAAACTATGATGAGGATGATACATTACATGCCTCTAGTTTAATCTATAATATTTGGTTAAAGGGATTATATTACATTGTACATTATTCACAAAAGGTTTAATCGATCACCGATTCATTTATTATGACTTGGGTAATAATGATGTATTACTAGATGCCGCTCATTGTTTACGATTTTAAATTAGATTTAAAATTCGTTGCCAACGTAATACTAACCTATAGGGTCACACACTAAGAATGCTTGAAGGATTCTTTAATTTAAATTGGATTTAAATTATATTAAAGTAATTCAAATTATTTATAATATTAATTAAGTATGACTTAATTAATTAGATAAATATTGATATTCGAATTTACTAATATTAACTATGAAATTTATTTGTTAAATAATTAAGTGAGACTTAATTATAATACAAATAGGAATTTCGAATTAATAATAACTCCTAATTAGTTAAGAGTTATAATTCATTTTTATACTCTCTATATAATATCTCTTGTGTGGCTGATTTTGCAAGAAAGGCTTTTACGAAAAACCCTAGCCACCAAGAGAGAATATGAAGAGAGCAAGAAGAAACGAGTTTGTGCTAGTACACATTCAATCCTTGAGTTCAAGCATTCGTGTGGATACCGATAGAGCGTAGATCGTAAGAGCGGGATGCGTGGTGATTGAACAAACTTTGGATCTCCATTAATCAACCAATTGGTAAAGCTTCTTAAGGTAAATAATCTGATCTATGAATTAAATATATGTTTTTCGCATGGATCCTGCGGTGGGTTTCGAAAATTCTGATTTTTACATTTTTAATTACTGTTTCCATTGCGTTTATGTGCTCGAAACCCAACAATGATATCAGAGCTACTTGCGAAAAGTGTCTAATTCGTTTATGTGTTTACTGGTTTTATGATGATAACATGTATACAATATTTCATGACTGTTATGTATGCGATTTTGTATGTTTTACATGTTGTTATGTTTATGTTTTGAGTATATGATATTCATGAGAGTTGTATAATCATATGATGATTATATAATCCATATATATACTGATATATACATGTTTTGTGTTTGTTCTTATTATAAGAATCGTATTTGATATGATTCGGAATCAGATGCAGCGGATTTGCTGAAATCTGTGTCTGGTGTCCAATTTTGGCGAACGAATACGCTATTTCATATGAAATCGAGCGTCTGAATGTAATTGATTGTAGAAGCTATCATCGACTGATCTGTAAGGCGTTTGACGTCGTTTAGGCCCTGTAATCTACGATTTAATGTTATCAGATTTAATTTCGAATTTTCTGATTTTTGTCATATTTGGTTTTTATGATTAGATCATGATGGATATGATATGTTAAGATCAGATTATGTTTTTGACATGTTATTTTGTGTTAATTGAGCATGGTGGATGGTTATGGCTTATGACCTTAGGTTAATGGTTTTGGTTTTTCAAATACGGCTTGCATGTCGTTTAATCTTGTAATTATTAAATCTTGAATGTAACTCGAGTTCTTCTTGTAAGTTCATTAGATTAGTTTTCATCTTTCATTCTTGTAATGTACATGAAGACATGAAGATTTGAAGATCAAGGGTAATCCCACACAGAGGCCATCCAAGGAAGCAATACAAGAAAGAAGACATGTAATAGTTAGCCTGTATTTATTTTCCACCTTAGATTGACCTAGATCTTTGTCATTAGCTTGATAAAGATCACATAGGATGAAGCCATAACCATCCACGTTTATTTATTTCACTTTACGTATATATGCGCTGTAATATCCGGGATATATCGTGTAATTATGTTGTTAATAAATGATTAGTATATGAGTTCAGAATCTATTCTGTGAGTTAATTATTAAATATTATCTGTACTTGGATATTCAAAAATAATATTAATTGAGTATTTTAATTTTTATATGTCCAAAATAAAACATAGATAATTGTCATATCTTCCTAATTATTTTTATGTTGATTTATGGATTTATAAGGATCATATGAAATTTATAAAATCTTTTTCCGAGTATTTAAAATCTATTTTATAAAAACGGGAACCAACCGACGTCAACCGTGGTTACGTTTTTGGAACCCGAAACTCTTCCGAGAACTTCTTCCTAACCTAATTGTAATATTCTGAGCATTTTCCATGTTTCGACTTTTTCGATCCGGCGTACGGTTTGTCCCGCGCGGGCCCCGGCGCAACATTTTCGATACAATATTCGTTTCGGTAAATCAATAAAACCCGTATTTTCGATAAACGGGAGCTTTTTATTAAAATATCCCAATTATCACTTCGTAATATGTGTAACCAGGCGCTGAGACCAAGACCGCATTACAAATTGTACTGATTTAGATAATTATCCCGAAAACCGATACCGTTTGGATCAGTTTTTATAAATAAACGTACCGTTTTATATCCGGAATGATCCAACGGGATACTAATTTTCTGTAATTATAAATAGCCTTTTTCCGTATTTTATTTCGTATCAAAATCATTTGCAGATAGTTAATTCTATAAATTTTCGGAGAAAAACCCTAATTACATAAACTGTTCTAAGAATCAAACAGCAAAACGAAGGCGTTACTGATCTCTGTTTTCAAAGCTTGAGTAACCAAAACGAAGGATTTGAAGTGTTCTATCAGATTCTGAGCTTTGTTTCACTGCAGAATCAAAGGTTTATTTTATGAAAATTTATTTATTTTCGAATTAAATTTATTAAAAATATGATTTTTTGTTCGGATGATTTTTTGTATGATTTGATGATTGCATGTTGTAGAGCTTGTTTTTCTGATGATTTTGATATATTATACGTCTGATTTGGAGTTCAATAACATGTTCAAATTTGAGTTTGATTTTCGAATTGTAAAATTAGGTTATAACCCGTATGAATGTTCTTAATTGAAATTTGGGGGTTTCTTATTCTGGAATAGATTGATGTTGTGATATAGTGGATTGTGTTCTCTGTGAAATTTGCAATCTAGTCGTATAAGTTTCATGAATCACCGAGGTCTGTAGGGAAGGGAGTTGTCTTTTGAAATTTTCCGAAGTTCGCCGGAACCTGGAAAACTTCACGGCCAAATTCCGGCCAACTCAGGGATTGTTAGGATGAATTGATTGCATGGTTGTATTCCTGGTGTTATGTAGATGTGATCTGGAGGTGGTGGTGGCCTGAGCATCCCTGGATCGTGTTTTCCGGCAAGACAGGGTGTTCTCCGGCAACCCCCCTGGAAAATTACAGTTTGGTACCTGAACTTTTGGGGACGATGCAGTTTAGTCCCTGAAGTTTCCAGAATTTGCAAATTTAGGATTCCTGTTTACAAATTATTTAAAAATCATATTTCCTATTTATTTTTATTAAAAAAATTCATTTTTAATTTCTGAAAATTCTGAAAATTATTATTTTAATTCCGAAAATTATTTTTAATTCAGATATAAATCTAAATTAATTACTTAATTAATTTCAGTTAATTTTTAATTAATTAATTGGTCAATTAATTCGAAAATTAATTGATTAATTGATTTAATTAATTATTAATTGATTTTAATCAATTATTTAATTAGATTTAATTAGTTAAAAATGATTTAAAAATTCCGAAAAATAGTTTCGAGCTTTAAAATATTATTCTAAATTATTTCCAAAGCTTGATAATTAGTATAAAATTGTTTCGGGGCCAGAATTGGCCTACCGAACTCTGTTTATTACCCCGAAATTGATCCAACGACCCGTTTTAATTCCGAAAAATGTGTTAAAAATCATTTTAAATACCTGAAAGCCTGTTTATGACCCGAGACTTATTTATAAATGATATATCATTGATTATGTGACGTGTTATGTGTTATATGTGACTTGTTGGTTGACTCTCGGTCTGTATATTCGATGTTTACTGGTTTATTGCGTAACTTTCAATCCGATAATCAGATTTGAGTGAAACGAAGGGTAGATAGAAGTATGTGTTGAATAGAATCCTATGAGTTAAATATTGATAGAGGCTTATGATATGTGAGCAGAAGAAGCAAGACGTAGGAAAGGGAAACAGGTAGTAGAGGAGTAAGACGATTGTGATTGGAAGCGAGCGCAGTGTAGTAAGCTAATACCAGGCAAGTGTTCTGAACTTTCTCGAGATATTATAGTACTTGATAGTCTTGTTGACATTGCAAGTGCTTTGAAGCACAGAAACCCAAACTCTGATTCCAATCATTGTTCTTGAGCCATGAACCTTATTCTTTCTAGACCATTGATTGTTGTATACCCAAACACGAACCACAAGTATACG
Source organism: Apium graveolens (assembly GCF_009905375.1). Taxonomy (NCBI): domain Eukaryota; kingdom Viridiplantae; phylum Streptophyta; class Magnoliopsida; order Apiales; family Apiaceae; genus Apium; species Apium graveolens. Next base: position 193,915,905 of record NC_133655.1, on the reverse strand, counting down.
AAACTACTCCACAAATATATGCAAACAAAATCCCAAACACTGAATTGAACTAATTATATACTCAAACATTGTATCCTATGCTTTGAAAGTCCAAATCTTTGAAACCCTGAAATGTTGATGCCTTTGTTATCCAATTCTTTCAATACCAGCATCCAAGCTTTTAAATTATCTTATTGATCCTTACAAGGATTGAAACCCTTTCATTGTTAAACACTCATTGTTGTTAATGATTCTGGTTATTGTTTATTATTGCTTGTTCTGTTATTATGTTAGAATTGGATTGTTTTTATAAAATTGTGGACCAGATTCGTGGTCAGACCATATAATGGTCAGTTAGGCCAATGTGTGCCTTGGATCCAGTAGTTAGAGCAATGCTGTGTGCTTTGCTCGGGGTTAGTGCGTGACTGATCAGCAGCCTAACCTTGGTTTTAAAATAAAAGTATAATATCCAATTCTAAATCATAATCCATTGTTCACCTGATATCATAATCATGTTCTCTTGATGATCATTATTCTCAGTTTTGTTATTATGACTTGCTGAGCTAGTTAGCTCATTTGTACGATATTGTTTATATTCTTTCCAGTTAAAAAGGAACCAGTTGGTAACGAGGATCCCCAGTCCAGCGCGAGAGCTAGGGGTTCAGTTTGAAAAAGCTGAGCTAGTAGGCTTCTTTTGGAATAATTTAAGTTTGTAAAAGTTGTAATAAAGTTTAATACCCAGTTTGAGTTTGAATGATTGGGATTTGAACGGTTTGTAATATAAGTAGATGTGTGGCTTGTGTGCATACTTTAACCTGTTGTGATCCGTGGTAGTTGGTAAGTAGGGTCACTGTATATTATTATTATTATCTTTATTATTGTTATCAGCAGGTTGTAAACAGTGTGTGTGTGGACCCCAAACTTCTGACCCGGGTTTGGAGGGCGCCACAGTTTTGGTATTAAAGCTACAGGTTATAAGTCACTGACACGAGCCTAGGTTAACGGGAATGGGTAGATGGTTAGGATTAGAAGTAAGGAATAGAATGATAGAACGTTGAGAGGTTGAGTGTTACGGTATAACCAGTAGTAGTATAATTCGTGTCGTGGTTCGAGATTCTTATATTGCGATATAATTTCAGATAGCAGCGATGGCCGACTCTTTTATTCCTATATCAGCTGATCACTCAGAGCCTTCAGTTGGAGTGCCGTTTTCGGATCCACGTCCTGTTGTTCCACCAGTGTTGGCTATACTACCTCCACCTGTGTTGCAGCCCGTACCATTGCAGGCTATTCCACCTCCAGGCATGAGGCCACCTATCAGAGGACCCCCACCTGCTGATTCAGGCTTTACCGGTCATTCAGTTACAGGAGTACCTTTCCAGTTCTCTTCCTATCCTATCCCATATCATCAGTTTGAGGCTTGCCTTATGGAGCATCGATTCCTTCAGGGTCAGATTCAGGAATTACTACATATTATGCGTACCAGAGACGTTGGGAGTGGTGAGAGGCGACTCAGAGAGAGGCTACAGGCGTTTCGTAGGACAGCTGCAGTGAGGATTGCTGAGGCTACACATGAGGACATCACCCCTGATTTCTTAGTGGAGTGGACTAAATGGGTTCTAGAAGAGCTTGAGGAGATTGGAGGTCCAGACTTGTCATGAGTAAGAGATTCAGAGATAGAGATACTGAGCAGTGTTGTTATGATTATGTAGTATGTACAATAGTGTGTAGTGTGTATCAATAGACTTATGAGTTGTATTTATAGACTAGCTATGCTGACTAGTGAGTAGGTTGTTGTACCCTTTTTGCTTTTACTTTCTAAGCGTCTTTACGCTTGTATTACCTAAAACTTTTGATCTATATATATCAGCACCTTTTTCCTTCCCATTACTGTCATTTACTTTATTGCACCAGTTATACCCTGAGATACCATGTACCCTGTTTTCTATAACTGTTTATATTCTGTAAAGAAGCATGCAATTTACTTAGTTACAACTATTTTCAAAAAGAGATATTTCTATTTTACAAAACTATTCTTTTATGCAAAAGATTGATTCAAAAGCTAAATAAGTTGATTGATTCTTTACAGAAAATGCATCCCAGAAGAAATACCCGCACCAACACCCAGAATGAAAAAACCAACAACAACAACAACCAAGATGATACAAACCCGAATGTGAACCCAGGACCCATGGACCCAGCAATAGCCCAGATTCTTCAAATCTTGGCCCAACAAACAGTTCACTTGGCACAACAACAACAAAGACAGACCAATCCCCAGGTAACTTTTAAAACTTTCCAGGCAGTATACCCACCAGAATTCAAGGGTTCTTTAGAGCCAATTAAAGCAAATGTTTGGTTAAAGGAAATAGAGAAGGCATTTTCCTTAGTGAAAGTAAAGGAAGAACAGAAGGTTGAGTTTGCAAGTTACTATCTGAAGAATGAGGCCACCTATTGGTGGGAGATGGTGAAGACATTGGAAGGTACATATATTATTACTTGGGAAAGGTTTAAGGAATTGTTTTTAGAAAAGTATTTTCCTCAGTTTGTTAAAGATCAAATGGAGCTGAAGTTTTTAAAATTAAAGCAAGGGAACATGTCGGTAACAGATTATGAGGGTAAGTTTGAGGAATTATCAAGGTATGTACCGTCGTATGTGGATACTGACAGGAAGAAGGCTAAGAGATTCCAGCAAGGTTTGAAACCATGGATCAGAGGGAAGGTAGCCATTTTTGAATTGGATACCTACGCAGGAGTGGTACAAAAGGCTATGATCGCAGAGACAGAGAGTGAGATGTTTTAGAAGGAGAAAGAAAGCAAGAAAAAGAAAGTTGAGGGAAGTGAGGGTCAGTCACAACCAGGGAAGTTTCCAAATTTTAAGAAGGGCAAGTTTCAGCCAGGGAGAAATTTTAATATCAGAAGACAGAATGCAGGAGACGGAGGCCAGAGCAACCGTCCAGTTAATGTGAATCAGCCGAATCAATTGAGATTAACTTTTCCAGATTGTCAAGTATGTGGAAAAAAGCATGGAGGAGTTTGTAACAAGTTGAATGTGGTATATTTCAAATGCAATCAGAAAGGGCACTATTCGAGGGAGTGCCGAAATCAGCCAGCAAGAGAGCCAGCAAATAAGGATCAGCCTATCCGGAATCCAGCAGTGAAGGTTCCAGCCATTGGATTTACGTGCTTTAAATGTGGAAAGCCAGGACATATGTCCAGGGATTGCAAGACATCAGCCCCAGTCAGTAATGCATTAAGGATTATGGGATCTACCCCAGCAGTGAATGAGACTTCAAGGGCTAGAGTTTTTGACATGTCTGTGAAGGATGCTATCCAAGATACGGATGTCGTGGCAGGTACACTTAATATGAATTCTTTATGTGCCAAAGTGTTAATAGATTCGGGAGCAACTCGATCGGTTATTTCACAAGATTTTGTTAGTAAGTTAAATTGTCCAGTTGAGTGTTTAAATGAAATAATGACTGTGGAATTAGCAAATCAAGAACGTGTATCTGTTAATCAAGTTTGTGGGAATTATGAGATTGAGATTTCTGGTAGTAAGTTTTGTGTAGATTTGATACCATTTAAGTTAGGAGAATTTGACGTTATATTAGGGATGGATTGGTTATCTAGGCACGATGCCCAGATAGATTGTCGAAATAAGAAGGTAATAGTGAAAACGCCAGACGAAAGGATAGTAACGTTCAAGGGCGAGAAGCAAGTAAAGAAGTTTTTAACAAAGATTCAAGCTAAGAAGTTATTACGGCAAGGATGCGAGCATTTTATAGCATACGTCATTGACAGAAGTTAAGAGCCAGCAAAATTTGAAGATATTCCAGTGGTAAATGAATTTCCACATGTATTTCCCGATGAATTACCAGGACTTCCTCCAGATAGAGAAATAGAATTTACGATCGACTTAGCACCTGGAACAGAACCAGTATCCAAGGCCCCGTATAGAATGGCGCCCGTCGAGATGAAAGAGCTAGCGAAGCAATTGCAGGAATTGTTAGAGAAAGGAGTAATCAGACCCAGTATATCCCCGTGGGGAGCCCCGATATTATTTGTCAAGAAGAAAGATGGAAGCATGAGACTGTGTATTGACTACAGGGAACTCAACAAGCTAACAATCAAGAACAAGTATCCGTTACCCAGAATCGATGATCTGTTTGACCAGTTGAAGGGAGCCAAGTACTTCTCCAAAATTGATTTAAGGTCAGGATATCATCAACTAAAGATCAAGCCAGAAGATATACCAAAGACAGCTTTCAGAACAAGGTATGGACATTACGAGTTTTTAGTGATGTCTTTTGGATTAACCAATGCCCCGGCAGCGTTTATGGACCTGATAAACAAAATTTTCAAGGAGTATTTGGATAAGTTTGTTATTGTGTTTATAGACGATATTTTAATTTATTCAAAGACGGAAGAGGATCATGCGGAACATGTGAGAACGACTTTGGAGATTTTAAGGAAAAAGAAGTTATATGCTAAATTCTTGAAGTGTCAGTTTTGGCTACAGGAAGTTCAGTTCTTGGGACACATAGTCAGTAAGGAAGGGATCAAAGTGGACCCGGCAAAGATCGAGGCAATTACGAATTGGGAGAGACCGAAAACACCCACCGAGGTAAGAAGTTTCTTAGGATTAGCGGGATATTATCGTCGATTTGTTCAAAATTTCTCGAGGATTGCCACACCATTGACAAAGCTTACACGAAAGAATGAAAAGTTTATATGGAATGATAAGTGCGAAGAAAGTTTTCAGAAATTGAAGCAACGATTAATCACGGCACCTGTTTTGTCACTTCCAGACGATCAAGGGAATTTTGTAATTTATAGTGATGCTTCTCACAAAGGATTAGGATGTGTTCTAATGCAGCACGAAAAGGTGATTGCGTATGCGTCAAGGCAATTGAAACCACACGAACAGAAGTATCCTACTCATGATTTGGAACTAGCAGCCATAGTTTTCGCTTTGAAGATTTGGAGACATTATTTGTATGGAGAAAAGTGCGAGATTTTCACGGATCACAAAAGCTTAAAATACATATTCACAAAGAAGGAACTTAATATGAGACAAAGGAGATGGTTAGAATTGATCAGGGACTACGACTGCTCGATTAATTATCATCCCGGTAAGGCGAATGTTGTAGCAGATGCATTGAGTCGGAAGGAAAGATTAAATGAGTTATCAGTACCTGAAGATATATATAAGGAATTTCAGAAATTGGAATTGGAGATTAGGGTTTGCAAGCCTGAGGAAGTGAAAGTATACAGTATGACTTTCCAACCGGAGTTATTGGAGAAAATAAAGAAATGTCAAGAAAATATAATGGATCAAGATATAAATCGTTTAGTAGGTGAAGAGTTATGCACACAAAAGGATGATCAAGGTATTTAGAGGTTTTCATCTAGAATTTGGATTCCACCGGTGACAAAGTTAAAGAATGAAATTTTACAGGAGGCACATAATTCAAGGTATTCCATCCATCCAGGAAGTACCAAGATGTATAGAGATTTAAAGAAGAATTATTGGTGGCCAGACATGAAGAGGGAAATTGCGGAATGGGTTAGCAAATGTTATACCTGTCAGAGGGTTAAAGCAGAGCATCAGAGACCAAGCGGATTGCTACAGCCATTGGAGATTCCAGAATGGAAGTGGGAACACATTGCCATGGATTTTATAGTTGGATTACCAAGGACAATGGCTAATCATGATGCCATTTGGGTTATAGTGGATAGACTTACCAAGTCAGCTCATTTTCTGCCTATAAATGAAAGATTTTCGCTCAACAAGTTAGTCCATATGTACCTAAAGGAAATTGCAATTCGTCATGGAGTTCCAGTGTCTATTGTATCTGATCGAGATCCAAGATTTAATTCAAGATTTTGGAAGAGTTTTCAAGAATGTTTAGGAACAAAATTGAATATGAGTACGGCCTATCACCCGCAGACGGACGGCCAAAGTGAAAGAACGATCCAGACAATCGAGGACATGTTGCGTGTTTGCGCTATTGATTTTAAAGGAAGTTGGGACGAGCATTTACCCCGGGTAGAGTTTGCTTATAACAACAGCTATCACGCCAGCATTGGGATGCCACCCTATGAAGCCCTTTATGGACGCAAATGTAGATCTCCAATATATTGGGACGAAGTAGGAGAACGCAAGATACTTGGACCTGAACTGGTACAGCAGACAAAGGAAATTGTTGAAATTATCCAGAAGAGATTGATAGCTGCACAAGATCGTCAGAGGAAATATGCAGATCAGTCAAGGAAAGACATGGAATTTGAAGAAGGAAGCTTGGTATTACTGAAAGTATCACCGTGGAAAGGACTAACGAGGTTTGGAAAGAAAGGAAAGCTGAGTCCAAGATATGTCGGACCTTTTGAGATCCTAAAGCGCGTTGGCAAAGTAGCTTACGAGTTGGCGTTACCACCGTACATGGAGCACATTCACAATGTTTTTCACGTATCGATACTCAAGAAATATAATCCAGACTCCAGGCATGTAATAGAATATGAGCCAATAGAGCTTCAGGCAGATTTGTCTTATGTAGAGAGTCCGATAGAGATTCTAGAGGAGAGAGAGAAAATATTGAGAAATAAAGTGGTAAAGTTAGTAAGAGTATTATGGAAAAACCCAAAGGTTGAAGAGTCAACCTGGGAGTTAGAAAGTGATATGAGAGAAAAGTATCCTCATTTGTTTTCTTAGGAGATTCTGAGGACAGAATCCTTTTAAGGGGGGAAGGATGTAATATCCGGGATATATCGTGTAATTATGTTGTTAATAAATGATTAGTATATGAGTTCAGTATATATTCTGTGAGTTAATTATTAAATGTTATCTGTACTTGGATATTCAAAAATAATATTAATTGAGTATTTTAATTTTTATATGTCCAAAATAAAACATAGATAATTGTCATATCTTCCTAATTATTTTTATGTTGATGTATGGATTTATAAGGATCATATGAAATTTGTAAAATCTTTTTCCGAGTATTTAAAATCTATTTTATGAAAACGGGAACCAACCGACGTCAACCGTGGTTACGTTTTTGAAACCCGAAACTCTTCCGAGAACTCCTTCCTAACCTAATTGTAATATTCCGAGCATTTTCCATGTTTCGACTTTTTCGATCCGGCGTACGGTTTGTCCTGTGCGGGTCCCGGCGCAACATTTTCGATACAATATTCGTTTCGGTAAATCAATAAAACCCGTATTTTCGATAAACGGGAGGTTTTTTATTAAACTATCCCAATTATCACTTCGTAATACGTGTAACCAGGCGCTGAGACCAAGACCGCAGTACAAATTGTACCGATTTGGATAATTATCCCGAAAACCGATACCGTTTGGATCAATTTTTATAAATAAACGTACCGTTTTATATCTGGAATGATCCAACGGGATACTAATTTTCCGTAATTATAAATAGCCTTTTTCCGTATTTTATTTTGTATCAAAATCATTTGCAGATAGTTAATTCTATAAATTTTCAGAGAAAAACCCTAATTACATAAACTATTCTAAGAATCAAACAGTAAAACGAAGGCGTTACCGATCTCTGTTTTCAAAGCTTGAGTAACCAAAACGAAGGATTTGAAGTGTTCTATCAGATTCTGAGCTTTGTTTCACTGCAGAATCAAAGGTTTATTTTCTGGAAATTTATTTATTTTCGAATTAAATTTATTAAAAATATGATTTTTTGTTCGGATGATTTTTTGTATGATTTGATGATTACATGTTGTAGAGCTTGTTTTCCTGATGATTTTGATATATTATACATCTGATTTGGAGTTCAATAACATGTTCAAATTTGAGTTTGATTTTCGAATTGTAAAATTAGGGTTTATAACCCGTATGAATATTCTTAATTGAAATTTGGGGGTTTCTTATTCTGGAATAGATTGATTTTGTGATATAGTGGATTGTGTTCTCTGTGAAATTTGCAATCTAGTCTTATAAGTTTCGTGAATCACCGAGTTCTGTAGAGAAGGGAGTTGTCTTTTGAAATTTTCCGAAGTTCGCCGGAAACTGGAAAACTTCACGGCCAAATTCCGGCCAACTCAGGGATTGTTAGGATGAATTGATTGCATGGTTGTGTTCCTGGTGTTATGTAGATGTGATCTGGAGGTGGTGGTGGCCTGAGCATCCCTGGATCGTGTTTTCCGGCGAGACAGGGTGTTTTCCGGCAACCCCCCTGGAAAATTACAGTTTGGTACTTGAACTTTTGGGGACGATGCAGTTTGGTCCCTGAAGTTTCCAGAGTTTGCAAATTTAGGATTCCTGTTTACAAATTATTTAAAAATCATATTTCCTATTTATTTTTATTAAAATAATTCATTTTTAATTTTTGAAAATTCTGAAAATTATTATTTTAATTCCGAAAATTATTTTTAATTCAGAAATAAATCTAAATTAATTACTTAATTAATTTCAGTTAATTTTTAATTAATTAATTGGTCAAATAATTCGAAAATTAATTGATTAATTGATTTAATTAATTATTAATTGATTTTAATCAATTATTTAATTAAATTTAATTATTTAAAAATGATTTAAAAATTCCGAAAAATAGTTTCGAGCTTTAAAATATTATTCTAAATTATTTCCAAAGCTCGATAATTAGTATAAAATTGTTTCAGGGCCAGAATTTGCCTACTGAACTCTGTTTATTACCCCGAAATTGATCCAACGACCCGTTTTAATTCCGAAAAATGTGTTAAAAATCATTTTAAATACCTGAAAGCCTGTTTATGACCCGAGACTTATTTATAAATGATATATCATTGATTATGTGACGTGTTATGTGTTATATGTGACTTGTTGGTTGACTGTCGGTCTGTATATTCGATGTTTACTGGTTTATTGCGTAACTTTCAATCCGATAATCGGATTTGAGTGAAACGAAGGGTAGATAGAAGTATGTGTTGAATAGAATCCTATGAGTTAAATATTGATAGAGGCTTATGATATGTGAGCAGAAGAAGCAAGACGTAGGAAAGGGAAACAGGTAGTTGGGGAGTAAGATGATTGTGATTGGCAGCGAGCGCAGTGTAGTAAGCTAATACCAGGCAAGTGTTCTGAACTTTCTCGAGATATTATAGTACTTGATAGTCTTGTTGACATTGCAAGTGCTTTGAAGCACAGAAACCCAATCTCTGATTCCAGTCATTGTTCTTGAGCCATGAACCTTATTCTTTCTAGACCATCGATTGTTGTATACCCAAACACGAACCTCAAGTATACGAAACTACTCCACAAATACATGCAAACAAAATCCCAAACACTGAACTGAACTAATTATATACTCAAACATTGTATCCTATACTTTGAAAGTCCAAATATTTGAAACCCTGAAATGTTGATGCCTTTGTTATCCAATTCTTTCAATACCAGCATCCAAGCTTTTAAATTATCTTATTGATCCTTACAAGGATTGAAACCCTTTCATTGTTAAACACTCATTGTTGCTAATGATTCTGGTTATTGTTTATTATTGCTTATTATGTTATTATGTTAGAATTGGATTGTTTTTATAAAATTGTGGACCAGATTCATGGTCAGACCATATAATGGTCAAGTTAGGCCAATGTGTGCCTTGGATCTAGTAGTTAGAGCAATGCTGTGTGCTTTGCTCGGGGTTAGTGCGTGACTGATCAGCAGCCTAACCTTGGTTTTAAAATAAAAGGATAATATCCAATTCTAAATCATAATCCATTGTTCACCTGATATCATAATCATGTTCTCTTGATGATCATTATTCTCAGTTTTGTCATTATGACTTGCTGAGCTAGTTAGCTCATTTGTGCGATGTTGTTTATATTCTTTTCAGTTAAAAAGGAACCAGTTGGTAACGAGGATCCCCAGTCCAGCGCGAGAGCTAGGGGTTCAGGTTGAAAAAGCTGAGCTAGTAGGCTTCTTTTGGAATAATTTAAGTTTGTAAAAGTTGTAATAAAGTTTAATACCCAGTTTGAGTTTGAATGATTGGGATTTGAACGGTTTGTAATATAAGTAGATGTGTGGCTTGTGTGCATACTTTAACCTGTTGCGATCCGTGGTAGTTGGTAAGTAGGGTCACTACATATTATTATTATCTTTATTATTGTTATCAGCAGGTTGTAAACAGTGTGTGTGTGGACCCCAAACTTCTGACCCGGGTTTGGAGGGCGCCACATGCGCAAATGATGAATGTATGTGTAGAGTAGTTTATAAAGATGCATGCTTAATTAGATTAAGGATGTATGTATTAGATACGACACCCATGCCATGCTTGCTAAACAAGATTGAATCTGTAACGATTCAAGATTTTAAAATGAATAGACGATTATGAGATTCTCGTGTTTATGAAACACAGAATAAAATACAAATTTTCTTTGTTTCTGACATGGGACGATTTTGTCAAAAGCGAGTTCATTGAACTTGTAAGGTTGTGGGTTTTAAGCGAGACCGTTGTGACTCCCTCACTACCTAGAACTCATACCATTGACGAATATTGATTTGAAGTATTTTATTCAAGAAAAAATTGGGAATCTCTTTATGACGGGATCATGATCATTTTAAAATTAAAAAACCTAAAGTTAATATTAAGTTGATCAGATGCCTTCCAATGAGTCCAATGCGTTAACCCCTAGATCGACCAGGATTGGGTTCGCCAAAGCGAAGTACTCCTATCTATCGTGGGAGATGTGTTGAAGTATATTGATACTTTTTGACTATTGGGTTTGACTTAACTAAGTTATCACAATAGGATTGTGAACTTAGAGGCATAGAGTTTGGCGAGATTTATTAGATAAATATGAACAAATGTTGTTCCACTAAGCTATCCAAGAGTTATATAGTTGATATAATTGACAAATGTTGTCTACCCAAATAATCATGTTTTAGGATAAAAGCCAAAGCTGACCTAACGCGTGGTGAAATATGGATCTTGGCTCACTAGAAAGGATATAGAAGATATTTTTTCTGAATTAATAGTTAGGGCTATTGATTTGATAAAAATAGTGGGAGATATATATTGTGAATATATATATGAATAATCACTTGAACATAATTTAATGATCATCTATAGACTAAGTCATTTTATGTACTTTAATATTGTAGATATCAAATGACAAATAACACAAATAACTTCTCTATGTAATAGTCCTTGAGAAGGAAGCTGACATGAAATAATTTGCTCGATTGACATGGGAACTTGAGGATTGTCCTCGGGTTCAAGGATGTCACTCAAACCTCTCTCTTATTTCTTCTAGCTGAGAATGAAATATGTGTAGAACAAAATGCTTACCAGAAGCAAATTAATTATGCAACTGATGTTTTATGTCTCATGCTTGTAATTATGAGTGCTGAGCTTTAGAAGCAACAAGAGTATAATGATGCTTATGATATGATTGAGCACCTTCAAAAGATGTTTGAAGGATAGGCTCGTCAGAAAGATTTAACAATAATAAGGCACCATACTTTTGCATTAATGGGAGAATCATATCCGGTTGGACCACATGTTCTAAAGGTGATAGGCGTATGTACCTTGATATTTTGGGTTTCAAGAATGGTCTAGAGACTCATCTTGATTTGATCAAACGATCTTTGAAGAACTTCTATTTGTTAATAACAAAAGGAATGAGATAGACAGAACACTCACTGAGTTGTTAAACATGTTTCGAACTGCTGAAAATAACACGGTAAAGGCATGAATTATGTCCATATTGATGATGTACACATGGAATGCAAATGGGAAAGGAAAGTGGATAGGCAAGGTGAAGATTTGATCTTATTCGGTGCCAAACCAAAGTCCAATCCCAAAGGGCTTTTGAAGCCTAATAGTGGTGTTGCTAAAGGAGATGATTGTCATTTATGTGGAAATAACTGGATGGATGGAAGTTAAATTGTCAAGCTTATTTGGAAGATCTAAAGAAGAAGACTAGCAATGGTCAAGCTTTAAGTATAGGGTTAGAATTGGAGAAAAAGTTGTTGCTCTAGTTGAAGGAACTCGATACCTAATGTTGCCCATAAGACAAGATTGAGAACTTGATAAATTGGTATTACGTGCCTGCCTTTAGCAGATACATTAAGTCAATTTCTTGTCAGGACAAGAAAGGTTTTCATTTTAATTAAATAAATAATAGTTGTTTATTCTATTTCAATGATAAGACTTATAATGTTGCACAATTAGTTAACAATTTATATGTTCTAAGTTGACTCAAATCAAACATTATCTTTAGTATTGTCGTTAAGCCATATTAATGAGAAATGCATTTATGAGTTACATATAGATGGATACTTGGATAAGTTTAATTTTAAATCATACGGAAGATGCGAACTTTGTCTCATTAGCAAAATGACTAAAGCTTCTTTTACCTGATCAAGTGAAAGGGCCACCGAACGATTATGACTTATACATAATGATGTATGTGGTTAAATGTGTATGATGGCAAGGGGGGCTTATACTACTTCATAACATTTACTGATAATTTCAGTAGATATGGATATGTGGTTCTTATGAAGAACAAATCTGATTCTTTTGAAATTTTCAAAGAATATAAGGCCGAAGTAGAAAAGAAAACAAATAAAAGTTTTACGATCAGATCGTGGCGGAGAATAGTTAAACCTCAATTTGAAGAGTTTCTTGAAGGAATGTGATAGTGTATCATAACTTACTCCTTCTGGAACACCTCAATGGAATAGAGATTATGAGAGGAGAAATCGTACCTTGTTGGACATAGTGCGATCGATGATGAGTCAAGTGGATCTTTCATTCAATTTCTAGGGTTATGCTCTAGAAACGGCTGCATATACACTTAACCAAGTTCTGACTAAAGCGGTTTAAAATACTCCATATGAGATATAGAGTGATGAATGTCATAACATGTAATTTATGAAAATTTGGGGATGTGAAGCGTTTATAAAACGTTTAGCCTCTGACAAGCTTGGACCAAAATTAGATAGATGCTATTTTGTGGGATATCCAAGTGACACTAGGGTATAGTTTTATAATCCTTTCAAGAACAAAGTGTTTGTTGCTTAGGTCACTGTATTTCTTGAGGGAGAACTACTTTCTAAGAAAATCAGTGGGAGGATAATACATATCGATGAAGATCGAGAACCACATGATAACATTGAACCAGAGTTGGAATAAGATCAGGATGTACATGAAAATGTTGAAAATAATCCTATTTCGGAAACACAAGTTATTCTTAGATCTAGTAGGATTCACCATGAGTCCGGGAGAAATTATGGATTTCTTTTGACTCAAGATGGTGATGTGATGCTTACGGATAAGGATAAGCCTCACACCTACCGAGATGCTATGAACAGTTCAGACTCCGAGAGATGGCTAGAGGCCATTAAATTCGAGATGGAATCCATATATCAAAATAAAGTATTGACTTTAGTTGATCCACTCGAAGGGGTAAAACCTATAGGGTGCAAATGGGTTTTCAAGAAGAAAACTGACATGGATGATAAATTACGGACCTATAAGACGCGACTAGTGGCAAAAAGTTTCAAACAAATTCATGGTATAGACTATGATGAGACTTTTCAACGGTTACTATGTTCAAGTCCATCAGGATTTTGTTAGCAATAGTTGCTTACTTTGACTATGAGATTTGGCAAATGGATGTCAAAACTGCTTTCTTATATGGGAGCCTTGAAGATGATGTATATATGATACAACCTGAGGGTTTTGTCGATCCAAAGTTTGCTAAGATAGTTTGTAAGTTTCTTCTATCTATTTATAGATTGAAGCAAGCCTCAAGGAGAATGAATATACATTTTGATGAAACGGTCAAAGAGTTTGGCTTTATTCAAAATGAAGATGAACCATGTGTTTGCAAGAAGGTTAGTGGGAGCCATGTGACATTACTAGTATTATATGTAGATGACATATAACAAATAAGGAATGTCATACCTTCTCCACATGCTATTAAGACTTGGTTGAAAAATAGTTTCTTGCTGAAAGACTTAGGCGATGCTACCTATATATTAGGGATCAAGATCTATAGAGATAGATTGAAAAGATTAATCGACCTAGTTGGAGTACATACATTGATAAAGTATTACATCATTTTATGATGCAAGAGACAAGGAAAGGATATGTTTCGATTTCTTATGGGATAGTGATCTCAAAAGATAATAGCCCCCTAAATCATTAGATGATAAGGGCCGTTTGAGAAAGTTCCAGATGCATCAGCAATTGGATCTATATTGTGTACAATGATATGTATTTATCCTGATGTTTCGTATGCTTTGAGCATGACGAACAGATACCAGTCTAATCCAGGTGAGTGTCACTTGATAGTTTTCAAGAATATTCTTAAGTACTAAAAGAGGACTAAAGATTTATTTTTGGTGTATGGAGAGGATAGGGAACTGGTTGTAAATAATTACACTGATACTAGTTTCTGAACCTAATTTTTGGACAGACAAGGATGATTACGAGTTTATGTCTGTTTTGTGTTTTGTCTAAATATAATTGATGTTAACTTGAATAGTTCATATCAAGAACATTGATGATTCTATGGAAGCCGAATATATTGATGTTTTTGAAAAAGCTAAGGAGACTGTTTAGGCATGTCCTTAAGCGATATCACCTTATTAATGAGATTAATAATCAAGAAGATATAAATGTAAAATGCATAGTAATTATAGTGTTTCAGACCCACTAACTAAGGCTTTGTCGCAGCAGAAGTACGATGGTCATACTAGTTCCATGAGTATTAGATACATGGGTGATTGGCTCTAGTGCAAGTGGGAGATTGTTAGTGTTTGTGCCCTAGAGACAATACTATGATGTTTTAGTTTAAGACATTCAGATTATTAATGTTTATGTTCTATCGATTATTCTCTTTATAATTTATTAATTCTTAATTTACTGCGATATAAATGTTAGATTAATAAATGTCCTTGGAATATGATATGCAATACTATATCTCTAAGTACATGACTTAGAAACGAGATTATGAGAATAGTATCAATATTCCTAAAGGTCCCTTGTCGAGTATTATTATTAAGGGTCATTAATAATGTATTAAGACTGGTGTGTTTGTTGACTGATGATCACATCTCATTGATCATAGGTATAGTGATACTAAAGTAAAAAACACAGGCAAATGTATATGTACATGGTGCTGGACAGACCCAATGTGAGATTCTACATGTCTGTTGTATCATAAGTAATTCTTACAGTGATAATGATGTAATGGTCCTTAGAGCTGAAGTCATTATATTTCTATATGAGAATTAATATACATTGATTCCATTAAAAGTTATCCTGGACCGGGTAATGATAAAAGTGGACATTGGGTATATTATGAATCGTATGAGAAATATGACTGATCTAGATGGGTTTTAACCCTCCTATTTTAGGAGTGATATTATTAGCCTCTTGTGTGAGCTAGACTATGAAATGCGTGGCCACGCTCAAATGTTGATTTGATATGATAGTCCACTCATTGATCAAGGAAACTTGGATTGAACTATGATGAAGATGACACATTATATCTAGTTTAATCTATAATATTTGGTTAAAGGGATTATATTACATTGTACATTATTCACAAAAGGTTTAATCGATCACCCATTCAATTATTATTACTTCGGTAGCAATAATGTATTACTGGATGCCACTCATTGTTTACGATTTTAAATTAGATTTAAAATTCGTTGTCAACGTAATACTAACCTATAGGGTCACACACTAAGAATGCCTGAAGGATTATTTAATTTAAATTGGATTTAAATTATATTAAAGTAATTAAAATTATTTATAATATTAATTAAGTATGACTTAATTAATTAGATAAATATTGATATTCGAATTTACTAATATTAACTATGAAAAATATTTGTTAAATAATTAAGTGAGACTTAATTATAATGCAAATAGGAATTTCGAATTAATAATAACTCCTAATTATTAAGAGTTATAATTCATTTTTCTACTCTCGATATAATATCTCTTGTGTGGCTGCTTTTGCAAGAAAGGCTTTTACGAAAAACCCTAGCCACCAAGAGAGAATATGGAGAGAGCAAGAAGAAACGAGTTTGTGCTAGTACACATTCAATCCTTGAGTTCAAACATTCGTGTGGATAGCGATAGAGCGTAGATCCCGAGAGCGGGATGCGTGGTGATTGAAAAAGCTTTGGATCTCCATTAGTCAACCAATTGGTAAAGTTTCTTAAGGTAAACAATCTGATCTATGAATTAAATATATGTTTTCGCATGGATCTTGCGGTGGGTTTCGAAAATTCTAATTTTTACGTTTTTAATTACTGTTTCCGTTGCGTTTATGTGCTCGAAACTCAACAATTTCGAGAACGTCAGAAATCGAATACGCCATGGTCTCAATATATCATTCGGAGATGGACAAGAAGATTAAAGGAACGATTAAAGAGCCTCAAATGCGATTAGAAGCGATTACAAACTAGGTTAATTGAGCAAAAAAATATGTGGGAATGAGGTTCAATAAGCAATAACTATTGGAAATGATCTTGAGCACGAATTACTAGAATTAGAAAGAAAAGAAAATTAATATGCATTATTTTGGTCCTTTTGAGACTGTAAAATAGGCAGGATAAGTGTAAGTGAGTTGGCTCCACCGCCACACGTATAGCAGGTTCATAGGGTGATTATATGTGTATACTCAGGAAGAGTAATTTAGCTCCATTATATATAAAATGGAGACTTGAATTGAGTTATATGAGCAACTAATGTACTATGATATCAGCAAGAGACTGCTAAGTAATGATTGATGTTGCAAGTTAAAGTTTATGAACAGTTGTAAGGTTGAAGGATCAACCTGAGAAAGTGAAAGTGAGATACTCGAATGTATCACTATCTGATCCTTAGTGTGATTTTGAGGACATAATCTTTTTAAGGGGGGAAGGATGTAATATCTGGGATATAGCGTATAATTATTTTTATCAAAAAATAATTATTGTGTGATTATTAAATGATGTTTGGTGAATTATCTGATGATTGGTGTTGATATGTGGATGTTTATATGAGATAAAGTATAGGTGTGTTAATTTTAATATGTCTAGAATAAAATATAGATAATTGTGATATTTTTCTAGCAATTTTTTGAGTGTTATATGATTTTATAATGATTTATAGATTTAATAACTATTTTCTGAATAATTACAAAACTATTTTATAAAACCGGGAATCATCTGACTTCAACCATTTTTACGTTTTTACAACCCGAAACTCTTCGGAAAACTCCTTGCTAACCTAATATGATTATTCCAGACATTTTCCGTGTTTTGACTTTTTCAATCTGGATTACGGTTTGACCCGTGCGCGTCTCGGCAAAAAATTTTCAATACGATAATCATTTCAATAGATCAATAAAACCCGTATTCATGAAAGACGGGATATTATTACATTATTTTCGTATAAACTGTTTTATAAGAAACCCGGTTTTGATAATTATCCAAAATAGGTGGATAATTATCCAAAACGGATCGTGTTTGCAGTTAATTAGCGGCTAAGAAACTTATTTTTCGATCCAACACTAACCAATATTCCATAAATATAAATAGCCATTTTCTTATTTCATTTTATTCGTATTATCATAATTAGTCAGTAAAAATATAGAATTTACAGAGAAAACCCTAATAAATCACTGCGTTCTTGAAAATCAAACTCACGAACGAAAGCGTTATCGAATTCAGAATCGAGCGTGCCATATACCGAAACTAAGCTCTCGAAAAGCTCTTTCATAATCAATCATCCATTTTAGTGCAGAAATAAAGCTGATTTTCTTATTTAATTATTTTAATTCGAATTAATTAAAGATTAAATGATGAAATTTTAATTTTAATGTTGTTGATATGATTTGATGATTGTATCTTGTAGATAATTTTCCCTCGGTCATTTTGGTATATTATATGATGAATTTGGAGTTCAATAACATGTTTAAAATTGAGTTTGATTTTCGAAATTAAAAATTAGGCTTTATAAAACTTTGAATGTTCTTAATCGAAATTGGGGATTTCTAATCTGTTAAACCTGGGCCTGATTGAATATTACCAGTAGATAGATCGTGAACATGAGAGTTGAATGATATCAGTTTGAAGGCTAAAGGATTCCGGGAAAGCCTCGCCGAAAAACTCGAGTTCGTCGGTTTCCGACAGCTTTTTCCGACGATTGGCGATGATTCGAGTGAAAACAGATGCATAACTGTATTCCTGGTGACTTAGTCTTGAGTTCTGCACAGTTTGGTGGTGTTCTAGGCAGGTACGAGCCGGCCGGAAGTGTCGCCGTCTCCGTCGCCGGGGATTTTGCCTTGGCCCCCTAGTTTGCAAGAAGTTGCATTTCAGACCTTGTGGATTTTAAGTCATAAAAATGGGATTCTGTTTTAAAAACTTAAGAAAATAGTATTTTCCTTTTTTTAAAATTTTGAAAAATGGTTTTTAATTATTTAAAATCCCAAAATTCATTATTTTTAATTCTGAAAATTATTTTTTAATTCAAAAATAAATCTAAATTATTTAGTTTATTAATTTCAGTTGATAATTAATTATTTAATTAATCAATCAATTTAAATATTAATTGATAAATTGATTTAATTAGTTATTAATTAGTTTTAATTGATTATTTAATTATTTATTTGGATTAAAAAATTCTGAAAAATAGTTTTGAGCTTTAAAATATTATTTAAAATTATTTTTAAAACTCAATAATTAGTATTAAATCATTTTAAAGTCAGATTCAGGTGTTCAAACCCTGATATTTAATTATAAAATGATTCAAAGACCCGTTTTAATTTCGAAAAATGTTCAAAAATTCGTATTAAATACCTAGAAGATCATTTTAACCCCGAATATTCTTTGAAAAATCATTTTGATCGGACATCTTGCGTGTTATGTGCTACGTGCTATCTGATTGATGTGTTATATGCCTATGTGATTATTATTTGAAGGTTTTTGCTGTAACTTTCAATCTGTAAACCAGATTTGGGTAAAATGAAGGGTAGATAAAAGCTTATGACGTCTATGTGATGATTAGAATAATATGAGATTGAATATTGATAGATGCTTGTGATGCCTAGCAGAGTAAACGAGGCATAGAAAAAGAAAGTCAGCGCTCAGTAAATAGAACTGAAGCGTAGAAAAAGAAAGAAACTAATCGGCGGATAGAAGCAAGGTATAGAAAAAGAAGGAAAGTGATTGATGAGTAGAACTGTTAGAGGAGTAAAAGTAAAGTTGGAAATCATCTGTGATAAGGCAAGTACTTCTGAACCTTCTTCAAGATATATTGTAAATATTTTTGAACTTTCTCATAAAATATTGCTAGTATTCAAAATAAGTCATGTTTTATACTGCAAGCGCTTTAAATTATTCAACCTTGAACCCTGATCATATCATTGAACTTGTGCTGTAAGCTTTATTTCTTGTAAACCACCAACGGTTGATTTTCCAGATACTAAACCATACAAATATAATACTACTCTACAATTACATACACACCATAAACCAAGTATTGCAACATAATTTCTTGAGCATACATAAACTTATATACCCTGAAACACCCTATGACATCAAAGATCTGTACCATGTATTATCACTGAACCATTGTTCATCAGATACTTGATTCTTCATCAGGCTTGCAGCCGTTCTTCATATTTACACCCTGATATACCTTGGTGATACCTATGAAATGTTTTATGTTAGATATATTTGTGATGTCATGTCTAATCTGTTATGTTTAGTTTCAGAACTTAATATCAGGACTTATCAGGACTTACTGGAAATCAGAACTTACTAAAGTCAGAACTTATATCAGAACTTAAGGTCGTCAGGATTTATATCAGGACTTAAGTGCGGGTACTTCAGATAAGGAATGCAGCTGATTTACAGGAGATGATCTGGACTAAAACAAAAGAAGATATGCATGAAGAGTTGGACAGCTAGAAGACTTGTAGAAGATAATATCTGATTGATATATTTTAGGAGACAGAATTATATTCCATATCAATTAGAAGATATCTTGTAACTGTGTACTATATAAACACATCTTAGGGTTTACACTATAAGTGTTATCATTCACGAGAACATTATTAATTGTAACCTAGCAGCTCTTAGTGATATTGTTCATCACTGAGAGAGTAGTTTAACCTACTTTGTAATAGAGCTTATTATATTGAATACACTTGATTACTGTTACATACTTGTGTTCTAAATCAATTTGATTGTATACACTACGCCAAAAATGGCTTTCTACAACATTGTAAATAAATTTCCAGAGGCCCAATAAATGTTGCAAAAGCTTAAAAAAAATTAACGGAAACACTTTTCTGATGTCAGTATTTTTGATGTTGCCTTAGGGTTCAAAGGCAACACCAAGAATTATGTCGCCAAACACTGTGAATTTGCAAAAAAAATGGGCCCACGTGACAGGTGGAATGTCACGTGGACTGCCACTAAGCGTGACACGTGGCATTTTGCACGTGGCATTTTGACACGTGGCATGTGGGTCCCACTGACAGATGGGGCCCACTGACAGGTGGGGCCCAGTGAGTGGGTCCCATTGACAGGGCCCTCGCTGTTCTCATGCTCTTTTACAATGTTTTTAAAGATAATTGCAACATTTTTAATACCTATTGCAACACTTATACAATGGTTAATTTTGAAATATCCTTTCTGCATATATCAATGCCCAGTTCCATATAGAACTCTTTTCCCAATCAAAGTCATCAGAAACACAATACAATATCACCAATACTGATTAACTACATCATTTTGACAATTTCCAAGTACCAAAAGATCATATTTGCAGATGTCATATTCCTGGACAATAAGTACCAAAAGGTCACATTTACAAATATGATATTGTTGGAGGTGCATACACCAATACCAAAGCATCTAAAGACACACAAGTACCATCTTACAGAACAAAAGTAAATAAGGGTCCTAGCAAATTTGCAAGCAGATATCTAAGGGATATAAAGTACCAAAAGACCACACAATATCTGCCTAAGCCAACTTCGAATCCCTGGTCAACGGAGTACCATTGTCTTCGTCACTAGAAATGGTCGCACAAAGATCTCCTAAATTAATTTGCAAAGTTGGATTAGCCTCGCTCAACTTTTTAAGAACCCATGCCAGCTTTGAAGCTACTTCTTCCTGTACATTCTTTTTGACCTCTACAGCGACATCCTCCTTTACCATGGCTTCAAATTCAACTTGGAGATTTTGTTTGATTTGAGTTGTCAAATCCTCAATATATGTGTCTGTGGGAGCAGGGGCTGAAACATCGACAGACTTCACATGTCGCCCAACAAGCCAAGAAGGGCCATGTGATTTACCATCAGTAACAAGATCTTCGACATTACTACTTCTGTCCTCTCAAGTCAGTGCTTTTTCAATCTTTCCCTGAAAAATAAACCAAGAACAAATTATGACATTTGATACTACATTAAGTAATTGGTTTCTATTGGATTGACTATAAATCAGATGCCTACAAGCCTATTATTCATCACCACGGTATCAGACTTGTACTTGCACCCGACTTTTCTCTTGCGAGTTTCAACAAAAACTGCTGCATCTGATGGTATGGGCTGATACATGCATCAACTATTTTAGTTAGATATTTTAGCATATCTAAAGAATGTACAGATGACCGAACAATTTGTGAATTGTTAACTATAAGCATACTTTTTTATTATCTTTTTTATTAATTTAGCCTACACATTAAAGTACAGTAGTATTCTGCTATTTCTATTAGTCCCATCATTTCTCTGGTGATTATCTTTTGTTGATATCATCTCTTTATCTGAATTTATTTATGGGCATACATATATAGATAAACCTTTCTTTCAGATATATGCCTTGCTATATGAAAACAAAGTCAAATAATATAATGGGGCTATTTAATAACATAAATAACATAACAGAGGTAGTATGTACCAAATTTGTTCCGAATTTAGGCAAAAGATACGGGACCAGCAGTGTGTGTGTCCGTATATAATTTATGACTTTCAGCATTTTTCTCAGCCTTTTTCTGCAATAACAAGAAAAAGATCAATTCATTATTCCGCATAAAAAATCATACCAGAGGATGGACAACATAATGGCATCAATTTTCAAATTGTACCTGAACTTCTTCATCAGCGCAGTACATTAGCAGCACTTTAAATTTCTCCAGTGGAATATCATCTGGCCTGTGTTCCAGCCTCTCTTGATCAGTTTTATAAGCCAGATAATGATTCTTTTTAGTGCGACACTTGCACCCCTTCCAGGAATCACGAATTGACTGGATACAATACTTTTCCAATTGATCGGGAATAATGTAACGTTGCTTAAATAAAATTCAAGAAAAAAGCATAAGAATTAATAAGAAATATTGGTGTATCAAAATTATTATTTATTTATTTAAACATCAGAATAATTAATAAAATACCTTTACATAATCCCACAGAGTCTTCTTCAAGGTTGCAGGAACATGAGCCCAATTTTTGTAGGTCAGTGATACACACTGTTAGGTCACACACACTGTAGAAGGGGGTTGAATACAGTGTATAGTACAATCAAATCGAATTAAGAACACAAGTATGTAACACAAAATAATCTTATTAATAAAACAGTATTGCAATGGAACCGTTCTCTCTCAGTGATGAACAAATATCACGAGAGCTGCTAGGGTTACAATAAATAATATTCTTGATAAAGATAACACATATAGTGTAAACCCTATGCTGTGTTTATATAGACACACAGTTACAAGATAATCTTCTAATTGATATCGAATATGATTCTGTATCCTAAAATATATCAATTAGTTATCTTTTCCTCCAAGTCTTTTATTCTTCATAGAATTCTTCTCCATGCATATCTCTTCTTGTTTTAATCTTGATCTTCTTTCCTTTCAATCAACCGCCTTCCTTATCTGAAAGTCTTCTTAAGTCCTGATATTATCTCCTAATAAATATCTTCTGATATCTTAAGTTCTGATAACTTAAGTTCTGATATCTTAAGTTCTGACTTCAGTATAAGTACTGATTTCCAGTTAAGTCCTGATTTGTCCTGTTAGTCAAGATCTGAAAACTAAACACAAATCATTATTAGACATGACATCACAAATATATCTAACAATCTCCCCCAACTTGTAAATTAGCATAATATACAAGTTCAATAAATATTTGATGATGTCAAAAACATTAAGTACAAATGTATATGAGAATTTGACTAAATAACTACAACTCACAGTCCTTGTAGCTTTTACCATCCTTAAAGTCTGATATCAGCTTTAGCCTGTATATCCTTCAAAATTTATCAGCTGTAGTTCTTGACTTGGCTTTAGTGTGTGATCTCTTTAATGTCAGGAGTTGTTCTAAGATAGTTCTTCAACAAATTTGTCTCAGCATATTCAATTTCATTCTGCATCCTTATTTTTGCATTTTTAAGTTCAGCCGTATCTTCTCCTGTCTGAAAGATAGCAGCCCTGAGATCATTTATTTTTGTTTTCCTTATCTCCTGTTCCAATCTGATGACATAGGCTTTATCAGACTCTAGATTGAATTCAAGACCCTTAATACCAAGAAGTGTAGTGATTTTGGCAGTATTAGGCTTCATCTCAACTATATCACCATTGTGAGCTCTGTACTTAGGATAGTATGGCCTGTCAGACTTTACAGAGTAAAGTTTCTTCTGCCTTTGAATATCAGATTTTAAGTAACTGGCAGCACCATCTGTTGACCTGTTCTTCACTTGAAGTAGAAATAGAACATGTTGCAGTTCTTCATAATACTTCAACCGAATTGCATTCTTTCTAATCTGGAATACCCTCCCATCTGTCATAAAATATAACATGATATCTTCTTTCAATACAGAGTGGTAGACCATTTGTACAGACTCTAGTTGATTCAATCTTTGAGTTATTCCTACTCCTGGTTCAGAAAGAGATGTAGGATCTAAGGTAGAATTGTTTATTCTTCTCTCATTAGCATTACCCAGTCCTATTTTATCTCTAGCTTCCTTCCCTCGAATAACTCTTGCTTCAAAACCACTTGATGTAGTCTTCAAAGGTTGAGTAGATTGTTGAGCTTTAGTGAACCCAGGTAGTAGAATTTTTGAAGGTTTAACATGAACAATGTCAGAGGTTTCCTTTTCTTCTGATATCAAGACAACTTGAGCTCTGTCAGAGGTTGCTTGCTTCATTGTAATATTAGAATTTACTAAGTCCTGATCTTGAATAACATGAGCTCTGTGAGAGGTTGTTTGAATATTCTTCTTCTTCTTCAAAATCAGACTAGTATGTTCATCAGAATTTACTTGTTCATCCATGGTTGGCAGATAGATTTTCACAGAATCATCAACTTTAGCATTGCTCTTGAACCTTAGATCTATCTCCATTTGTGATTTGGCTTTGGATTCAGATTTGATTGCCTCAGAGTTTGTTTTCTCTTTAATCACAATGCCCTTAGGCTTTGGTGGTTTCTTTGCAGTAATAGAAGCTTTAGATTTGGATTTGACATTTTCTGCTTTAAGTCTGGCTTCTTCTTCCTTCAAACTTTCAAGGTCCATTCCTGGATTGTCTTTGAGAAATAGTCTTTTTAAAATTTCTTCATCCAGCTCCTGTAACTTGGGGTCTTGA
Source organism: Apium graveolens (assembly GCF_009905375.1). Lineage (NCBI taxonomy): Eukaryota > Viridiplantae > Streptophyta > Magnoliopsida > Apiales > Apiaceae > Apium > Apium graveolens. Next base: position 193,891,318 of record NC_133655.1, on the reverse strand, counting down.
TAGTAGACTGTTGTTTCCTTCCCCTTAAGCTTCAGTGTCTGCATAAACTTCTGTGATTCTTGACTCTCACCCTGTATCAGAACATCAGGCTTAGTCAGAACTTGCTTATCAGAACTTTTTCTTCTATCAGCATCAGAACTTGATCTCTGTGTAGAAGTTCCTGCTTTCCTAAATGAAGAGCCTTTGCCTTGACCATGACCTCTACCCCTTTCAGAGTTTCCCTGGTCTTCATTATCATCATCCTTACCCTTCAGTGGTTGATCAATTTTGCATTTGGACTTAATCACTTTCTCCCCCTTTTTGGCATCATCTGGTAGAAGGAGAGAGACAAGCAATTCCACAGAGTTTTGGATTTCATTGAGTTGATCTTGTTGAGCAGCTTGATTCTTTAAAATATCAGATATTTGAGCTTGCTGCTTTTCTTGAGTCTTTTCTATATACCCAATGCGGTCAAAAGCTGGCTTAAAAAACCTGTTCTTTTCCAATTTGACATTCATGTCTTGCTGAATCGGTGTTTCTTGAATTTTGTTCACCTTGGCTTGAGTTATTGAGTGTTGACCTTGAAGGTGCCTGGTACTCAATGCAGTAACTCTGAGCTGTGCTTTGAAGTCATCATTCACCAGCATCTCATCAGCTTTAGCCAGGTGCTCAGCAAGAATATTTGCAGGAGGAACAAAATCAACTTTGTTCCACTCCTTGATCCATTCCCTTCCTCTATTAGTTTCACTCCAAGGTACTGGTGCATCTTCTCTCACAAACTTTTTAATCAAATCAGCTTTATTACCTGTTTGTAGAGGTGCATGTGCTGAAGGACCAGCTGCATTAGCATTTACATTTGTAGCAGCTTCACCAGTATTTTCAGCAATTACAGCATCAGAACTTATAGAGTCTACAGAATCAGCATCCTCTGATAAAATGATAGTGTATGAGGCTATATAAGTTTCAAAATCATCTGCATCTAAATGCTGATCATCCTCTAAGTGTTGTTCTGTCAGTAAATTCTGATCAACATCCAAATTCTGATGCTCACCTAATATCTGATCTTCATCATCTAGATTCAGAAGAGGTGTTGTTGGAATATATGCATTGAAATCAGCATCTAAAAGTGGTGTTGTTGGTGGAGTATATTGAGGAATGGTTGGATCTTCCAAGTACAGAACCTTAGGCACAACCAAGTTGTGAATATCTATTTCAGCACTTGTACCTGGGTCTTCAGCATGAACTTGTTCAATGATAGGAGACACAGGAGGTGTAGGCACTCTGTCTTGAGCAGTTTCTTCAACTTGAATTGGTGACAGTGGAGGTGTAAATTCAGTGGCTTCAGCAAATTCTGGATGTGTAGATGGAAGGGATTCAATCACAATTGGCTCATTTGGGATAAGAGATCCTGATCCCCTTCCTTAGCTACTGCTTCCACATCCTCTGAATCTGACTCAGCTATGTCCCTGTTAGCTCTTTGTTTCTTCAATCTCTTCAAGGGTGGAGAGACTTTGGGAGCTTTGTCATCAGAATTTATCTTTCTAAGCCTTTTGAGGGGCTTAGAACTCCCAGTTTCCTTTGTTTTCTGAGGAGACACTTCCTCAGCTGCTTTAGCAACAGGTTCTGATGGTTGAACCTGTACCTCATCATCTGATTCATCTCTCAAAATCATCCTCCTTCTTTTCTACTGTGACCGAGGTACTATCTTAGTCCTCTTTGCTCTAGAAGAAGAAGGCTGCACTGTAGGTGGTGATGGTTTATTGGTATATGCTGATGTTTGTGGTTGCTGTGTTTAAGTGGTGGTTGGTTCTGATGGCTGTTGTATGTTGGTGGGTTGGACATCAGGATATAGAAATGAATAGGATTCATAACCAGCATTTACAAGGACTTGCTTTACTGATAAAGGAATTCTAAGGGGTCTCAAAACTCCCTTCTTGTTGTCAGCAGTGAAAAGATCAGTAAAAGCCCTCTTAGCTAATCTAAATGGTTCTATCTGTTCACTTGCTAATTATGGTTCTTCTGAAGTACAATAACTATAGATTAACTGACAGAACCTAGCAAAGTAAACTACATTCCTGTCCTCTTTCATTCTATCACCTATAAAACATAACACAGTCTTTGCATAATCAAAATGAGACTGGTTTAAGAGTGCATACCCAATTTGTTGTTACAGAATAGGAATGACATCAAAATTTGAGCACTTGTTGGCAAACGTCTTCGTGATGCAATCAAAGAAGAAGCTCCATTCCTTTCAAATATATGGACGTTTGAGTTGACCCAACTTAGCCAAAGTTTGTTCATACACAAGATTAACCATCATTTGCTATAGCAATGGCTCCTCCACAGCAAAATTGAATTGACAGTTTTCAGGTAGGTGTAAAGCTTTTCGAACTGTTGCCGGAGTAACAACATACTCAACCTCCTGTGCTGTAAATATGGTACTTGGAGTCCCATTCTTACCACCATCATTATAATGTCCTGTTCGCCAAAACGTTAGAACTTGAGTTCTAGATAAATAGGATGGCTGCATCAAAGCAAATCCAATTTCACTATAAGATAAGAAATCCTGTATAAAATGAAGTTCCGAAGGAGCTTCACTCTTAGTGAGAATGGCAACATAGTTGTTGGGGATGAACTTTGCTCCATTAAAGATTATATCCTTTGGTGCCATTGAAAACGAGTGAGAATTTAGAATGCCTGAAAGGTGTTTGATAAAATGTCTGTATAGTAAACCGTCAGAAAATATGAGAGTATAAGAAAAAGAGAGAGAGTGAAAAGAATAGAAATGTAAATAAAAGATTTTAAAATCTTTTATCTCTTTTCCTTATACACTCCACTTAACAGCAGTTATTGAGAAGTGGAACAGACGTTACACCTGTCCGCCATGCAGTAGTTAAGACAAAAGTTAATGGGCACGGGAAATAAGTAATGATTACTATGCACATGCAGTTTTTCAAAAAACAAAAAAACTGTTCCCACTAAATAAATGATTATTACTGTCTTTATCTCACTTAAACCAATATTCTGATAAAATATAACCGTTCAAGTATTGACCTAAAAATAAATCAAGGAAATAAATACTGCCACGTCAGCATCAGAACTTGATTATTATCAGAACTTAAAAGTCATCAGAATATGGCTCCTGCACTCAAAAAGTGAATGCTTATTTTCTGTAATCCTTCACACAAGTACTGATATAATTTCCTCAGAACTTAATCATCAGAACTTCCATCAGAACTTGTCCTCAGAATTTATGCAACTAACACTTAAACTGTTCATCTAAAACAACATTGATCACCACAGTAATTTTCATCATTCATATGGAGTGTAAGTGTGTGCTTTAAGCTAAATATCAGACAAAGAGTAAAGTCTGATTCACTTCAGTACACCTTAGAAATAAGGCATAACTAAGAACTTTGCTTAAAATCTGTCATTAGTCTGAAGTCTACTATAGAATGAGTTCATGCATGAGTCCACCTCAACTGATTTGTGCTCATTTTATGCATCTTTTGAAATTCCTTTTTACAGTGGCTTCTCAGTGTAAGTGAGTCACGACTGCTTATCAGAATTTATGCTGTTATTAGATTATTTCTCCAGTAATCAGAGAATGTGAAAAGTCACCAAGAAAATTTTATTTTGCTTTTCTAATGCATATTACTTAATACCAGCAATGCACTTGGGCCTTCCCTTCCACATACATTTTTCTCTAGATCTCAAAGGAGTACCTGATATTTATTTTTTTTCTTTTCTTTTTCTTTTGATAAGTGAGACTTATCAGCACTTAGTACATCCATCAGATTTACCAACATCAGAACTTAACAGATAAGAAGCATTATTCTAGTTTGTGACTTAGTAATAAGATACACAAAGTAAACCTAACCAAGCTCAATATCAGAATTTGCTTGTGTTAAAAGATTTCCACATAAACAATTACTTCAAATATGGGATCTTTGTTATAATAGAGACTACTAAGTCAGCATCTAGCACAGTTATCCTCATTGGATTGAATAGTCACAGAAACATTCATATCACTATCAAAGTTTAGAAATTCACATCAGACAACAATCAACACTAAAGTAAATTTCAATTTTAAGCACAGATTACATAAAGATAGTAATATCTGTAAATATTGATCATAAAGTCTGATGTATCAGAACATAAACTAAGCAGATTTAGAGAAAGAACCTGAAACCATTCCAAGTTCATTTACCAATCTTGTAAAAGTAGCTTCACATAGTGGTTTTGTGAAGATATCTGCTAGTTGTTAATCTGTTGGAACAAAATACAATTCCACTGTACCTTCCATCACATGTTCCCTTATGAAGTGGTACCTAATGCTGATGTGCTTTGTCATTGAGTGTTGAACTGGATTACCTGTCATAGCAATAGCACTTTGATTATCACAGTAAATAGGGATTTTAGAAAATTCTAACCCATAATCCAGTAACTGATTCTTCATCCAAAGAATCTGTGCACAACAGCTTCCTGCAGCAATGTCCTCTGCCTCTGCAGTTGATGTGGAAGTTTGTGGCACCCTCCAAACCCGGGTCAGAAGTTTATGGTCCACAACACAACCACAAGAAATATTATTTATAATGACCCTGCTTCACAAAACCACGGATCGCAACAGGTTAAAGTATGAAAACAAGCCACAACCTTAATTATTACATCGTACCAAATCCCAACTAATTTAACTTACAATTGATAATAAAATCATTCTTACAATCTGACTATTTCTATACCACATGAAGCTTCTGCTAGCTCGATTCAACTCAACTGGAACCTTAGCCCGCACTTTGGATTGAGGAACTTCACTATCATCCATATTCTTTTCAACTGAAAAATATATAAAAGAATCGAGGGTGAGCTAACTAGCTCAGCAAGTCATACTGGTGATAATTAAGGTTAAACAATGATCAAATGAGATGATTCAAAGGAATCAAGTTTCTTTTTAACTAATCATTAGAATTGGATATTAATTTTAAGTTTTAAAACCAAGGTTAGGCTGCTGATCAGTCACGCACTAACCCCGAGCAAAGCACACATCACTGCTCTAATTACTGGATCCAAGGCACACATTGGCCTAACTTGACCATTGGTATGGTCTGACCACGAATCTGGTCCTCATATATAACAACTATCCAATCCTAAAGCAGTTCAATATGATAAATGATATAATTCAACAAAACAAGATCATAATCAATAATGATTAACCATTTGAATAAAACGTAAGGAAACTCATGGATATCACAAGGGTATATCAGGGTATGTAAAAGAAACGGTTTTCAATCTGTAAAAGAATCAGGTATTGAACAAATAGTGATTTTTCGAGGTATAGTTCTTTGATGTTATAAAGAATGGTTGGAGTATAAAAGTTTCTGTGTTTTCAAACCATTTTCTTCTGGTATTTGGTAGTTAAACATTTGGGAAATAGTATCATATTTGTGTGGTTTGGTGTCTGAGGATCAACAAAGGATGGTTTACAAATAACAAGGCTTACGGCTCAAGATCAAGAAAATCAGGGATTCAAGGGTAAATAGTTTAATGCACTTGCAATGTAAACAAGAGTTATTTTGAATAATAGCGACATGTTATGAAACAGTTCGAAAATATTGGTAATATATCTTGAAGAAAAGTTCAAAAATACTTGCCTTACAAGGCTTTACAACTATTACTGATCAACTCTGAGCCGACTCTGCTGCTCAGGTTCTAACGTCCAACCACTAGCTTCCATTGGATTCGACTCCGACACTCAGGTCTTTCTGTTGAAACTCTATTGAGCTCGTCAACTGACCACTATGTTATCTTTAGTCCATCGTCCACTTTCAGGTTCCCGACTATAACCTACAGGGTCGAAATACCCTATATTAGATGTCTAGGAATGCTTGACATAGCCTCGATACTAATTCTTACCCAACGATATTCAAACTCGACTCGTAATTATATGGATTATTATAATATAACAACACACCCAACAGTCAGGGTTTACATTCTCGAGAAATTGGTTTGGTATTCGTTTTCCGAAAATACGTATATTTGTAATTTTATAAAATCAGGGTTATGGATTTTAGAAAATTATTTCATCACATCGTGCAATCAAGTTTCATATTGAACACATATATATTTATATAACCATTCGATGTCCCGATAATTGTTGAATATGCTCCCGTATTTCTGTATGTAAATTTCCTGGAATTCGGGCAGCGTCTCCTTTGGTTATCGGACTACCCGTCGAAACATCAATCGACGTCAATTCTATAACAACAATCCAATTCACAACAATCACAATCCTAACTATCACTTCAACCCAACAATCAATCCAATCATAATTCGTCGACTAAATTACGTATTCGATTTTACGGTAAAAAAAATCAAATTCTCATCTCAAAAATATTTCAACGAATTAATTAATTCATTTTAAAATATTAGGACTCAGAATTATATCATCACCGTCCACCATCAGCTCACCGATGTTCATCGCCGACGGCGGCGGAATCAGTCGGTGCCCGAATAATTCAGGTGTCCAGGCCGATTCCACCGATTATTCAATAATTTTGCACCGAATAATTATTTATTTTCACGAATCCAATCAATAATTTCCTGCAGAAAACCAACAATTTAACTAATTAAATAAATTCCCACACAGGCGCGTGTGTTACACACACAACACGCGCACAGCAACACCACACCAGTAAAACAAAACGCGGCCGGAAAATAACAGAGATCGGAAACCAAAGAAGCAAGACGGAGACAACAATAATCTCACAGACCCCGACATATACACAAGCTTAACCACACACACACTTACGCACCCACACAACCATGCCCGCCAAAGATGAGGCAGCAAGGGGAAGAACAAAGCGGCGGAATCGCCGGAAAAGAATTAGAGCAACAACGACAAAACGCCGAAGAACAGGGGAGACAGGAAGGGACAATAAGAGAGAGACACGGAGTTAAAGGAGAGACTCGGAGAGATACAACAACGAGAGAGAGAGCTGTGTGATTTTTTTTTTGTGAAGAAAAGGAACTGCGCGAAAGAGATGAACGGGGGGGGTTTCATTCCTCTCTCTCTTCTTTTTTTTATACAAATTTGCTGTCCACACACCTACACAACACGTGTACTATAAATTGTAAAAAAACTTGACACGTGTCAAATAAATAAATACGTGTCCCGAATTTGACTGCAACCCGCAATTACGAATTTTAACGGTTATCGTGCGATAAATAAAAACCCGAAAATTACCAAACAAGTTTTAAAATATTGAAAATATCCCGAAGTTAATAAAATAAAATTTTCATAATTTTTAAAGCACTTTTGAAACGCAACTCGTATCCGTATTTCGAAATTAACGATCCGAGCTGTATTTTAAACAAATATTGAAAATTACGAAAACAGTCTTAAAATGTTACAAATATTCTGAATTAAATAAAAATATAAGTTTCAAAATTTTAAAAACACTTCCGAGGTGCGCTTTATACTCGCTTTTTAATAAATAATGAAATGACGGGCGCGCGAAACGACTCCTGAAAATTCCCAAAATAATTTTAAAATTCTCAGAATATTCCAAACTCAAATAAATATGAGTTTCATAATTTTTGAAGGATTTTAGAATTAAATATGGATTTTACCATTAAACATACTCAGAAAATCATTTAAGAATAAATAACTAATGAAATATTGATTTCTCAATTTTATAGAAACCTAAAAATAATTATTGTAATTATAATATCATAAAAACAATTTTAGAAATATTCCCAATATTTATGCAAATAAATTTGCACTAAATCCACTTTTGAAAGTGAAAACAATTCAATACGATTCCAAAATTAATCGCGCGGACAACCCGGTACACTATAAATCACATATGGATAATAATCAAACATCACATAGCAGTCAAAACCAACACACATATCTTATTTATTTAATAATTTCCATAATTGCACAATTAAATAATTAAAAAGAATACACGAGTCGTTATATCCTTCCCCCTTAAAAAGATTCTGTCCTCAGAATCTGGTCTAGTTACACAAGTGAGGATATTTGTCAAGCATATCTGACTCTAATTCTTAAGTAAACCCTTCTACTCGAGGGTTCAAACGTTCTCACAATAGGTATGCATTCATTTCCAAGGACTTGCCTTTGACGATCAAGAATTTAGATTGATCACTATATGCAGAATAACTTGGACAAGAGCCCCATTGGCTCCTTATCAATTACTTAATTCAAACTCAATACTTATCACTTTAACATTGACAGGAAACACATTATATGTACTCACGGGTGTGACGGTCATATCATTTATGAACAACTTCATCTATATTTATCAATACCTCGAATGGTTCACTAATTTTAGGACTTAGCTTGTCCCTTCTACTCAAAATTATCCAATCTTTTTCAAAACGATACTTTTACTAACACTATTGGTCCTATTTCTATACTCATACTTTCTTTCAATACAATTTCGTCTTCTTTCTTTGTCTACTCCGAGCTGTTTTAACCAATAGCACTACGCTCTTGGTGTGTAGAATTAACTTAGAATTTAACAACTTCCTTTTTCTCACTTTATCTAAATAAAAATGGGAACTTACACTCGTGTCCGCATGAAGCTTGGTTAAGTAGCATTCCAAAGCTGACATCGATGATAAATAATCATTCCAGTGTTTTCTTAAAAACTCAATCTCTCAATATATCTTACAGTTCCTGAATCACTTTCGTACTTTGACTCTCCGTTTAAGGATGATAGGCGGTGCTCATTTTTAACTTGGTTTCCAAACATTTGAACATCTTTTAATTTTTTCCATCAGTTATGGCTGAAAAGTAATCTCATATTTTCATGTACTGTTATTTTTAAATATTTGAACTTTAGATTTCACTCTATCCAATTCGTTTATTAACTTCTTGGTGGTCTTAATTACATCCAATCCTTTCCGTCGGCCTAAAACATCCGTTACCATACGGTTTTGCTTAGATGGTTATTAATGGATTAATTCAGAATCATTTGTTAACCTTAGTCAAAATTTTATTCTTGAAGACTCAACGTATAGTTGCTTTCCTTCTGATCTTCGGAGAAAAAATCTTTGGGCATTCCATGCATACTTTCTTATTCCTTGAGTAGCTGAGGATGTTATTAATAAATACAGTTTGCTTATCCAAGTACTCCTTATACACCACGTTCCTTAATTCCTTATAGCCACCTGATACACTCGTCATTTCAAATAATATCACCAGAATTTACAATGCTCTTAACTCACTTTAATCGTAATCTCTGATATTTTCTCAGGTTGGATCTTAAGTTAATCCTCGAGATATAATATATTGCTTGAATTAGGTCTCGTAGGAATTTAATTCTTTATAAGGGTCACTTATTCTTATTCGTTGTTTTGCTAAACTCCCACTTCACGATTCACCTCTTGTAAAGTCACTTCCTGGGTCTGCCTTATCCACTAGGCTTTCCAATACTTCGTCTTAAATCTTTGACATCTCTTCAATAACTTAAATACTTAATATTGTGAATTCCCTGTGGGATCTCATTTCTTAATTCTTCTACTTGACATCTTATCTTTCCCTTCACAACTTCAACTGAAAGGTTACACTATCCATCTTTCTTCCTTTTGGATCATGAACTTTAGCTTCCAATTCCAACTTTCAGAATTCTATAGTTAATTCCTCTGGTATAGTTTCTATGTCCGTTATTACTTTCCTCTATCTTTGCTTTTCCTCGTGAACACATACTTCAACCTCTTATGGCCCGTGTAGATCTTACACCTTTCTCCATACATATCATATTTCCCAAATCTTTCAAAATGAATATTATTACTGTTAATCCCAAATTATGGGTAGGATACTTCTGCTCATAAGGTTTCGGTTGTCTGGATGCATATATAATAACTCTATTGTGCTGCATCAACACACATCCTATTTCCTAATGAGAAGCATCACTATACACTACTAAACCTCCTTGATGCTTTTAAGTTGATAAAACAGGTACTGGAACCATTCTTTCATTTGGCTCCACAAAACTTTCCCTTCATCCTTCTCTTTTTCACAAACTTCTTGCTTTTCCTGGTTAGCTTCGTCCAAGATATTGCAACTTTCACGAAATCTTGCACAAATTTCCAATAGTAACCGACCCATGATAAAACTTCTTACTTTTGTTGGTGTTTCTGGTCTCTTTTATTCATAATAATTTTAACTTCTGCTGAATCTGTTTTGATCTTCTTTACATGGACTATTTATGCTGAGAACTATATTTCATACAACTTCTTTCTTCTCCAACTTCCCAGTCATCATTAAAAGCTTTGCATGGTCCTCCATTGACTTTAAGTATCACAACTATAGCTTACTCGAATATTCCTTAGAGGTGCTGTCCATCCAGTTCAAATATTACTGGTATATTGGTTAATCCAATTGACGATACGAGAATAGTATTTAGTTCTGAAAATTATCTTTGATATATCCATAGGTTTAATCTTCAGTTGGTGAAATACCAAGTCTTAAATCAATCTCATAAAAATACTTTGCTTCTTTCGTTTGATCAAACAAATCATTGGGTCAAGGTAACATATACTTTCTTTTGATAGTAAACTTGTTGAGCTTTCGCTAATTGATGCATAATCACATACTTCCATTTTTCTTATTAACATTTAATACCGGTGCACCTTATGGGGTACACTAGGTCTAATCGCTTCTTCTTCTAGCATTTCTTGCATTTATTTTGCTAACTCTTTCACTTTAACTGGTGCCATTCTGTGCGGGGCTTTCGACACTGGCTTCATTTCAGGTGCTAAGTTAGTCACGAGCTCAATTTCTATATTCGAAGGTAATGTTGATAACTCATCCAAAACATATCTTGAAACTCCTCAATCACTATAAAATCTTCAAACTTTGTTTGCTTCCGACTTTTATGTATTCCATAATCACCATAATGCTCATATCTTGATCACCGTAATCATCATTAACACATTCGTTACCTTCTTTCATCTTCTGAACCTCCTCACCTTCTCATTTGGCGTTCTCAGAATTATCTTTCATCACGACGGTCTATCTGGACATAACGCTTTAATAGTTAATCCCTTCTTTAGAATAATATCAGATCCTCTTATCTTCCATGATATCAATTCTTCACAACTTATTTCCAGCAATCTCAATTTCACCATTGGTACTCACTTGTTCAACAATTTCACGTTCTTAACTTGTTACTCCTTTGATCCTAATCTTATCAATTTCAACAGAGTAATTTATCTTATCAACAAAACCTTGAGAGATAAACAATTAAGTTTCTATCACATCTTTTAATTATTTAACGCATAAGGTATTCACCCTAATCATCCATGTCATCACGTACGTAATCTGAATAACATATTTCACAAGAAAATCGCAATTTCTCGTTCTCGGAAACGTATTCCTCATTGGAGTAGATTTCCTTGACTCTTAGTGGATTCTTCACTGGGGCTAGTGATTTGTAATCCTCGTCATGTGCCCGTGTTTCCTTTCCATGCATAAGAGGTAGATGGAACTTTGTCCATTTGATTAAGGATATGTTGATTTCTGCTTGAAAACCTCTTGCAAAGAACGACAGTATAACGAAGCAACTAGAAGGATTCACAATTCAACAAAATTGAAAGTTGAAAAGAAAGAAGAAACAAGGATTTGAATATGAATGAGACAACCACATTGGTACTTAAGATGGCCAGTCTTTCATACCATATGACATACAGCACATGATTAGGTAGCGTCCCACCCGACTCTTCGTCATTCTGATAAAGTGTCTCACCATAACACTATTTGTCCCAATCAGAAAGCAAAACTTGAGGGAAGCAAATAAATTCGAAAGGAATGGAATATCCTCCTTTTCGATATTATAGAAAGAGTTTATTTGAGAAAAGAAGTTCATACATTTTTAAGAATTGAGAAGAAAAATATGCTGTAATATTGAAGACAAGAACGATACCGTTGGTTACCATCCATATTTCATTTGTATTCACTTTTCGAGCTTGCTCGATCATATCCCGATTGTTTCATATAATAACTTTAGAAAGTACGTTAAAATGCCTTCGCAAATTAAGCATTATGGTAGATTCTTACTTGTCACGTCTTGCGTCTTTAACATCACACCTCTACATATAATACTTTAATAACTCGATCATAATGACGTCCCTACCAGACAACCTCGAGTTTCCTTTTTCAATTTAGAATAACCCCGAAGCATTCAACCTAGCTATCCTTGTGTTAATAATATTCTTCTTTTAGAGAGGTCTGAAAATTTTCCAATCTTCGTTGATCACGCTCCGGCTTCTTGTTAAATCAATAAATTCTTCGAACTTTGATAGTCCTAGTAATTGAATGTATAGTTACTCCGTACGCTGATTATGTTATAAATTTTATCAAACAATACCTGCACTTACTGTTAGAAATAATCAACTTCTTCATAATCAGAGGTTACTTCATTCTCGAAATTAGTAATACTAAGTCTAAAACAGCATCCTTCTAAGTAATACAGGCTTTCCAACTCAAGTAGTAATTTGACAACCAATATTTAAAATCATTTTATTCGAAAAGGCTTTTAGAAATTTGTAAAGAAAAATCTTTTTCGAAAACTTGTTTTAAAAAAAATTTGGAAAATCACTAACCTGGTTGTCTTTACTATATGAGTTAGTTATTATCCTTCCGACCTATAACAAGATACCAAACTCATGGAACGATCATATAAAGGTCCATTCACTTCAATCTACCTTTTCTCCTTCATCGTGTCCACTTACCTACCTTAATCGATGAAACTTCAATTGTTGTCGCACATTATCTTATTCGTAGTTTCACATCAAAGCTCCCATACTAGTGATACTCCCGACATTATCGTTACAGTAGTTAAATAGAACAGACTATCCAATAGTCCACAAGTCTATTTCATAGAACAAAGTTTACCCGTATCACATCACATTACTACTTTACATATCGCATTTATCATAACACCATCATTTAATTTCACAAAAATCCTAGGTTTATACTTTTCTCTCTTATTCTTTCAAAATTCATCTAGTTCATCCCATTATTATTCACGGTTGGCTTAGTCACTAATGACTTCTTTTAACCCGATAACAGCTATCCTCTAAAACACTTAAATCTTTTTTCTAAACTTCTTCTCACCTTTATTTATATCTCAAGCGCTCACCAGGTACTATAACTCTCGAATCCCTCCTCGTAGATACAATCGCTTCATAGGATTTTTTTTTTAAACTGGGGGTATAGAACAGGATATAGGGTAAACTGAAGAGAGACACTCGCAATTGAATGTTCAGTAAAACAAAAATCAATAAATGGAGGTTCTTAAATAGATAGTCTCGTATCAAGTGGGGGAAAATTAGCGTAGAATAGCTTGAAGAAGTGCAACCGTTATAACATAAGGTAATACCATTAATACTGGTGGAGGAACAAGGTACAAATCCAATCTGAAAGAAGATGACGATCCTCAAACAAAAAGCTCCAAACGATCAAATGATACCGGGAAATCAAGATCCGCCATTGCCGTTGTCTAGAAATCACGTCGCAAGCTAAGAATCCCGAATCGCAACATGAACCGTGCCGGAGACCTACTATATAGTCGCACTCGTCATCACGACATCTTATCTTTCTATTTCTGATTCCTAATCCTAACCCTCTACCCAATCCCGACAATCTAGGCTTGTTTCAGTGACTTATAACCTGTAGCTCTGATACCAACCTCTGGCGCCCTCCAAACCCGGGTCAGAAGTTTGGGGTACACAACACAACCATAATATATCAACCTGTATAAGAAATATTATTTATAATGACCCTGCTTTACAAAACCACGGATCACAACAGGTTAAAGTATGAAAACAAGCCACAACCTTAATTATTACATCATACCAAATCCCAACTAATTTAACTTACAATTGATAATAAAATCATTCTTACAATCTGACTATCTCTATACCACAAGAAGCTTCTGCTAGCTCGATTCAACTCAACTGGAACCTTAGCCCGCACTTTGGACTGAGGAACTTCACTATCATCCATATTCTTTTCAACTGAAAAATATATAAAAGAATCGCAAGGGTGAGCTAACTAGCTCAGCAAGTCATAACGGTGATAATTAAGGTTAAACAATGATCAAATGAGATGATTCAAAGGAATCAAGTTTCTTTTTAACTAATCATTAGAATTGGATATTCATTTTAAGTTTTAAAACCAAGGTTAGGCTGCTGATCAGTCACACACTAACCCCGAGCAAAGCACACAGCACTGCTCTAATTACTGGATCCAAGGCACACATTGGCCTAACTTGACCATTGGTATGGTCTGACCACGAATCTGGTCCTCATATATAAAAACTATCCAATCCTAAAGCAGTTCAATATGATAAACGATATAATTCAATAAAATAAGATCATAATCAATAATGATTAAACATTTGAATAAAACGTAAGGGAACTCATGGATATCACAAGGGTATATCAGGGTATGTAAAAGAAACGGTTTTCAATCTGTAAAAGAATCAGGTATTGAACATATAGTAATTTTTCGAGGTATAGTTCTTTGATGTTATAAAGAATGGTTGGAGTATAAAAGTTTCTGTGTTTTCAAACCATTTTCTTCTGGTATTTGGTAGTTAAACATTTGGGAAATAGTATCATATTTGTGTGGTTTGGTGTCTGAGGATCAACAAAGGATGGTTTACAAAGAAGAAGGCTTACGGCTCAAGATCAAGATAATCAGGGATTCAAGGGTAAATAGTTCAATGCACTTGCAATGTAAACAAGAGTTATTTTGAATAATAGCGACATGTTATGAAACAGTTCGAAAACATTGGTAATATATCTTGAAGAAAAGTTCAAAAATACTTGCCTTACAAGGCTTTACAACTATTACTGATCAACTCTGAGCCGACTCTGCTGCTCAGGTTCTAACGTCCAACCACTAGCTTCCATTGGATTCGACTCCGACACTCAGGTCTTTCTGTTGAAACTCTATTGAGCTCGTCAACTGACCACTATGTTATCTTTAGTCCATCGTCCACTTTCAGGTTCCCGACTATAACCTACAGGGTCGAAATACCCTATATTAGACGTCTAGGTATGCTTGACATATCCTCGATACTAATTCTTACCCAACGATATTCAAATTCGACTCGTAATTATATGGATTATTATAATATAACAACACACCTAACAGTCAGGGTTTACATTCTCGAGAAATTGGTTTGGTATTCGTTTTCCGAAAATACGTATATTTGTAATTTTACAAAATCAGGGTTATGGATTTTAGAAAATTATTTCATCACATCGTGCAATCAAGTTTCATATTGAACACATATATATTTATATAACCATTCGATGTCCCGATAATCGTTGGATACACTCCCGTATTTCTGTAGGTAAATTTCCTGGAATTCGGGAAGCATCTCCTTTGGTTATCGGACTAACCGTCGAAACATCAATCGACGTCAACTCTATAACAACAATCCAATTCACAACAATCACAATCCTAACTATCACTTCAACCCAACAATCAATCCAATCATAATTCGTCGACTAAATTACGTATTCAATTTTACTGTAAAAAAAATCAAATTCTCATTTCAAAAATAATTCCACGAATTAATTAATTCATTTTAAAATATTAGGACTCAGAATTATATCATCACCGTCCACCATCAGCTCACCGATGTTCATCGCTGACGGCGGCGGAATCAGTCGGTGCCCGAATAATTCAGGTGTCCAGGCCGATTCCACCGATTATTCAATAATTTTGCACCGAATAATTATTTATTTTTACGAATCCAATCAATAATTTCCTGCATAAAACTAACAATTTAAATAATTAAATAAATTCCCACATAGGCGCGTGTATTACACACACAACACGCGCACAGCAACACCACACCAGCAAAACAAAATGCGGCCGGAAAATAAAAGAGATCGGAAACCAAAGAAGCAAGACGGAGACAACAATAATCTCACAGACCCCGACATATACACACGCTTAACCACACACACACTTACGCACCCACACAACCATGCCCACCAAAGATGAAGCAGCAAGGGGAAGAACAAAGCGGCGGAATCGCCGGAAAAGAATTACAGCAACAACGACAAAATGCCGAAGAACAGGGGAGACAGGAAGGGACAATAAGAGAGAGACACGGAGTTAAAGGAGAGACTCGGAGAGATACAGCAACGAGAGAGAGCTGTGTGATTTTTTTTTGTGAAGAAAAGGAACTGCGCGAAAGAGATGAACGGGGGAGGGGGGGTTTCATTCCTCTCTATCTTCTTTTTTTTTTGTACAAATTTGCTGTCCACACACCTACACAACACGTGTACTATAAATTGTAAAAAAACTTGACACGTGTCAAATAAATAAATACGTGTCCCGAATTTGACTGCAACCCGCAATTACGAATTTTAACGGTTATCGTGCGATAAATAAAAACCCCGAAAATTACCAAACAAGTTTTAAAATATTGAAAATATCCCGAAGTTAATAAAATAAAATTTTCATAATTTTTAAAGCACTTTTGAAACGCAACTCGTATCCGTATTTCGAAATTAACGATCCGAGCTGTATTTTAAACAAATTCTGAAAATTACGAAAACAGTCTTCAAATGTTACAAATATCCCGAATTAAATAAAAATATAAGTTTCAAAATTTTGAAAACACTTCCGAGGTGCGCTTTATACTCGCTTTTTAATAAATAACGAAACGACGCGCGCGCGAAACGACTCCTGAAAATTCCCAAAATAATTTTAAAATTCTCAGAATATTCCAAACTCAAATAAATATGAGTTTCATAATTTTTGAAGGATTTTAGAATTAAATATGGATTTTACCATTAAACATACTCAGAAAATCATTTAAGGATAAATAACTAATGAAATATTGATTTCTCAATTTTATAGAAACCTAAAAATAATTATTGTAATTATAATATCATAAAAACAATTTTAGAAACATTCCCAATATTTATGCAAATAAATTTGCACTAAATCCACTTTTGAAAGTGAAAACAATTCAATACGATTCTAAAATTAATCGCACGGACAACCCGGTACACTATAAATCACATATGGATAATAATCAAACAACACATAGCAGTCAAAACCAACACACATATCTTATTTATTTAATAATTTCCATAATTGCACAATTAAATAATTAAAAAGAATACACGAGTCGTTATGAAGTTGACTTTTATTTCTTGCTAAACCAAGAAACTAATCTGCCTCCAAAAAATTGGCAGCTTCCAGTTGTGCTTTTCCCTGTCAATTTTGCACCCTGCAAAACCTGCATCTGAGTAACCTATTAGGTTAAAGTCTGATTCCCTAGGATACCATAATCCCAGATCAGCTATACCCTTAAGGTACTTGAAAATTCTTTTCACAGCTGTTAAGTGAGGTTCTCTTGGATCTGCTTGAAAATCTTACACAAAGACAGGTAGCATACATTATATCAGGTCTACTTGTAGTTAGATAGAGTAATGAGCCAATCATACCTCTGTAATCAGTAATATCTACTGATTTACCGGTATCCTTATCCAATTTTGTTGCAGTGGCCATAGGAGTGGATGCACTTGAACAGTCTTGCATTCCAAATTTCTTCAACAAATTTCTGGTTTACGTAGATTGACAAATAAAAGTTCCTTCTTCATTCTGCTTGACTTGAAGGCCCAGAAAATAACTAAGTTCTCCCATCATACTCATTTGATATCTTGACTGCATTAGCTTGGCAGACCTTTTACAAAGCTTATCATTTGTAGAACAAAAAATGATATCATCAACATATATATGCACCAAAAGTAAGTCCTTTCCATGGTCGAGATAGAATAAAGTTTTATCAATAGTCCCTCTGTTAAATCCACTTTTCAGAAGAAACTGAGCTAATGTCTCATACCATGCTCTTGGAGCTTGCTTAAGGCCATAAAGTGCTTTATCAAGTCTGTAGACATGATTAGGAAATTTTGAATCCACAAAACCTGGAGGTTGTTCAACATATAATTCTTCTTCCAATTCTCCATTAAGAAAAACACTTTTTACATCCATTTAAAAGACTGTAAAATTTTTGTGAGCAGCATAAGCCAAAAATATCCTTATGGCTTCCAATCTAGCAACTGGTGCAAATGTTTCATCATAATCAATTCTCTCCTGTTGAGAATATCCTTTTGCAACTAGCCTTGCTTTATTCCTTGTAATTATGCCATCACTATCAGTTTTATTTCTGAACACCCACTTTGTACCAACAACAGATCTGTTCTTTAGTCTTGGCACTAGGGTCCAGACTTTATTTCTTTCAAATTCATTTAACTCTTCCTGCAACGCTTGCACCCAATCAACATCTTGAAGAGCTTCTTCCACTTTATTTGGTTCAGCCTGAGAAAGAAAAGAATGATAGAGACATTCATTTGATGTTGCTGTTTTAGTTCTAAAACCTGCTTCAGGATTTCCAATAATCAAATCAGGAGTATGTGCTTTAGTCCACTTCCTTGCAGATGGAAGGTGATCTCTAGAACTGGATGCTCCCTCATGATCCATGCTATCTCCATCAACATTTTCTGATGCTCCCCCTAAAATTATGATCTCTGAGTTGGATTCTTCAGAATTTGAGTTTTCAGAATTATCAGAATTTGGCCCATCAGAACTTGATGAATTAGAATTTGAGTTTCCAGAATTATCAGAACTTGGCCCATCAGAACTTGATGAATCAGAACTTAAAGAGCCTGTTCTGGGTTCTGATACTTCTTGAGATGTGGTTGGATCTTCAATATGCTCCCCCTACACAGGTGTATTTTCCTTTGGCATAGTCACCACAGTTTCAATAACATCAGAGTTTAACCCATCAGAGTTTGCACTATCAGGATTTAGACTATCAGAATTTACAGAATCAGAATTTAAAACTTCATTCTCAAATCTCAGCTGATCATGATCATTGAAATCTTCAAGTCCAGTAATCTTCTTATCATCAAAAGAGACAATGATAGATTCCATGACAACCCTTGTTCTCAAATTGTAGACTCTGAAGGCTTTTGTGGAAAGTGGATATCCAACAAAAATTCCTTCATCAGCTTTCGATCAAATTTGGATAGCTGTTCAGGATGAGTCTTAAGAATAAAACACTTGCATCCAAATATATGAAAGTACTTCAGATTTGGCTACTTTTTCTTCACCATTTCATATGGTGTATTTCCATGCTTGTTGATTAGTGTTGCATTCTGAGTAAAACAAGCAGTCTGTACAGCTTCAGCCCAAAAGAAGGTAGTTAACTTTGCTCCATCAAGCATAGTTCGTGCAGCTTCAATAAGAGTTCTATTCTTTCTTTCAACAACTCCATTTTGCTGTGGAGTCCCAGGAGAAGAAAATTTCTGCTTTATTCTATGGTCTTTGCAGAACTCTTCCATGATCAAATTCTTGAATTCAGTGCCATTATCACTTCTTATGATTTTCACAGAGTCTTTGACCAATTTATCTAGTTGTTTGACATGATCAATCAAGATAGATGTAGTTTCACTTTTTGTGTGCAAGAAATACACCCATGTGTATCTGGTAAGCTCATCTACTATGACCATAACATATTTCTTCTTTGTAATAGACATGACATTCACTGGACCAAATAGATCAACATGTAGTAAGTGATAAGGCTCAAGAATTGAAGATTCAGTCTTGCTCTTGAATGAAGATTTTCTTTGTTTTGCCTTTTGACATGAATCACAAAGGCCATCAGGTGCAAATACTAATTTTGGCAGTCCTCTCACAAGATCTTTCTTGACTAGTTCATTTATATTGTTGAAATTTAAATGAGAGAGTTTTTTGTGCCAATCTCAGCTTTCTTCAATTGATACTCCGCTTAACAGACAGATTGCAGAACTATCAGAACTTGTTGAAAGTTTGGCTTCATAAATGTTACCATGCCTGTATCCCTTTAGAACAACTTTGCCTGTAGATTTGCTTACAACTTCACAGTGTTCGTCAAAGAAATCCACATGATAACCTTTGTCACAGACTAACACTCAGCAGATTGTGTTTAAGTCCTGAGACTAGAGGTACTTTTTCAATGATGACATTCCTAAGATTAATATTTCCATATCCCAGAGTTTTTCCCATGTTATCATCTCCATAAGAAACTCCTGGGCCAGCTTTCTCCATAAAGTCTGATAGCAGGGCTTTATTTCCAGTCATATGTCCTGAACATCCATTGTCCAGAACTAGGATGTTTTTCCTGTTGCCCTGCAATCACAAAGACCACTAATGATTAGTTTTAAGGACCCAGACTTGCTTGGATCCTTTGGTCTTATTAAGTTTCTCAGCATTTGCAATGGATTTAATTTCAGAGTTTATGCTAACATGCTGTTTATCAGAATTTACAGTATCAGACTTTGCATCAGAACTTACACTAGAAGGAATTAAAGCAACTTTCTTCAAAGAAGGTTTTATTTAATAATAATCATAGTACAAATTATGATATTCCTTATAAGTATAAATGGAATGCCATAAAATACCACAATGAAAACAAGGATTTTATGGTTTAAACCTAACAAACTGACTCTTAATCCTAATTTGGGAGGTAAAGAGTTGATATTCTTATTCTTCCTGCAAAAAGAAGCAAGATGGTTAGAGTTTCCACAGTTATAGCATTTCTTTCTAGGAGAATTAGGAACAGGCTTATAATTATTGCTTTTGTTCACACCCTCCTTTCCATTCCTATTTTTCTTAGGTGGCTTTACCTTGTTTACATTCTTAATCTCTTTCAGCTTATACTTAAGTTGCTTCTTCGTTATTAAGCCTATGTTGACTCCAGTTGGCTTATCCTGTTTTGATTTGTCAGAAGTTGACTCTGCCTTAACTTCTATCTCAGTATCTTCCATCTTTTCAGAATCAGACTTTACAGTTTTAGGTACAAACTTAACAGGACTTACTTTTGGTTAACAGTTTGTTTAACAACAGTTGGCCTAATTTGTTCAGTTCCTGTTTCACTTTTATCATCTCCATGACCTAAGCCCTCTTTCCAGTTTCCACTACTTAGTAAATTCTGAGTTGTTCTACCAGAGTTAGTCCAAGTTCTGATTATTTCTCTTTCCTTTTCTAACTCAGTTTTTAGAGATTGATTTAGTTTTAACACTTCATCTTTAACATAAAAAGCATCATCTCTTTCTTTCTGAGTTTGATGGAACATAACTAACTCCTTTTCTAAATAGTCATTCCTTTTCTTAAAAGCCAGATTTTCAGAAGTTAACCTATCATATGTTAAAGTCTGATCTCTATAGCTAATGAACATGGTTTTAAGATAAGATCTCAACTCAGTAATATCATCAGTATGAAAAGCATAAGTTGTTTGAGGTACCTTTAACTCAGCAGCGTCAGAACTGCTATCAGCATTTGCCATCAATGCATAATTCACCTCATCTTCAGAATCTGAAGTGTCTGTCCAACTTTTCTTCTTTGTGACAAGTGCCTTGACTTTGTCACCTTTTCCTTTCTTGCAATCAGGAGATATGTGGCCTTTCTCACCACAATTGTAGCATTTAACATTTGAGTAATCTCCTCTGTCAGACTTTCTTGCTTTGCCTTCAGATTTTCTGAATCCCTTCTTATCAGAACTTCCACTTTTCCTGGAAAACTTCTTTCCCCTTCTGAATTTCCTGTAGGCTATCTTTGTGATACCCTTCACCATAAGAGCACACAATCTCATAATCTCTTCATCAGCATCCATCTCAGATAGACTTTCAGTTTCTAAATCCTTATCATTATCAGAACTTGATGACTCAGTATCAGACTTTGTGATGAGAGCCTTTCCTTTGCCTTTCTTTGAGACAACCACTTTGGGGGATTCCTCCTCAGCCTTAAGAGCAACTGTTCTTGACTTTCTCCCATGTCTCTTACTTCTTTGATCCATCTCAAGTTCATGAGTTTTGAGCATACCATAAATTTCATCAAGAGCATAGTTATCTCTTATAGTGGTTGCCTTCAAATCCCAACTTTCAGGAAGAGCTAACATGAATTTAAGATTAGTATCTTCAAGATCATATTCCTTATCCACCAGTGACAGATCATTCAAGAGTTTGACAAATCTGTCATATAAACCAGTTAATGACTCATCAGGTTTTGAGTCAAAGTGCTCATACTCTTGAGTGAGTATAGTCCTCCTGTTCTTCTTAATTGCATCAGTTCCCTGGCATCTTGTCTCCAAGGCATCCCATATCTCCTTTGCAGTCTTGTAGTTGATTACCCTATTTGACAAGACATTATCAATGGCACTATACAGCAAATGCCTTTCCTTTGCATCCTTGGCAATAGATGAGATATCTTCAGCTGTATATTCACTTTTCTCCTTTGGTACGATCTTTGCTGGCTGATCTGCAACTACAACAGAGAGCTTGGTTGGCTTATGTGGTCCTTCTTTAATTCTGTCAAGGTATTCTGGATATGTAGCTTCCAGAAACATAGTCATCCTCACTTTCCATATGGGATACTCAGAAGATCTCAACATGGGAACCCTAATAGTCTCATATCGACTGTGGATTTGAGTCTTTGGAGTTTCTTCAGTTTTGGTGGGCTTGGTTGGAGTTTGTTCTTCTTCAGACATGATTGTTTTGGATCTTTACTGTATATGTGTTAACAGACAAGCTCTGATACCACTTGTTAGGTAACACACACTGTAGAAGGGGGTTGAATACAGTGTATAGTACAATCAAATCGAATTAAGAACACAAGTATGTAACACATAATAATCTTATTAATAAAACAGTATTGCAATGGAACCGTTCTCTCTCAGTGATGAACAAATTTCACGAGAGCTGCTAGGGTTACAATAAATAATATTCTCGATAAAGATAACACATATAGTGTAAACCCTATGCTGCGTTTATATAGACACACAGTTACAAGATAATCTTCTAATTGATATCGAATATGATTCTGTATCCTAAAATATATCAATTAGTTATCTTTTCCTCCAAGTCTTCTATTCTTCATAGAATTCTTCTCCATGCATATCTCTTCTTGTTTTAGTCTTGATCTTCTTTCCTTTCAATCAGCCGCCTTCCTTATCTGATAGTCTTCTTAAGTCCTGATATTATCTCCTGATAAATATCTTCTGATACCTTAAATTCTGATAACTTAAGTTCTGATATCTTAAGTTCCGACTTCAGTATAAGTACTGTTTTCCAGTTAAGTCTTGATTTATCCTGTTAGTCAAGATATGAAAACTAAACACAAATCATTATTAGACATGACATTACAAATATATCTAAGACACACCTCCTCAGCGTTCCCAAAAAACTTCCCAGCTCAGCTCTAATTCTATCATCATCTGCTATAGGTGGGAACTTGTGATTCATTCTTATGACAACTCGTTTGTCAACTGAACTAGTATGGACTTTATCCATTCTAGTCTTTCCCCTGGGTCTTATAGGAGCTTTATCTACAAGTATAATGTACCAAAAAAACCAATGACAATGATAGTTAAATAATATCATAAATTAAAGTGCAATTTATGCAACTAAAATTCACAGTCAACCTAATTCATTATTTTACCCTCGCTTAAATTCATTATTTTACCATACTTAAAATAATGAATAAAATTGTTAAGTTAATTTTCATTATTTTCACAGTCAACCTAATTCACAGTCAACATTATGCAACATTATCGAATAAAACTTAAAAATCCAACACAAATTTACATACCTTCAACATTTTCATTTTCAAATAATGGAAACTCGTCTTCATTTCCACAATTTCCAGCCTCTCTTTGATTTACAGTGTCGCTTCCACTTGTACCACCATTTTCATTATCTTCTCTCTGGCGCTTCCTCACACTATTATATGCAAGCATCGTTCCTGGTCCTTGCAGTGATGGTAGTTGAATGGTACATGGTGGTGCAGGTTCCGTAAGGACTGCTTCTTTGGCTTCCTTGTCAGGTGCATCCTTGTTGGTTGCAGTTAAACCGTTTGCTTGTGAGCGAGTTCTTGGTCCAGCACGAGGTTGTTTTTTCTCATCTTTCTTTGTTTTCTGAAAATGAACATACAATTACAAAATTAAATTACAAGTGGAAATCAGGTTATTCTTATAAGCATAAATAACCAAGTAAAACTGGATTGACAGACCTTTTTGGGTTTTTCCAATGTTTCATCTTCGCTCTGTTCCTCATGTTCAGGAATGTAATCCTGATCGCAACATTCCTCTTGAGTTATTGCATCTCTCTTTTGCACCGTTTCTTTCCCTTTAATCTTTTTCAATGTCTCTCTGAAACCAGTTGCTAGTGCAGGTAAATTGTGTTTCATAAAAACTTCATTATTTTGCATGACATTCAGAATTTTCTTTATCTCGTACTCTGTCAAATTATTGGTGTTTGTAGCGTGCATCTTATCTGACTTTATCATCGGTGGTGGAAGGGGTGGAGGGGGTAAATCCATTTCCTGGAAATAAATAACAAGAAAGTCAGTGAGTTTTGGCAGGGTAATAAATTAATTAAGAAATAGTTACGAATTAAAAAAAATATAAACTTATTTACATAGAGAATCCTTCAACACACAAATAAATCTTAATAATGATATATGAAGATCTAATTCAGCCCGAACCCTAATTGAATCTCTTGAACCCTAATTGAGCTCCTCGTTTAATTTTCAGCTTTTCCACAGAGTCTTGAACCCTAATTGAACCTGAATCTCTTGAACCAAAACTGTAATTTTCAGCTTTCATCTCCCACTCACAAACCCTCTTTGTGCCGCTCTTGTTTTCAGAAAAGCCCGCTCTTGTTTTCAGAAAAGGAACCCTACTGACTACTTAGTCAACTTAGAGCTGAATATTTAGGACAAGGCGGCAAAATTTAGGACAGCTGAATAATTTGGGCTTCGACCCATTGGACTTGGGCCAAAAAATGTTTATTTGGACTTCGGCCCGTTGGACTTGGGCCAAAACATGCATAATTTGTGTAATTATCACAAAAAAATGTTTAATTGTTTTTTATTTTTATATATCTTGTTCGTTTTGAAATTATTATCCGAATTTTACAAATATTGTTACTATTTCATGTGAATAATAAAAATATATATTAAATAGTGTTAAATTTTATAATATATATACTCATTTAGAGTTAAAATTAAAATAAATAAATAAAATCTTAATAATGATGGTAAACCCTTAAAATCGATAGTTTCAAACATCCGTACGGACAGATAGTTGAAATTTTAATTTAATATAATTGATACTTCATTCGGGACACATACAGGGCATAGTGTATTCTGACTGCTTTGACTGCTATATTATTTCAAAAAATAAATAAATAAAATCCTAATAATGATGGTACACCCCTAAAATCGATAGTTTCTAACATTCGTATGGACGAATAGTCGAAATTTTAATTTAAAATAATAGATAATTCATTTGGGACAATAGCGCTTACAAGACATAGTGTATTTTGACTGCTATATTATCCCTCAAAATAAATAAATAAAATGCTAATAATGATGGTACACCCCTAAAATCGATAGTTTCTAACATCCGTATGGACGGATCGTCGAAATTTTAATTTAAAATAATCGTACTTCATTCGGGACGCATACAGGGCATAGTGTATTCTGACTGCTTTGACTGCTATATTATCCCACAAAATAAATAAATAAAATCCTAATAATGATGGTAAACCCCTAAAATCGATAGTTTATAACATCCGTACGGATGTATCGTAGAAATTTTAATTTAAAATAATCGATACTTCATTCGGAACGCATACAGGGTATAGTGTATTGTAACTGCTTTAACTGCTATATTATCCCTCAAAATAAATAAATAAAATCCTAATAATGATGGTACACCCCTAAAATCGATAGTTTCTAACATCCGTACGGACGGATCGTCGAAATTTTAATTTAAAATAATCGATACTTCATTCGGGACAGTAGCGCTTACAAGGCATAATGTATTTTGACTGCTTTGACTGCTATATTATCCCTCAAAATAAATAAATAAAATCCTAATAATGATGGTACACCCCTAAAATCGATAGATTCTAACATCCGTACGGACGGATCATCGAAAATTTAATTTAAAATAATCGATACTTCATTCGGGACGCATACAGGGCATAGTATATTCTAACTGCTTTAACTGTTATTTTATCCCTCAAAATAAATAAATAAAATGCTAATAATGATGGTACACCCCTAAAATCGATAGTTTCTAACATCCGTACGGATGGATCGTCGAAATTTTAATTTAAAATAATCGATACTTCATTCGGGACGCTAGCGTAAACAAGGTTTGGTCTATTTTGATTACTTTGACGGATATAAAATCTTGCAAAATAAATATAAAAAAATAATAATAATGATGGTACAAACCTAAAATCGATTGTTTTTAACATCCGTACGGACGGATCATCGAAATTGTATTTTAAAAAAATTAAAGGAGTTAAAAGAGCTTTTACTGTAAGTAGAAATGAATTATTTCTATAAGGTTATATTTAAATAATGTGGAACAAAACACATTGTCTTCCTTGGTGTAGTGGTTTGCACTTAACTCTGTTTAGTAGGAGGTCTTGGGTTCAAAACGTGGGTAGTGCAAAATTTCTGAAATTTTTTGATTTAATACTTCACCACTGCCACCTCACCAATGCCACGTCAGCAGGGGACCACCGCCACGTCAGCAGAGTGGGGCCCATATGGGGGACCCTCTGACACGTCAGCAGGGTCCCGCTGCCACGTCAGCAGAGTGGGTCCCACATGGGGGACCCCCTGCCACTTCAACAGGGTGGGGCCACGTGTGACCCACCTGCCACGTCAACAGGGACCCGCTGCCACGTCAGCAGGGTGGGGCCCATATGGGGGACCCACCCGCCACGTCAGCAGGCCCCCTGCCACGTCAACAGAGTGGGGCCCATATGGGGACCCACATGTCACGTCAGCAGGGGTCCACCTGCCACGTTAGCAAGGTGGGATCCATATGGGGTGACTCACCTGCCACGTCAGCAGGGACCACCTGCCACGTCAGCAGTGTGGGGACCCAGCTCTGCCACATCAGCATTTATTTATTTATTTTTTAATAAAAAATTGAATATTTTTATTAATATATGTATTGGCAACACTTTACGAGACCTATGCTAACATAATTAAAACATGTTGCAGTATGGTACATTATCATATAGCTACTGCAACATTATCTACGACAACATCACGTAATTATGTGGTAGAAGGCCGTTTATGGCGTAGTGATAAACACTATATTCAACCCCCTTCTATAGTGTTGTGTGACCTAACAAGTGGTATCAGAGCCTATCTGTTGATATACAAACAGTGAGATCCAGTTTATAATCATGTCTGAAGAAACACAAACTCCACCTAAGCCCACCAAAACTCAAGATACTCAAAACAATCAAACACACAGTCGATATGAGAGTATTAGGGTTCCCATACTGAGAGCATCTGAGTATCCTATATGGAAGATAAAGATGGCTATGTTTATGGAAGCCATAGATCCAGAATACCTTGATAGAATTAATGATGGACCATATAAGCCTACCAAGCTCTCTGTTGCAGTTGCTGATCAACCAGCAAAGATGATACCAAAGGAGAAAGGTGATTACACACCTGAAGACATCTCATTTATTACCAAGGATGCAAAGGTAAGGCATCTGCTTCATAGTGCAATTGAAAATGTCATGTCAAACAGGGTAATTGGATGTAAAACTGCAAAGGAAATATGGGATGCTTTGGAGACAAGATGCCAGGGAACTGAAGCCATAAAAAAGAACAGGAAGACTATACTCACACAAGAGTATGAGCACTTTGATTCAAAAGCTGATGAATCATTAACTGATTTATATGACAGGTTTGCCAAACTCTTGAATGATCTGTCACTGGTGGACAAGGAATATGATCTTGAAGTTTCAAATCTAAAATTTCTTTTAGCTCTTCCTGAAAATTGGGATTTGAAGTCTACTACCATAAGAGACAACTATGACCTTGCTGAAACTACTCTTGATGAAATTTATGGTATGCTCAAGACTCATGAACTTAAGATGGATCAAAGGAGCAAAAGGCATGGAAGAAAGTCAAAGACAGTTGCTCTTAAAGATGAGGATGAATCTCCTAAAGTGGTTATCTCAAAGAGGGGCAAAGGAAAGGCTCTCATCATACAGTCTGATTCAGAGTCATCATATTTTGATGATGATGATTTAGAATCTAAAAATTTATCTGAAGTGGATGTTGATGCAGGTATGATGCAACTGTGTGCTCTTATGGTGATGGGTATCACAAAGATATCCTACAAGAAATTCAGAAAGGGCAAGAAGTTTTCTAGGAAAGGTGGAAGTTCTGAAAAGAAAGGGTTCAAAAAGTCTGAAGGCAAAGGAGGAAAGTCTGACAGAGGAGACAACTCAAATGTCAAATGCTACAATTGTGGTGAAAGAGGCCACATATGACGCCCTCCAAACCCGGGTTAGAAGTTTGGGGTCCACAACACAAACACAATATATGAACCTGTATAAGAAATATTATTGACAATGACCCTGCTTCACAAAACCACGGATCGCAATAGGTTAAAGTATGAAAATAAGCCACAACCTTAATTTATTACTTCGTACCAATCCCAACTAATTTAACTTACAATTGATAATAAAATCATTCTTACAATCTAACTATCTCTTTACCGCATGAAACTTCTGCTAGCTCGATCCAGCTCAACTGGAACCTTAGCCCGCACTTTGGACTGAGGAACTTCACTATCATCTATATTCTTTTCAACTGTAAAATATATAAAAGAATCGCAAGGGTGAGCTAACTAGCTCAGCAGGTTACGATAACGATAAATGAAGTTAAACAATGATCAAATGAGCGGATTCAAAGGAATCAAGTTTCTTTTTAACTAATCATTAGAATTGGATATTCATTTTAAGTTTCAAAAACCAAGGTTAGGCTGCTGATCAGTCACGCACTAACCCCGAACAAGCACACAACACTGCTCTAATTACTGGATCCAAGGCACACATTGGCCTAACTTGACCATTGGTATGGTCTGACCACGAATCTGGTCCACATATATAAAAACTATCCAATCCTAAAGCAGTTCAATATGATAAACGATATAATTCAATAAAACAAGTTCATACTCAATGATAGTTAAACACTTGAATAAAAGCATAAGGAGGCTTATGGATATCTCAAGGGAATTTCAGGGTATGTATAAGAAATGGTTTTCAATTTGTACCAGCATCCGGTATTAGCTCAGAAATGATTTTTCAAAGTATAGTTCTTTGATGTTATAAAGAATGGTTGCAGTATAAAAGTTTCTGTGTTTTCAAACAATTTTGTTTCAGTGTTTGGTAGTTAAACATTTGGGAAATAGTATCATATTTGTGTGGTTTGGTGTCTGAGGATCAATAAAGGATGGTTTCCAAAGAACAAGGCTTACGGCTCAAGATCAAGAAAGAATCAGGGTTCAAGGGTAAATAGTTTAAGCACATGCATTATAAAACAGGAGTTATGTTTAATAATAATAACATGTTATGAAACAGTTCGAAACCATTGATACTATATCTTGAAGAAAAGTTCAGAAATACTTGCCTTACAAGGCTTTACAACTATTACTGATCAATTCTGAGCCGACTTTGCTGCTCAGGCTCTAATGTCCAATCACTAGATCCCATTGGATTCGATTTCGACACTCAGGTCTTCCTGTTGGAACTCTACGGAGCTCGTCGACTGACCACTAGGTTATCTTTAGTCCATCGTCCACTTTCAGGTTCCCGACTATAACCACGGCGGCTGCAAAATCCCCGGAGAACGAAAAAACCGGGGAAAACAAGCGGTGACTATGAAATTAGAAGAGATAGAAAACGGAACAAAAGAGATAAAGGGATGAAGAAAGAGTTGTGAGATCAGGAGAGGAGAGATAGACGAGAGAATGGAGAGACAAACCCCTCCTGTGCTTTCTATTTCTTTACCCTCTGTTTCTTTCTTTTTCGTTTTTTTATATATATTATTTTGCTGTACAATTCGTTGCAGTACACTCAATAGTACAGTTTGCAGTACAATGTCTGTTTATTCAAACACATTTTATTAGATAATTACTGAAATTCCGAGACCCGGTTAATCCCAAAATTCAAAATTAACGGACAAAGGTACACGCGAAACAATTTTTAAAAATTATGAAAATAATCTTAAAATGTCCTAAATATCCCAAAATTTACAAAAACATAAATTTCGTAATTTTAAACTAATTTCTGAAACGCAATTTATACCCGTATTTCTCATTTAACGAATCGGGGTGTACTTAAAACAGATTCAGAAAATCAGGAAAATATTCTTAAAATATTACAAATATCCCGAAATTAATAAAAACATGAATTTTGAGATTTTAAAATGATTTTTAAAATGCACTTTATATCTACTTTTATCAATGAAGCGAAATAACGAGCGCGTGAAATTAATCCCGAAAATTTCCAAAATAATTTTAAAATTCTCGGAATATTCCAAACTTAAATAAATATGAGTTTCATAATTTTTGAAGAATTTTAGAATTAAATACGGGTTATACAAATAAAAGTGATCAGAAAATCATTTAAAAATAAATAAATAATAAAATATTGATTTCTCAATTTTATAAAATCCTAAAAATAATTATTATAATTATAAAACCATAAAAACAATTTTAGAGACACTTCAAACATTTATACAAATAAAGTTGCATTAAATCCACTTTAAAAGTGGAATAATTCAATGCAATTCCTTAATTAATCACGCGAACTACCCGGTACATCATAAACCGTACCTAGATAAAAATCAAATAACATATACCGGTCAAACTAATACACATATTTTATTTAATAATTTCCATTATGATCACATATTTAAATAATTCAAAATACATGGGTCGTTATATCCTTCCCCCTTAAAAAGATTCTGTCCTCAGAATCTTGTCTAGTTACACAAGTGAGGATATTTGTCAAGCAAATCTGACTCTAATTTCTAAGTAGACCCTTCTACTCGAGGGTTCAAACGTACTCATAATAGGTAGGTACTCATTTTTAAGGGCTTGCCTTTGTCAATCAAGAATTTGGATCGATCACTATATGCAGAATAACTTGGTCAAGAGCCCCATTGGCTTCTGATCAATCACTTAATTCAAATTCATTACTTATCACTTTAACACTGACAAGTAAAATACATTAGGTGTACACGCAGGTGTGACAGTCATATCATTTATGAACAAATTTATCTATATTCATCAATATCTCAAATGGTTCACTAACTTTAGAGCTTAACCTGCTTCTTTTACTTAGACTTATCCATTTTTCTATAAGACGACACTTTTACTAACACTACTGGTCCTATTTTTATATTCATATTCTCTCTCAATACAATTTCGTTTTCTTTCTTTGTCTACTCTGAGCTGCTTCAACTAATAGCACTACTCTCTTGGCGTGCCGATTTAACTTAGGATTTAACAACTTTCTTTCTCCTACTTTATTTTAATAGAAATGGGGACCTACACTTGCGTTCACACGAAGCTTGATACAGTGGCCTTCCAAAGCTGACATTGTTGATAAATGATCATTCCAGTGTTTCCTTAAAACTCCACCTCTCAATATATTTTACCTTTCCTGAATCGCTTTCGTGCCTTGACTCTCTATTCAAGGATGATAGGCGGTACCCGTTTTCAACCTGGTTTCCAAACATTTAAACATCTCCTATTCTTTCCAATTCGTTTACTAACTCCTCGGTGGTCTTAATTACATCCAATCCTTTCTGTCAGCATAATGCATCTGCTACCATACGGCTTTGTTTAGGTAGTTGTTAATGAATTAATTCAGAATCTTTTGTTAATATTAGTCAGACTTTCATTCCTGGAAACTCAACGCGTAGTTGCTTTCCTTCTGATCTTTTGGAGAAAAATTCTTGGGCATCCCACGCAGACTTTCCTATTCCTCGAGTAGCTGAGGATGTTATCAATAAATACAGTTTGCTCATCTAAATACTCCTTATACACTATAATCCTTAATTTCTTATAACTACCTGATACACTTGTTATTTCACATAATGTCATCCGAGCTTGCAATGCTCTTAATTCATTTTGGTCGTAATCTTTATTATGTTCTCAGGTTGGATCTTAAGTTAATCCTTGATACATAACACACTTCTTAGATTAGGTCTCATAGGTAATCAATTCTTTATAGGGGTCACTTATTCTCATTCATTATTTTGTTAAACTCCCGATAATCAATACATACTCTTATACTTTCATTCCTTTTTTCCCTTAAAATCACTGGTACCCTTCACGATTCGCTTCTTGTATAATCACTACCTGGATCTGCCTTATCTACTAGGCCTCCGATATTCCCCCTTAATCCTTTGACATGTCCACACTTCCTAATCCATCTTGAAATTTCCTTCTTATACTTGGTTATCACTATTTTTCTTTATATTTCCGTATATCTTGACATTTCTTCAATAAATTAAATACTTTATATTGTGAATTTTCTGTGGGATCTCATTTCTTAACTCTCCTACTTGTAGCATCCAAGTGCTGGAAGAAAACCTGGAGATATCGTGATCATGCATAAATTTCCTCTTACTAACTACTAACATCGTGATCCATTATCTTCTTTTTACATCTCCTTGTCTTTCTTTTAACAACTTCGACTGATAGGTCGTACTATTCATCCTTGCTCTTGTTTGGATTATAAACTCTGACTCCCAATTCCAACTTCAAAAATTCCATAGAAAATTCTTCCGGTATAGTTTCTAGGTCCGTTATTACTTCCCTCTATCTTTGCTTTTCCTCGTGAATACATACTTCCACCTCTTGTGGCCCGTATAGATCTTATACCCTTCTCCATACATATCATGTTTCCCAATTTTTTTTTTCAAAATGAATATTATTATTACTGTTAATCCCAATTTATGGGTAGGATACTTCTGCTCATCAGGTTTCGGTTGTCTGGATGCATATACAATAATCCTATTATGCTGCATCAACACACATCCTATTTCTTAATGAGAAGCATCACTATTAACTACCAAACCTCCTTGGTACTTTTAAATTGATAAAACAAGTACTGAAACCATCCTTTCATTTAACTCCGCAAAACTTTCCCTTCATCCTTCTCCATTTCACAAAACTTCTTGCTTTTCCTGGTTAGCTTCGTCCAAGATATTGCAACTTTCATGAAATCCTACACCAATTTCCGATAGTAACCGACCCATGATAAAACTTCTTATTTTTGTTGGTGTTTCTGGTCTATTTTCATTCATAGAAATTTTAACCTCTGCTGAATCTCTTTTGATTTCCTCTACATTGACTATCTATACTAAGAACTACATTTCACACAACTTCTTTCTTCTCCAACTTCCCAGTCATCGTTAAACGCTTTGCATGGTCCTCCATTAATTTTAAGTATCACAACTATAGCTTACTCGGATATTCCTTAAAGGTGCTGTCCATCCAGTTCAAATATTACTAGTATATTGGTTAATATAAATGACAATACGAGAACAATACTTAGTTCTGAAAATTATCCTTAATACATCCCTAGGTTTAATCTTCAATTGGTGAAATACCAAGTCTTAAATCAGACTTATAAAAGTACTTTACTTCCTTTGTTTGATCAAACAAATCATTAGGTCAAGGTAACAGATACTTGCCCTTGATAATAAACTTATTGAGCTCTTGCTAGTCATCGCATAATCACATACCTCCATTTTTTTCTTGTTAACATTTAATACGGGGGCACCTTATGGGGTACCCTAGGTCTAATCGCTTCTTCTTGTAGCATTTCTTGCATTTACTTTGCTAACTCCTTCACTTTAACTGGCGCCGTTCTGTGCGGGGCTTTGGACACTGGCTTCATTTCAGGTGCTAAGTTAGTCACGAATTCAAAATATATCCGAAGGAAATGTTGATAACTCATCCAAAAACATATCTTGAAACTCCTTAACTACTATAAAATCTTCATATTTTGTTTGCTTCCTTCCTTTATGTATTCCATAATCACCATAATGCTGATATCTTGATTACCGTAATCATCATTAACAAATTCGTTACCTTCTTTCATCTTCTGAACCTCCTCACCTTCCCATTTGGCATTCTCAGAATTATCCTTTCGTCACGACAGTCTGTCTGGACATCATGCTTTAGTAGTCAATCCATTCCTTAGATTAATATCAAATCCTCTTATCTTCCAGGATATCAATTTTTACCATTGGTACTCACTTGTTCAACACTTTCACATTCTTAACTTGTTAGTCCTTTGATCCTAATCTTATCAACAAAACCTTGAGAGATAAACAATTAAGTTTCTCTCACATCCTTTAATATTTTAACACATAAGGTATTCACCCTAATCATCCATGTCATCATGTACGTATTTTGAATGACATATTTCAGAAGAAAATCGCATATTCTTGCTCTTGAAAACGCATTCCTTATTGGAGTAGATTTCCTTGACTCTTAGTGGATTCTTCACTGGGGCTAGTGATTTGTAATCCTCGTCATGTGCCCGTGTTTCCTTTTCATACATAAGAGGTAGATGGAACTTCATCCGCTTGATTAAGGATACGTTGATTTCTGCTTGAGAACCTCTTGCAAAGAATGACTGTAACACCCCCAAATCCGGGGTCGGGGATCCGGGTTGTCACGAGTTCCATTTCCCTTAATAACACCCAATCTTAATAATTAATCAACTACTCTGTACTGTGACCCCACAATAAACACACACACCACACGTTATAGTCTCAGAGATGAACATCCAAAAATAATCACAAGTCATTTTATTCCACAATTATCTGCCAATACACCTTAAAAGGTTTTCTGAATAAATTTACATTTTCTTTGCCATTATTACAATTCATAAATATACATAATCTGATACATCAAAAGTTGAAAGCCTAGCCTATTGGTAGTTCCTACCTCAGCTACAGGGACATCAACGCCTATAGGAAACTGCGGAACGTTTCCTATCCGCTCGCGAATCGGGAGCTTGGTCCTCTACAATCTTTTCTATCTGTTGTTGTGTGATGAAAGAAGAAAGCAAGGGTGAGCAGCAAGCCCACCAAAATAATATGTATAATGATTAACAATATATGAGCCTTCTCATAGTACTCATGAAAGTCTTGGTCAAAAGAAATGAACCAAGTTGACATCTTAATGCGATGAAGTCGCAAAATATTCAGTATATATACATATATACTTTTCAAAATCTTGGAAGTCCTCTTCCATGTATAATATACACAAAGTTCCAGTGTATAAATGTATAAAAATACTGTTGCAAGGTGATCTCATATATCTAACCTTGTCTCAACGTTTTTCTGAAAATCTTTGTCATGCATAAGATAATCCTTTACTAGATATAAGTTTAAAAGATGAAGTTACAAGATACTCCAATATACTTATATCTTTTCCAAATACTACTTGAACTACCACCGTTCAAGTTATAATTAGTTCAAAAGTTCATCACATAGATGAGACTACAAGATAATACTTGAATAGATTCAATCTTTGAAATATTATTGAATGAAATGAAGTTACGAGATACTTCATTAAGTCCCGATATATATATACACCTATATATATCTCTCATACATTTCCTGAAAACCTCTGTCATGTAAAGTATGAACAGGGTTGCAATATCCAATGAATTTGGAAAGAAAAGAAATTTTGGCATAAACCTGATATCTTGCTGATCAGGCAAAGATACCAATAAGTAACCTTTTCTACTAGTAGATGGATGAATCCCCCACCGGTCATCACCCTGGCCACATAAGGACCTTGTGCTGGACCGCCACCCGGCCTCTTACGCGTTGATGGACTGCCACCCAACCACTTACACTTTGATATACCGTACCCCGGCCTGTCGCTTATGCCGACTCAATTAGATGGGCTTACTTCCCGAACGTTGGGTAAGTAATCAATTCATTTGTTTTCTCAAAACAGCAACCACGTTGCGAATGTAAAATGCACCACAGAGCTAGATCCCCCAGGTTTTGAGCGAGTATTTAAATCCCCTTTGAAAGGAAGATCTTAAATATAAAAATGAGTTTTGGGGTCCACTCTAACTTTAAAAATCATTTTGAAGACTCGAAAATATTTTTAAGAATGTTTGGAGTACTGCTGATTTATTAAAATAAATCAGTCCCAATATATTTAGAAAATATCTGAATATTATTATTTAAATAATATTCCCATAAATAATAATCTTTATAAAAATAATTGAAGTAGAAGTTTTAAAACTCATACTTGAAATGGATATTAAATAACCAAAGATATACTTATATGAAAGTACTATCTTTATTTGAATAATCGAAAATAAGTTTGATTATCGAAACATTATTCTTTAATAAAATAAAGAATATTATTAAATAATAAGCGGAGTCATAATACCTCGAATGAATATTATAAATAATATTCATTAAATAAAATAAACGGAGTCATACATCCTCCAATGAATATCCAATTAATAATTATTAAATATAATAAACAGAGTCATAAGTCCTCGAATGAATATTCGAAATAATATTCAATAATAAAATAAAGGAGTCATAAGTCCTCGGATGAATATTCGAAATAATATTCAATAATAAAATAAAGGAGTCATAAGTCCTCGGATGAATATTCGAAATAATATTCAATAATAAAATAAAGGAGTCATAAGTCCTCGGATGAATATTCGAAATAATATTGAATAATAGAATAAAGTTAAAGTTATCGAATAAACCTTATTCGATTAATAGTTTTGAAAACTATAACCATATATATATAAATATATATATATATATATATATATATATATATATATATATATATATTATACTCGGGAACATCGACTCCCGGTTTAGAAATATGTTCACCTTTTGATCCCTTATACTAAGGGTAAATTCAAATACCGCTTATCTCTAGCATAGGTATTATGCAACTGTAAGCATTTTAACCAACATATATATAATCCAAGAATATGAAACAGGCATGCATATATACCATATCAGCATGCTCCAATATATCGCAAAATTGCTAATAACAATCATGCACTTATCACAAGATAATGCATATACATATATTTACATCACAACAACAGTATAACGGGTAGAAAACTTGCCTGAGCGACTGGGGGTTACAAATGGCTCAGGACGAGTCTGGTAACCTATAAACAACAAGTAAGTTGGAATTAAACCAAAGTCACTTGTAAATCTATACTTTAACCAACTTAGACTCTAACGCTCGTTTTGCGCTTAGTGATTCTCTTAAGTCACTCGAGTACCCTCGGCTCCACCATTTTTAATAATTTAACCATTACGAGTTTCAAGGCGATTCTTTCGCGGGTGTCTTACCAACTGCCTAACACACTTACCATAATTGTTTCATACATTAATTAACCCTTTTTGGTCTTTAACCTATGTTTCAAAGTAAGGCGAGGGGAAAAGTTTCGTTCGCGAAACGCCGTTGCTTGAAACGGTCGTTTCTCCTAAACCGTATATCGGAATTAAACGAACTACATATCAAAACGAAGCTCGTAACATGAGCTATCTAAACATGGTAATGGTCAAACCTAGCAGTGAGTTCTTGGGTCCCAAATTTAAACCAATTCAAACAACCACAATTCAACTCCAATTCACAACCCAATCCAAACTTCCATCTAAACTACATTACAACAGCCCCAAATCAACTCATTATAATCAATCTACTTAATCCAAAAACTTGAATTTAAACTATACTATACTCTTTAACCAAATCATAAGATTTCAACAAATCAATCACCACCATTCCAACCCAAACTCTTAAACAAACAAGTTTCAAGCTACTCTTTATCCTCACAACCATAATCAACCTAATATACAAATTAAAGCTAGGGTTTGGAGATGATATACCTTCCTTGAAGTGGTGTGAGTAGCTAGGAAGCCTTAAGAAGCCTTGAGAAGTCTTAGGGATGCTTGGATCTTAAAGGAAAATCAAGAAAAATAAAGTTAAAACCTTGAAATCACTATTCATTGTCTTCTTCATTGATTTATTGGAGAAGATAGAGAATGAATGGGATGCTTAAACTCATAATATAGCCATAACTATGCATAAGGATGACTAGGGAATTATCTTACCAATTTAGGAAGCCTTGAACTTGAATTTTGAAAATTCCTTTCTTTAAAAAGTGGAAAAGCCGAGAGCAAGTTCTTGGTTGAATGAGAGAAATGATTTTGTGTTTTGATGAAAAAGATTTGTTTGGCTTGGTTGATTTGGTTTTGTTTTTGTTTTAGTTAATTACCTTTTTAGCCTTGAACTTTGTGTGGTTCTAATTCAACCACATCTCCTTCCTTCACATGTCATGCTTATGTCATGCTATGATGTCATCTTTCCCTCTTTGTCCTCTTCTCATTGGTTGGGTGACATCATCCTCTTTAATCCCTTTGATTAACTTCCTAATTGTTTGCCTAATGACCGCTGATCTGTTATACGGTTCGCTTAACTTTCGTTTTCGTTTATCGTTTGAGGGATCATACCCGGGATCTTATTACTTAGGTTCCCTTAACCTTTCTCAATATATTATATTCCTTTTATGATCCTCTCTTATAATCCTTTAATTTAAATCCTTTTTATCATGTTACCTTATACTCAATTCTTTCCGTATCTAGTGGATTTCCGGGAAAAATCAAAGTGTTCGGAATTGGATTCTGACGATCTTTACATACACTTATATACTACATAGAGTACTAATAATATCCCAGAAGACCAATAACAGAACCCCTACATAGTGTGACATGAAAAGTTTTCTCATTCAGCAAAACACTATTCATAAGGATCTCAAAAATTTCCAAGAAAATTGGGGTAGGGCTAGCTCATATGCTAACTTCCCAAACGTCTTAATATATCCAAGGGTCCAACAAATTGTAGACTTAGCTTTCCTTTCTTTCCGAACCTCATCAATCCTTTCCAAGGGATACCTATAACATTACTAGGTCCCCTATTTCATACTCTTTGTCCTTTCGTGTCAAATCAACATACTTATCATGTCCATCTTGGGTACTACCAGCCGTCCTCTGATTAGATCTATCATATCCTTGGTCCTTTGGACCACTGCTGGTCCGAGCATCTTGCGCTCTACAACTTCATCCTAACATAAGGGAGATCGACATTGTCTTCCCTCAAGGATCTCATAAGGCGATATCTCAATACTGACATATGATCTATTGTTGTAAGAAAACTCAATCCGTGTTAAGTGATCATTCCAATTTCTTTCAAGTCTATTGCACAGACTCTCATTATAGCTTTTAGCATTAGAGCTTTTGCTTCTCAATACCCATTCTTTTCCAGTTCGTAATCGCTACTACCTTCCGTTCCTAATATTATACTGGTTATACTTTTGCTCGCTAGCGTTCTATAACCTTTTAATAACCTCGTCAACCTTAGTATCACGAATGTGTTTCCATTCCGAATACCACCATAACTTTACTACTCCTTTTTCAGCTGCTTCTATCTTCGAAAGCTTAATCCTTCATATAGAAGTAAAAGAATTTATTGAGAGATCACTATGATCATGAACACTTGTTATATCACATAGTTAGTATAGAAGGTGGCCAGCCTTTAGTACTTGACAAGCAATTAAACAATAGCTGGTATCCTACTCGGCTTCTATCACACAGATAGATAGTCATTCGGCAATACCTCCCCTTCTGGAAGGGTTGTTCTTCTCAGCTTATACAAAATGAAAAGAAGAGAAAAGAACGAATTGAAGAGAATTGTATATATGAAAAAAAAGTATACTGCCACAAAATTTCTGGCTTGGAACCTACCTCTGAACTATAGAGGTTTGTCATAGAAGAACAAAACATATATGTATTTATATCAACATCAAGTATTATAGCATCGCATTTCACGTGCCTAAATATTTTTGCTATTCCGTCCATCATTCTATGGACCCATGCTCTTCCTCGAGCTTATACACAATCACCTTTGAAACTCCCTCGATATCGAAAATCGAATCTGGGATCTCATTCTAGACATCATCATTACTAGAATTCTATGCTTGCACCGCAACCTTCCTCATATAGTAACACGACTCTCTATTGATAAGAAGGAATGGATACTCAATAGGTAAATAATCGACCTAGTTTTTCTATCAAAGATAACTTATACGTCAACACGACCCGATTAGTAGTACTTAATCTCAACCTCCATTCCAATATAACTCTCACGGTTGTAATCAGCTCATTACTCGCAGAATCATTGCTGCATTACTATGGTCCACTACTGACCTACTGTCGTCATTCACGTTCCATGAAATCTTAATATCTAACCATACGGAGTCCATACATGTCGTATCAAATCCTTCTAAGGAGGTAACATAATCACCATTCATGATTCATGAAGAACACTCCTGATCCTGACATACATACATGACATGAAGCAGATAAAATTGCAGAAGAGTTTCAGTCAAAGCAACGATAGCAGGTTAATACCATTTTTAACCGTACGCCTTAAATAGAAGACTTAACTCAAGGGTTCGTCTAGTCCTTTTTGAAACATGGTCCTGGCTTATCTCAAGATAGTATCTTCTGAGATAGATAGCCCGCTAATGGCGATTACACGAATTAAACCTTTACCCAACTACTATTACGGTTGAGTATTGCACAGTCATCAGAAGGAGTGTCAATCTTCCGAACCGTAATACAACCTTCCCGGCTTCAACCATCATCACTGTATTCCTCTCGCAGGAGCGCCTATAATTATCCTCTTACATTTAAAGTGTTGGCCACCTCTTTGGCCTTTCCTGATGGTAAAATTTCCTTAAAGTCAATGTCATTTTAACCACCTCCAAATAAATTTTTCTACCTTATTTCAATCACTGCTTTTGTGAAGATGTTTTCCTTAAAATCTGATGAGTAAAAAAAAATCACCATTTTTCCATAAGTTATTGCCTCAGTCTTTAGAGGTTAATCACTGTCACGACTGACTCTCAATCATACTTAGAACATCTTTTATCTTAGGTCCTAATTGCCCTGAACAATTTCGACCTTTACTGGTTCGATCCATACTTTCTCGTGGTTTAACACGTACCCCACTTGGCATCATTATAATTACGTCATATCTCCTTTATCAACATTTCTATTCTTGAGAATTTTGAATATTACCTTTCTCCTTGTAAAACCTCTAAGGTTATCCTTGATTCGTTCCTCCTGTATTCCCTAGATACAGGGCATATCAAAATACCCTTTACTAATACTAGAACCATTATCTATATGTTTCTGAAAAATTTTCTCCACTGATACTTAAAGGTCATCATTACCTTAATATTTTCCAATTCATACTGTCAAAACTCATACTATCGCTATTAAGGGTGAAATGCCAACCTTCATGCATTCCCCTATGGTTCATCTCAAGTTATCGAAGTTATATCCTTAATCCCTCCTTTAAAAAGGTACTTGCATCCTTCCATGGATAAATCAAGTCATATATCCTTGATAGATTATCTTATTCATCATTCCCACCTCGATAGTCTATACCTAATTTCATAATAGCATCCTTATTCAAATTGAGGTCAATCCATATGGCCTCCAAAAGATAACAATGGTCATCCGCTTTTCTTGCCTAATTTGGTAACAATAACAAGGATGTTCTGGAAGATATTGGTCGTGTTCAATGGGAACTTATTCTTAATAATTCCTTATTTACTTTTGTTGTTTATTTCAACAGTCATCTCAATGTTGGGATATCTTTCAAACCTGGCGTCTCCCTTTCTGGGTATCATGCCACCGGTCTTACAGTTCACATTTTTGAAGGTCACTTCCTTCATCCAATTTTCCTAATTTCTTACATTCTTGTCTCCTTAGTCCATCCGTGTTCCTTTATTAATCCATCGATCTATCTCGGAGTTTTATCGAATACTCCCAACTTAAAGGGGGTACAATATATATATCTCTTATGCCTTCAACCATCAACTTTAACTCATGGTGAATCATCTTCATCTTGACGATCATATACTTTTCTATTTCTATTACTACGAGTCTTTAGGGTTTCCTCATACCCAACTCCCTTATCATTCCTCAAACTGTATTGCCTTTTTATCCCTTTCCACTTCAGTTTCTTTTTTTTTTATTTTCCTTTCTATTACAATCATTACATGAACCCACTAATCGTTAACTTCAAACATCACATCGTTATGGGATTCGTGTCCTCCGAACGATTCTTGACAACTTTTACAACTTAGATTCATAATTCATCATACTCGTCCACCT
Source organism: Apium graveolens (assembly GCF_009905375.1). NCBI lineage: Eukaryota > Viridiplantae > Streptophyta > Magnoliopsida > Apiales > Apiaceae > Apium > Apium graveolens. The sequence continues at coordinate 193,849,125 of NC_133655.1, read as the reverse complement.
TTGTTCTGGCTCTAAAGCTTTTAGACTATCTCCATAACCTTGGGAAGTACTTTCCCGAAAACAATTGACTGAACTTTAATCAGTTTATTGTAACCTCTGGCGCCGTGCCTTTCTTGGCCTTTCACCAGTGGGTGGTCTCTCTCTTAGGAGGGTAAGGGACAAAAATAGTCCTTTGTGATTCGTCAATCATTTAGAATCTCAAATGATTCCTTTATTTGCTTTAGCCAGGCTCTTGCCTCGACTAGGTCAACCTGTTCCTTGGAACTCTGAGAGCTTAGAGACTTAAAGGTCCTGAAAGAATTTCCTACCGTATTGTTTCCTCAAGGTGGTGGTTGGGGATAATAGTATAAGTTCTGTCTAGACAGGTCCATAAATTGCCGTATAGGAGTACCGTCTCGGGTCTCCTTTCCTTACTCGACTTTCTGTTTCCTTAGTATGAAATGTTTCAACCTTCCCCCATAATCGGGGTTATATTATACATTAAAAACCTTGTTTTCCACTATATTATGTTATGGGTTCATTCTATCTTGATGGCGACCTCCCTGCCTATGACGTTCAGGTGTTGCTCTAAATCTTATTCCTCAAACTAGCTTTCATCTAAGATCTCATCTTTAAGCTCTTGAACATTTGGAACCCAAATTCTGTAGGAATACCTCATTATTCCCTTATCATCTTTCTCGGTATTAATCTTTTATCTAATTGTTGGCTCTCTGCCTTCATTCATCACTTTTTCTTGGCACAATAATAATTTTCCAATACTTCAGACCGCATAGCGATCTCAAACAGCTTTTCGGTACTGGCTCCGGTTACCTTCACTTCTATTTCCATTTTCTCAAAATCTCTTATAAACTCTCCCAAAGACATTATCATCTTGAGTCTCTCCTTTTTACTAAGGGCAGCAGCCACCATATTGGCTTTCCCCGAATGATAAAGAATCTCCCAATCATAATTCTTGATTAGCTCTAACCGCCTCCTCTGGCGTATGTTGAGCTCTTTCTACGTGAAAATGTACTAGAGCACTTATGGCTTGTGTAAATCTCGCACTTCTCTCCATACAAGTAGTGCCTCCAATCTTTAGGGCAAAACTATTGCCACGAGCCCAAGCTCATGGGTGGGGATATCGAATTTTATATTCCCTTAATTGTCTTGACGCGTACGCGATTACCTTGCTGTGCTGTATAAGAAGCACCCTCATTCCTTATGCGAAGCGTCAATACAAATCACAAAATCTCCTTTTTCCATCCGACAATGCCAACATAGGGGCCGTCACCAACCTTTGCTTTAGTTGTTAAAAGCTTTTCTCGTATTTCTCTGTCCATTCAAACTTCTCAGTCTTACGAGTAAGCCGCGTTAAAGGGGCTACTATCTTTACAAACTTGAACGAACCTCCGGTAGTGACCAGCCAATCCTACCTCTGGTAGTCGCCCTAACCATGGTCATCAATTCCTCAGTGGTCCTTTATTCATTCTTGTTAGGATCCTTCACGGGATCCTTCTCAGCGATAATCCCTTCTAGGACAACATCCTCAACCGCTACATCCTCAATATGAACATCATCCGGTCCCGTGTTAGGACGCTCTATCGGATCCACAATCTGATCTCCAATAACTAATAAAACATCATCACATTGTTGCTCCTCAACCTCAGGGTTCGGAGTCCCGCTACCATATACGATAACGAACTAAGCTCCTATCACGATATTTATAAGGGTTCCCATAAGGGTTTTAACTGTCAGTACTACGTTAGGTAGCCCGACTATGAACTTGGCAAGAGTTCTTATTATCTTAAAGAACTTATTATCTTAACGTCACATCATCTCTGAGGTTTATAACGCTTAGCTCTGATACCACTTCTGTAACACCCCCAAATCCGGGGTCGGGGATCCGGGTTGTCACGAGTTCCATTTCCCTTAATAACACCCAATCTTAATAATTAATCAACTACTCTGTACTGTGACCCCACAATAAACACACACACCACACATTATAGTCTCAGAGATGAACATCCAAAAATAATCACAAGTCATTTTATTCCACAATTATCTGCCAATACACCTTAAAAGGTTTTCTGAATAAATTTACATTTTCTTTGCCATTATTACAATTCATAAATATACATAATCTGATACATCAAAAGTTGAAAGCCTAGCCTATTGGTAGTTCCTACCTCAGCTACAGCGACATCAACGCCTATAGGAAACTGCGGAACGTTTCCTATCCGCTCGCGAATCGGGAGCTTGGTCCTGTTCATCTTTTCTATCTGTTGTTGTGTGATGAAAGAAGAAAGCAAGGGTGAGCAGCAAGCCCACCAAAATAATATGTATAATGATTAACAATATATGAGCCTTCTCATAGTACTCATGAAAGTCTTGGTCAAAAGAAATGAACCAAGTTGACATCTTAATGCGATGAAGTCGCAAAATATTCAGTATATATACATATATACTTTTCAAAATCTTGGAAGTCCTCTTCCATGTATAATATACACAAAGTTCCAGTGTATAACTGTATAAAAATACTGTTGCAAGGTGATCTCATATATCTAACCTTGTCTCAACGTTTTTCTGAAAATCTTTGTCATGCATAAAATAATCCTTTACTAGATATAAGTTTAAAAGATGAAGTTACAAGATACTCCAATATACTTATATCTTTTCCAAATACTACTTGAACTACCACCGTTCAAGTTATAATTAGTTCAAAAGTTCATCACATAGATGAGACTACAAGATAATACTTGAATAGATTCAATCTTTGAAATATTATTGAATGAAATGAAGTTACGAGATACTTCATTAAGTCCCGATATATATATACACCTATATATATCTCTCATACATTTCCTGAAAACCTCTGTCATGTAAAGTATGAACAAGGTTGCAATATCCAATGAATTTGGAAAGAAAAGAAATTTTGGCATAAACCTGATATCTTGCTGATCAGGCAAAGATACTAATAAGTAACCTTTTCTACTAGTAGATGGATGAATCCCCCACCGGTCATCACCCTGGCCACATAAGGACCTTGTGCTGGACCGCCACCCGGCCTCTTACGCGTTGATGGACTGCCACCCAGCCACTTACACTTTGATAGACCGTACCCCGGCCTGTCACTTATGCCGACTCAATTAGATGGGCTTACTTCCCGAACGTTGGGTAAGTAATCAATTCATTTGTTTTCTCAAAACAGCAACCACGTTGCGAATGTAAAATGCACCACAGAGCTAGATCCCCCAGGTTTTGAGCGAGTATTTAAATCCCCTTTGAAAGGAAGATCTTAAATATAAAAATGAGTTTTGGGGTCCACTCTAACTTTAAAAATCATTTTGAAGACTCGAAAACATTTTTAAGAATGTTTGGAGTACTGCTGATTTATTAAAATAAATCAGTCCCAATATATTTAGAAAATATCTGAATATTATTATTTAAATAATATTCCCATAAATAATAATCTTTATAAAAATAATTGAAGTAGAAGTTTTAAAACTCATACTTGAAATGGATATTAAATAACCAAAGATATACTTATATGAAAGTACTATCTTTATTTGAATAATCGAAAATAAGTTTGATTATCGAAACATTATTTTTTAATAAAATAAAGAATATTATTAAATAATAAGCGGAGTCATAATACCTCGAATGAATATTATAAATAATATTCATTAAATAAAATAAACGGAGTCATACATCCTCCAATGAATATCCAATTAATAATCATTAAATATAATAAACAGAGTCATAAGTCCTCGAATGAATATTCGAAATAATATTCAATAATAAAATAAAGGAGTCATAAGTCCTCGGATGAATATTCGAAATAATATTCAATAATAAAATAAAGGAGTCATAAGTCCTCGGATGAATATTCGAAATAATATTCAATAATAAAATAAAGGAGTCATAAGTCCTCGGATGAATATTCGAAATAATATTCAATAATAGAATAAAGTTAAAGTTATCGAATAAACCTTATTCGATTAATAGTTTTGAAAACTATAACCATATATATATAAATATATATATATTATACTAGGGAACATCGACTCCCGGTTTAGAAATTTGTTCACCTTTTGATCCCCTATACTAAGGATAAATTCAAATACCGCTTATCTCTAGCATAGGTATTATGCAACTGTAAGCATTTTAACCAACAGATATATAATCCAAGAATATGAAACAGGCATGCATATATACCATATCAGCATGCTCCAATATATCGCAAAATTGCTAATAACAATCATGCACTTATCACAAGATAATGCATATACATATATTTACATCACAACAACAGTATAACGGGTAGAAAACTTGCCTGAGCGACTGGGGGTTACAAATGGCTCAGGACGAGTCTGGTAACCTATAAACAACAAGTAAGTTGGAATTAAACCAAAGTCACTTGTAAATCTATACTTTAACCAACTTAGACTCTAACGCTCGTTTTGCGCTTACTGATTCTCTTAAGTCACTCGAGTACCCTCGGCTCCACCATTTTTAATAATTTAACCATTACGAGTTTCAAGGCAATTCTTTCGCGGGTGTCTTACCAACTGCCTAACACACTTACCACAATTGTTTCATACATTAATTAACCCTTTTTGGTCTTTAACCTATGTTTCAAAGTAAGGCGAGGGGAAAAGTTTCGTTCGCGAAACGCCGTTGCTTGAAACGGTCGTTTCTCCTAAACCGTATATCAGAATTAAACGAACTACATATCAAAACGAAGCTCGTAACATGAGCTATCTAAACATGGCAATGGTCAAACCTAGCAGTGAGTTCTTGGGTCCTAATGTTAAGAACAAAAACATCCTAAAGTAAATCGGACATTATGACGGCTATGTTTACGCGATTTCCCAAATTTAAACCAATTCAAACAACCACAATTCAACTCCAATTCACAACCCAATCCAAACTTCCATCTAAACTACATTACAACAGCCCCAAATCAACTCATTATAATCAATCTACTTAATCCAAAAACTTGAATTTAAACTATACTACACTCTTTAACCAAATCATAAGATTTCAACAAATCAATCACCACCATTCCAACCCAAACTCTTAAACAAACAAGTTTCAAGATACTCTTTATCCTCACAACCATAATCAACCTAATATACAAATTAAAGCTAGGGTTTGGAGATGATATACCTTCCTTGAAGTGGTGTGAGTAGCTAGGAAGCCTTAAGAAGCCTTGAGAAGTCTTAGGGATGCTTGGATCTTAAAGGAAAATCAAGAAAAATAAAGTTAAAAACTTGAAATCACTATTCATTGTCTTCTTCATTAATTTATTGGAGAAGATAGATAATGAATGGGATGCTTAAACTCATAATATAGCCATAACTATGCATAAGGATGACTAGGGAATTATCTTACCAATTTAGGAAGCCTTGAACTTGAATTTTGAAAATTCCTTTCTTTAAAAAGTGGAAAAGCCGAGAGCAAGTTCTTGGTTGAATGAGAGAAATGATTTTGTGTTTTGATGAAAATGATTTGTTTGGCTTGGTTGATTTGGTTTTGTTTTTGTTTTAGTTAATTACCTTTTTAGCCTTGAACTTTGTGTGGTTCTAATTCAATCACATCTCCTTCCTTCCCATGTCATGCTTATGTCATGCTATGATGTCATCTTTCCCTCTTTGTCCTCTTCTCATTGGTTGGGTGACATCATCCTCTCTAATACTCTACTTTTGTTAGTAATACTCTACTTTTAGAGAGATCTGGAAATTTTCCAATCTTCTTCGATCACGCTCCGGCTTCTGTTGAATCGATGAATTCTTTGAATTCTGATAGTCCTAGTAATTGAATGTATAGTTACTCTGTATGCTGATTATGTTGCAAATTTTATCAAACAATACTTGCACTTTATCGTTAGGAATAATCAACTTCTTCATAATCATAGGTTATTTTGTTCCTGAAATTAACAATACTAAATTTGAAACGGCATCCTTCCAGGTAATCCAGGATTTCCAACGAATAAGAAACTCAAGTAGTAACTTGACAACCAGTGTTTAAAAATCATTTTTTTTATTCGGAAAAGCTTTTAGAAATTTGTAAAGGAAAATCTTTTTCGAAAACTTGTTTAAAAAGTTTGAAAAATCACAAATCTGGTTGTCTTTACTATATGAGTTGGTTGTTGTCCTTTTGACCTATAACAAGGTATCAAGTTAAAGAAACGATCACTTAAAGATCTATTTACTTCAATCTACCCTCTTTTCTTTATTGAGTCTATTTGTCTTCCTTAATCGACAAAAACTTCAGTTGTCGTTACATGCTATCCCATTCATAACTTCACATCAAGACTTTCATACTGGTAATACTCCCGTTATCAACTTTGCCATCGTTAAATGGAACAGACTATCCAATAGTCAACAAGTAGGCTAATGTCACATAATCATAACATCATTATCTAGCTTAAAAAAAAATCTCCAGATCCATAATCTCCTCTAACTCTCTTTTCAATACTTATCTAATCCATTCCACAAGCTAGTCATGGGTGGCCCAATCACTAATGGCTTCTTTTAATCTAGTAACAGTCATCCTCTGAAACACTTAAATCTCCTCTCTAAACTTCATCTCACCTTTATTTATATCTCAAGCGCCCGCCGTTTACTGTAACTCTCGAATCCATCCTCGTAGGTACAATCGCTTCATAGGACAAGTTCTAAACTGGGGTATAGAACAGGATGTAGGGTAAACTAAAGAGATATGCTCACAACCGAATGTCCAGTGAAAGAAGAATAATCAGATGGAGGTTCCTGGATAGGTAATCTCATATCAAAAGGTGGAAAAGTAGCGTAGAATAGCTTGAAGAAATGCAATCGTTATAACAAAAGGTAGTACCATTAATACCGGTGGAGGAACAAGGTGCAATTCCAATCTGAAAAAAGATGACAATCCTCAAACGGAAAGCTTCAAACGATCAAATGACATCGGGAAATCAAGATCCGCCGTTGTCATTGTCTGGAAATCACGCTGCAAGCTAAAAATCCCGAATTACAACACGAACCGTGCTGGAGACCTACTATATAGTCGCACTCATCCTCACGACATCTTATCTTTCTATTTTCTATTTTTAATCCTAACCCTCTACCCAATCCCGACAATCTAGGCTTGTTTCAGTGACTTATAACTTGTAGCTCTAATACCAACCTGTGACGCCCTCCAAACCCGGGTCAGAAGTTTGGGGTCCACAACAAAAACACAATATATGAACCTGTATAAGAAATATTATTGATAATGACCCTGCTTCACAAAACCACGGATCGCAACAGGTTAAAGTATGAAAACAAGCCACAACCTTAATTTATTACTTCAAACCAATCCCAACTAATTTAACTTACAATTGATAATAAAATCATTCTTACAATCTAACTATCACTGACCGCATGAAACTTCTGCTAGCTCAATCCAGCTCAACTGGAACCTTAGCTCGCACATTGGACTGAGGAACTTCACTATCATCCATATTCTTTTCAACTGTAAAATATATAAAAATATCGCAAGGGTGAGCTAACTAGCTCAGCAAGTTACGATAACGATAACTGAAGTTAAACAATGATCAAATGAGCGGATTCAAGGAATCAAGTTTCTTTTTAACTAATCATTAGAATTGGATATTCATTTTAAGTTTCAAAAACCAAGGTTAGGCTGCTGATCAGTCACGCACTAACCCCGAGCAAGTACACAACACTGCTCTAATTACTGGATCCAAGACACACATTGGCCTAACTTGACCATTGGTATGGTCTGACCACGAATCTGGTCCACATATATAAAAATTATCAAATCCTAAAGCAGTTCAATATGATAAACGATATAATTCAATAAAACAAGTTCATACTCAACGATAGTTAAACACTTGAATAAAAGCATAAGGAGGCTTATGGATATCTCAAGGGAATTTCAGGGTATGTATAAGAAATGGTTTTCAATTTGTACCAGCATCCGGTATTAGGTCAGAAATGATTTTTCAAAGTATAGTTCTTTGATGTTATAAAGAATGGTTGCAGTATAAAAGTTTCTGTATTTTCAAACAATTTTGTTTCAGTGTTTGGTAGTTAAACATTTGGGAAATAGTATCATATTTGTGTGGTTTGGTGTCTGAGGATCAATAAAGGATGGTTTCCAAAGAACAAGGCTTACGGCTCAAGATCAAGAAAGAATCAGGGTTCAAGGGTAAATAGTTTAAGCACATGCATTATAAAACATGAGTTATGTTTAATAATAATAACATGTTATGAAACAATTCGAAACCATTGATACTATATCTTGAAGAAAAGTTGAGAAATACTTGCCTTACAAGGCTTTACAACTATTACTGATCAATTCTGAGCCGACTTTGCTGCTCAGGTTCTAATGTCCAATCACTAGATCCCATTGGATTCGATTTCGACACTCAGGTCTTCCTGTTGGAACTCTACGGAGCTCGTCGACTGACCACTAGGTTATCTTTAGTCCATCGTCCACTTTCAGGTTCCCGACTATAACCACGGCGGCTGCAAAATCGCCGGAGAACGGAAAAACCGGGGAAAATAAGCGGTGACTATGAAATTAGAAGAGAAAGGAAACGGAATAAAAGAGATAAAAGGATGAAGGAAGAGTTGTGAGATCAGGAGAGGAGAGATAGACGAGAGAATGGAGAGACAAAACCCCCCTGTGTTTTCTATTTCTTTACCCTCTGTTTCTTTCTTTTTCATTTTTTTATATTATTTTGTTGTACAATTCGTTGCAGTACACTCAATAGTACAGTTTGCAGTACAATGTCTGTTTATTCAAACACATTTTATTAGATAATTACTGAAATTCCGAGACCCGGTTAATCCCAAAATTCAAAATTAACGGACAAAGGTGCACGCAAAACAATTTTTAAAAATTATGAAAATAATCTTAAAATATCGTAAATATCCCAAAATTTACAAAAACATAAATTTTGTAATTTTAAACTAATTTCTGAAACGCAATTTATACCCGTATTTCTCATTTAACGAATCGGGGTGTACTTAAAACAGATTCAGAAAATCAGAAAAATATTCTTAAAATATTACAAATATCCCGAAGTTAATAAAAACATGAATTTTGAGATTTTAAAACGATTTTTAAAATGTACTTAATATCTGCTTTTATCAATGACGCGAAACAACGAGCGCGTGAAATTAATCCCAAAAATTTCCAAAATAATTTTAAAATTCTCGGAATATTCCAAACTTAAATAAATATGAGTTTCATAATTTTTGAAGAATTTTAGAATTAAATATAGATTTTATAAATAAAAGTGATCAGAAAATCATTTAAAAATAAATAAATAATAAAATATTGATTTCTCAATTTTATAAAATCCAAAAAATAATTATTATAATTATAAAACCATAAAAACAATTTTAGAGACACTTCAAACATTTATACAAATAAAGTTGCATTAAATCCACTTTAAAAGTGGAACAATTCAATGCAATTCCTTAATTAATCACGCGAACTACCCGGTACATCATAAACCGTACCTAGATAAAAATCAAATAACACATACCGGTCAAACTAATACACATATTTTATTTAATAATTTCCATAATGATCACATATTTAAATAATTCAAAATACATGGGTCGTTATACCACATCTCTCCTGACTGCAAGAAAGGAAAAAGTGATAAAGGCCAGATACTTATCACAAAGAAGAAAAACTAGGCAGACAATTCAAATTCTGAAGAAAAGGTGAACTATGCCTTGATGGCAAATGCTGATAGCAGTTCTGGAACTGCTGAATTGAAGGTACCACATTCAACTCTTGCTTTTCATACTGATGATATTTCTGAGCTAAGATTATATCTTAAAACCATGTTCATTATTTTTAGAGATCAGACTTTAGAAAATGAAAGATTAAAATATGAAAGTCTTGCTCTTAGAAATAGAAATGACTACTTAGAAAAAGAGTTAGTTATATTCCATCAAACTCAGAAAGAAAGAGATGAGGCTTTGTATGTTAGAGATGAACTGCTAAAATTGAATAAATCTCTTAAATCTGAACTGGAAAAGGAAAAGGAGATAATCAAAACTTAGACTAACGCTGGAAGAACAACTCAGAAAATCTTAGAAAATGGAAATTGGAAAGAAGGACTAGGTTACCTAGATGATAAATAAGAAAAGGAAACTGTGTCATCTAAACCAAACTTTACCAAGAAAGCTGAAAAGCCAAAGGTAAATCCTGTTAAATTTGTTGCAAAAACTGATGTGTCAAAATCTGAAAAGATGAATGATTTTAAAACAGAAGTCAAAGAAAAGTCAACTTCTGACAAATTAAAACAAGATAAACCAACTGTGGTAAATGTTGGCTTAATGACAAAGAAGCAGCTTAAGCATAAGCTAAAAGAGATTAAAGATGTGAACAAGGTAAAGGAAGCTAGGAAAAATAGGAATGGAAAGGAAGGTGTGAATAAAAGCAATAATTATATGCATGTTCCTAATGCTCCTAGAAAGAAATGCTATAATTATGGAAACTCTAACCATCTTGCTTATTTTTACAGGAAAAATAAAGAAATGAACTCTTTACCTCCTAGATCATGAGTTCAGAGTCAACCTGTTAGGTTTAAACCACAAAATCCTTGTTTTCATTGTGGTAGTTTATGAAATTCTATTTATACTTGTAAGGAATATCATAGTTTGTACTATGTTTATTATCAAATAAAACCTTCTTTAAAGAAAGTTAGTGTAATTCCTTCTAGTGTAAATTCTGATGCAAAGTCTGATATAAAGTCTAATAAAAAGCATGTTAGCATACTCTGAAACTAAATCCGCTGCAAATGTTAACAAACTTAAAAAGGCCAAAGGATCCAAGCAAGTATGGGTCCTTAAAACTAACCAATAAGTGGTCTTTGTGATTGCAGGGCAACAGAAAAAATATCCTAGTTCTGGACAGTGGATGTTCAGGACATATGACTGGAAATAAAGCCCTGCTATCAGACTTTGTGGAGAAAGCTGGCCCAAGAATTTCTTATGGAGATGGCAACATGGGAAAGACTCTGGGATATGGCAATATCAATCTTGGGAATGTCATAATTGAAATAGTAGCTCTTGTCTCAGGACTTAAACATAATCTGCTAAGTGTGAGTCAAATCTGTGACAGAGGTTATCATGTGGATTTCTTTGAACTAAACTGTGAAGTTGTAAGTAATTCTACTGGCAAAGTGGTTCTGAAAGGTTACAGACATGGTAACATATATGAAGCCAGACTTTCAACAAATTTAGATGGTTCTGCAATCTGTCTGTTAAGTAGAGCATCAACTGAAGAAAGCTGGAATTGGCACAAGGGACTTTCTCATTTAAATTTCAACAACATAAATGAGCTAGTAAAGAAAGATCTTGTGAGAGGACTTCCAAAATCAGTATTTGCTCCTGATGGTCTTTGTGACTCATGTCAAAAGGCAAAATAAAAAAATCTTCATTCAAGAGCAAAACCGAATCCTCAATTCTTGAGCCTTATCACTTACTGCATGTTGATCTATTTGGTCCAGTCAATGTCATGTCCATTGCAAAGAAGAAATATGCTATGGTTATAGTGGATGAGTTCACAAGATACACTTGGGTGTATTTCTTACACAAGAAGAATGAAACTGTAAGTCATATGTCATAGCCTATTTGTATATTCGAGGATTCAACTCAACTCAAATAAGAATGTAATAAGTAAATAGTGGATCGACCGTCAGAGAGATCTCGCAAAGTAATATCTGTCAAAGGATTCAGAAACAAGGTTCATCTACAGACTTGAGGAGTTAATTCACTGGAAGAAGTTCAAGAATTTGATCATGCCTCAGTGATATAAATCAAGATCGTGGATTTAATCAAGTGACAGAGATCTCGTCAGGGTATCATTTATTACAAGGATTTAATCTGAAGAAAATCAGAGTATCAAAGTCAAGACATGAAGAAACGTCACGGAAGTTAGTCACTCATGAACCAGACAGTACATCGAGTGTCAACGTTGAAGTGGTGGAATTGATTCATAATTTTCAGTGATTTTCAGAAGATTTGCAGAAGAATGGTTGCTGCTCAAGACTAGAATTAATTCTCTATTAATTAATTAAGTCATCTAATTTAATTAAGAAAATAAATTATATCTGCGAAGAATAATTTATTTATTAATTGAATTAATTGATTAATTAATTCTGAATTAATTTTAGGAATTTTCAGAAGTTTAATTGGTTTAAAAACAGTCTTAAATCAGCAAGACAATTGAAAATGAACTAGCATGACAATCTGGATTGTCATACCGATTGTCATGCCAAGTCATTTCAATTGTCATACCGAAAGTTACACTAGGAAGGAGATTGTCTTGCTAGTTCAACTGATTGTCATACCGATAGTCATTGTAGTTCAATCAGATTGTCTTGCTAGTACAATTGAAAGTCCTACTGAAAGTCTTGCTGAGCCAAAGAGATTGTCCTACCGATTGTCATTGCAGTTCAAGTAATTTTGTTGGATTGCATACAAAAAGAAAAAGAAGCAGAAGACATTCACTGACTGAAAAAATACAAGAACACAACAGCCGCCTAAGAAATATTTCATTGTTCTCTACTGAAATTCAAAGATCAATTTCTAGATTGCAAAGTTAAATCCAATCAACTAGAAATCTTTATCTTGTTCTTGTGTAACAATCTAGCGGATCAAAATCCCTAGAACTTAATCTCAAATCGCATTTAGCATTTGATTCTAATTATTGCAAAAATAGAAAAAGTTCATGTCGAATTTATTCTAGATTTGTGATAATTGATTTGAGATTAATACCTTGTAATCGATACAGTTGTTGTAACACCTTTCAAGTTTAATAATATTTTTATTTAACTTGAATTTTGTTTCACATTTTTTATTCCGCATTTATTCGATTATTTGGTACTGTTTGTATTCAACCCCCCCTTCTACAAACAAATTGGGACCTAACAATTGGTATCAGAGCCTTCTGATTAACGAACAAATCAAGATCCTAAACTTTTGTGATTTTTCAACTCCTTGAATTTTTATTTATTCAAAAATTCATAATGACTTCACATAAAGTTGGAACCGTTAAAATTCCACAATTTGATAAAGAGAATTATATCATGTGGAAGAAGAAGATGCTATTATTTTTACAAGTTGCAAATCCCAAATATTCAAACTTGTTAAAGAAGGGTATAAAAACTCCGATGGTTATTGAACCAGAGGTAATAATAGATGGTGTGGTGACTACTGAAGCTAGAACCTATCCAAAAGAGCCTGAAGATTTTACTCCTGCTGAGAAGGAAGAAGCCTCCTTGGATGCCAACCTTCAATTAATATTAATTGATTCCCTTGATCCCTTGATGAACAGACATGTGATGAACTGTAAAAATTCCAAACACATGTGGGAAACTATTGAGGTGATTAATAAAGGCACAGAGGAAGTTAGGGAGAATAAGTTGGAAATCCTAACCTCTGAATATGAACATTTCAAATCAAATCCAGGAGAAGGAATTACTGAAGTGTTTGAGAGGTACAATGCGTTGATCAACAACCTGAACATCAATGGAAAGTATTATTCAATCAGGGAGGTCAACAAAAAGTTCCTTTTAACACTGCCAGCTCATCTTGAACATAGAATCACTGCCATTAGAGAAGCTAGAGATCTGAGTGAGATTTCTTTGGACAGGCTCTATGGAGTGTTAAAAACCTATGAGTTGGAGCAGATTCAACAGAAGGAAGTCTACGGGAAGGATAGAATGGTCAGCACATCTACTGCACTTGTAGCTGAAGGTCAACAACAACAACAATCTCAACAGTTAGAAAGAATGGTACAGTTTTCCAAGGGTGAGGAAAATGAGTTAGTAGCAGAATATGATCCTCCTACTACAAATCAATCAAGTGATGATTTTTATTCCTTGGAAGAGCTGGAGCAATTGGAAGATGAATCAATGGCCCAAATTGTCAAGAGATTCTCCCATGTCAGATTCAGGAGGAATCCCAAGCTTAAGTACAAGTCCAACTACAACAAATTCCAGAAAGGTGGATCTTCATCCTCTAACACCAGCAGTGGTGGGTACAAAACAGGGATGGTTGATCGAAGCACCATTAGATGCTATAACTGCAATGAGTTGGGACACTTTGCCACAGAATGTAGGAAGCCAAAGCAAGTAAGAAAGAACTCTGAAAGGGCTTATCTGGCAAAGGGAAGAAGCTGGGATGATACTGACAGTGAAGATGAAGATGAAGGAAATCTTGCTCTTATGGCTATTGATGGAAAAGCTTCATCGTCAAGAATAGAGGTAAAACTTTCTGATGCTGAAATGGTTTATCATCTAAGAGGTAACTTAGATTGTGCACGTCGTGATAATGAACTGTTAAGTTTAAAGATCACAGACCTTGAGAAAGAGGTCAATGAATTAAGACTTGTGCATATTAATCAAGACAAATTAAAAGAACAGGTATCTTTTCTAGAGAATAGAGTTGACTGTTATAGAAAACTCGAAACTATTCTCAAAGACAAGATCACCGGTCTTGAGACTGAGGTTAGAGCCTACTTCAATTCTTGTTCGAAGGCAAAAGAGTTCTACAGTAAGCAAGCTGTTAATCAAACATCTGGAATAGGATATGATTACAATGCTGCTATTGGAGAATTAGGCATAAACTCCCCTCCTCATGTCTGTGCTAAAGGGAGGGAAGTACCACATGTGCTTAAGGGTGTTGATAAACCCCTCTATAAAGCATCAATTGCTGAACCATTTGATGCGACCTCTTCTGTTATTCAAGAAGAAATACGTGCTGAAGATCTTGCTAATGAGAAGGTTGTTTCCAAGTCAAGTGTGTCGAAAGTTCCAGTCTAAGTTGTGAAAGCAACTGAGACTAACTCAGACACACATGAGTTGGTTAACAAAAATGCCATGTCTACCATGCATAAATTGCCTGCTGTTAATCACTCTCATAAAGCATGTGGTGTTTTTAATTGTATGTCTTGTGCTTTTAATATGATGTATGCTTATTTTAATGGTAAGCATGTGTCTAATGATAAGACTACTCCTCGTCAGCATGTGAATAACAAGAAGCATGATAGGTCTAAGACTGCCAGTCCTTCTAAGGCTAGAAAGGAGACATTTGTGCCTAAGCTTAAACAAAAATTTGTTAAGGCTGTTTACAAGGTCAAATGTTCAGTCATTGAGAAAGTTGAGATAATTAAAATTAAAAATGTTGTTTTGCCTGACAAAGGACAGTTTTACAAGTATGCCGGGCCCAACCAAGTTTGGGTTCCGAAGAAGGTCTAATCCATTTGTACTGCAGGGCATTAAACAGGTGTAACCGATAGTGTGGATTCTTGATAGTGGATCATCAAGACATATGACCGGAGATAGAGCCCTGCTATCAAATATGGATTGAGAAAGCTGGCCCCCTGGTTACCTTTGGAGATAACAGCAAAGGTTTATCTGAGGGATATGGCTGTTTGCAAGCTGGGAATGTTATCATTGTAATTTTGTATATTGTGCTAGGTTATTATCAGGAAGCAGTATCTAACATATAGCACCAGTGACGAGACTTGAGAATATTACGACATATCAGACACCTGCTGCACATTACACTTGGAATTGTACTCTAGTAAGATGTGTACAAGTGTACTCCTGGTTGGTAAGTCAAAAGAGGAAGTCAATGCACCACAGTTCATGGACTTTGCAGCTGCAGATCTATTGGACTATGCAATTTCTTCTTCACAATCTCACTTCAGGTTGGTATGAACTAGTATACTGCTCAAGCAATCGTCAAGGACATGGTATGGCACTCTAACTGCAGTTACAATTTTATATGAATAAGTAGAGTCGTCATATTTATAACTATCTTATCACTAGGCACAATCATATTGTTTTATATGTGCAGTGGTATATTGATTATGCAACATAACAATTAGTATCTAAAGTACTTGACAAGTATCGGTCAATGATATCTTGTTAACATTATGTTGCAGATATTTGTAAGCTTTTGACATGAATGAGAATTACTTAGACTTTACCCTAAGTGATCAATGTTTTATCAAAAACTCATTCATATTGAAAAACAAAATCAAACTTCTTTCTACATTAGTGATTTCTTATGTCATGTAAAATCTTTTGAAATCACTATTGTAAATCATTTTCTCTCTATCACCATATGTTCTGTGTTACAGGTTCAGTCTCCAATGACTTTCTTTCATTGACAGTCATGAGGTTGAAAACCCACAACGTCTATCCCAGACTGTAAAGACAAACACAAAAACAGAACCAACCAACACTCTCTTACCACTAAATATAGTATGAATGAGCGTGAGGGAGATAGTGCCTAGTGCATCACATAAGGAAGGTTCTGTAGTCAACCCAGTAGCTCTGTCTCCTACATAGATGAGTAGTATTTAAACCGAGACAACTGCTAGCCCCCATACATCTTCTCAAAAAGATGTAATGGATGAAAAGGCACAAAAACAGTTACTAGATTCATTCTCTCAACAGGGTGAGTCTATTGAATTTTGCCTGTCGGCCAAGGTATCCGATGTAGTGTCACCACCTCAAACATAAACAATTCTTGATGCACAAGGAGAGGTTACACACACAAAGGATGAGTTGACAGAAACAAGAGTTTCGACCATTTTAAGGTCAGATTCGATTGTTCAAGGTTCGTTAGTGGACCAATTGCCTTTACAGGTGTTAGGAGAGGATACTGATCCAAAAGCCATATGTCAGTGGTCAGTGTCTACCTCCCCAGGCTTAAATCCCCTGGATGCATCTGTGGATAGTGGATCTGACATAGGCGCAGATCGGCAACTTGTTGACAATGATTCAGATATTACCTGATAAGTCACAAGGAAATGTCTTCACAGACATTAGAAGGGAACTTTGATCCTTATGCTAAATTTGTTGGATCATTGTTTACCTTCCCAGAATTCAAATCTGGAACCCTAAAAGGGAAACTAGCAACTTGTAAATTATGACTCAGATTCATCTGACGAGTTTAACAAGGATGGGTGTTAGGTCCCAATTTGTTTGTAGAAGGGGGGGTTGAATACAAACAGTACCGAATAATCGAATTAAATGCGGAATAAAAAATGTGAAACAAAATTCAAGTTAAATAAAAATATTATTAAACTTGAAAGGTGTTGCAACAACTGTATCGATTACAAGGAATTAATCTCAAATTAATTATCACAAATTTAGAATAAATTCGACATGAACTTTTTCTATTTTTGCAATAATTAGAATCAAATGCTAAACGCGATTTGAGATTAAGTTCTAGGGATTTTAATCCGCTAGATTGTTACACAAGAGCAAGATAAAGATTTCTAGTGGATTGGATTTAACTTTACAATCTAGAAATTTAATCTTGAAGTATGTAGATGAAAAGATGAAATATTTCTTCTTGTTTTTCTTTTCTGCTTTATTCTTGACTTTTGTGTTCTAGATCATAAGTTGCTGCTTCTCTGCTTCTTTTTAAATCAACAAACGAATAGAATTGACTTGGCATGACAATCCTATAGCTGGCAAGACTTTCGGTGAGACAATTGAATGAACTAGCAAGACAATCTGAATGAACTAGCATGACAATCAGAATGAACTAGCAAGACAATCATCCTCCTAGAGTAACTTTCGGTGTGACAATTGAATATGGCCTAGCATGACAATCGGTATGACAATCCTGATTGTCATGCTAGTTCATTTTCAATTGTCTTGCTGATTTAATGCTTGAATTTAATCCAATTAAACTCCTGAAAATTCCTAGAATTAATTCAGAATTAATTAATCAATTAATTCAATTAATAAATAAATTATTCTTCGCAGATATAATTTATTTTCTTAATTAAATTATATGACTTAATTAATTAATAGAGAATTAATTCTAGTCTTGAGCAGCAACCATTCTTCTGCAAATCTTCTGAAAATCACTGAAAATTATGAATCAATTCCACCACTTCAACGTTGACACTCGATGTACTGTCTGGTTCATGAGTGACTAACTTCCGTGACGTTTCTTCATATCTTGACTTTGACACTTTGATTTTCTTCAGATTAAATCCTTGTAATTTATTGATACCCTGACGAGATCTCTGTCACTTGATTAAATCCACGATCTTGATTTATATCACTGAGGCATGATCAACTTCTTGAACTTCTTCCAGTGAATTAACTCCTCAAGTCTGTAGATGAACCTTGTCTCTGAATCCTTTGACAGATATTACTTTGCGAGATCTCTCTGACGGTAGATCCACTATTTACTTATTACATTCTTATTTGAGTTGAGTTGAATCCTCGTATATACAAATAGGCTATGACATATGACTTACAATCTCCCCCTATTTGTTTGTTAGTCAATAACACACAAATACCTAGAGGATAACTCAACTAACAAATAAGAAAAAGATATAAACATACATGCAAAGTAAATAGTAGAAAAGTTCTGGACTAGATTTAACATTTTCCAGATTCCAAGTAGATGTTCCTCTAGACTGAACATATCTTCAAGTAGTTCCATCTTCATTTGTACAACCACATTTCCTGTTGAGAAGCCCATATCTCTTGCTTCTCCCCCTATGAGAATCAACTGATTAAAGAAGATCACCTTCGTTTTACCACCTCTCCCGTACAATAGGATCCGCAGATAAAAACCAATGGTACTCCCCTAACAGCTTCTTCCCTTATCAGAAAATCACCTTGTGTTTACCACCTCTCCCGTACAATAGGATCCGTAGTTAGAAACAACAATGGTGTGGTGTAGTGTACATTTAGGATCTTTTTCTTCCTCCCTGCTATTTCTCCCCCTTAGTTGAGGAATCCTTCAACCTATTACTTAAGCTTTTATCTCCCCCTTAAAGAAGGAATGTATGCCGTCGTCTGAAGGAGTTCTCATATTTCACTTGGTTGGAAAAGAAATAACAAGTGTTTCTCTTTCTTCCTCACTGTGAGTGTGTGATTGTGTTTTAGTGTACCTCACATGTGTTTCACTCTTCTCTCCACTCATGTTTACACTCATTCTCACAAGTGTATCACTCCTCTCATAGCTCCATAATCCAGCTATACCTGCAAGGAAAATCACCTTAGCCATCCTTAAGGAGGTCACATGTGGTGCAATGGGAGTTCACAAATCCCCATCCTTGTTAAACTCGTCAGATGAATCTGAGTCATAATCTACAAGTTGCTAGTTTCCCTTTTAGGATTCCAGATTTGAATTCTGGGAAGGTAAACAATGATCCAACGAATTTAGCATAAAGATCAAAGTTCCCTTCTAACGTCTGTGAAGACATTTCCTTGTGACTTATCAGGTAATATCTGAATCATTGTCAACAAGTTGCCGATCTGCACCTATGTCAGATCCACTATCCGCAGATGCATCCAGGGGATTTAAGCCTGGGGAGGTAGATACTGACCACTGACATATGGCTTTTGGATCAGTATCCTCTCCTAACACCTGTAAAGGCAATTGGTCCACTAACGAACCTTGAACAATCGAATCTGACCTTAAAATGGTCGAAACTCTTGTTTCCGTCAACTCATCCTTTGTGTGTGTAACCTCTCCTTGTGCATCAAGAATTGTTTATGTTTGAAGTGGTGACACTACATCGGATACCTTGGCCGACAGGCAAAATTCAATAGACTTACCCTGTTGAGAGAATGAATCTAGTAACTGTTTTTGTGCCTTTTCAGCCATTACATCTTTTTGAGAAGATGTATGGGGGCTAGCAGTTGTCTCGGTTTAAATACTACTCATCTATGTAGGAGACAGAGCTACTGGGTTGACTACAAAACCTTCCTTATGTGGTGCACTAGGCACTATCTCCCTCACGCTCATTCATACTACTTTTAGTGGTAAAAGAGTGTTGGTTGGTTCTGTTTTTGTGTTTGTCTTTACAGTCTGGGATAGACGTTGTGGGTTTTCAACCTCATGACTGTCAATGAAAGAAAGTCATTGGAGACTGAACCTGTATCATAGAACATATGGTAATAGAGAGAAAATGATTTACAATAGTGATTTCAAAAGATTTTACATGAAATAAGAAATCACTAATGTAGAAAGAAGTTTAATTTTGTTTTTCAATATGAATGAGTTTTTGATAAAACATTGATCACTTAGGGTAAATTCTAAGTAATTCTCATTCATGTCAAAAGCTTATAAATATCTGCAACATAATGTTAACAACATATCATTGACCGATACTTGTCAAGTACTTTAGATACTAATTGTTATGTTGCATTATCAATATACCACTGCACATATAAAACAATATGATTGTGCTTAGTGATAAGATAGTTATTAATATGACGACTCTACTTATTCATATAAAATTATAACTTCTGTTAGAGTGCCATACCATGTCCTTGACGATTGCTTGAGCAGTGTACTAGTTCATACCAACCTGAAGTGAGATTGTGAAGAAGAAATTGCATAGTCCAATAGATCTGCAGCTGCAAAGTCCATGAACTGTGGTGCATTGACTTCCTCTTTTGACTTACCAACCAGGAGTACATTTGTACACATCTTACTAGAGTACAATTCCAAGTGTAATGTGCAGCAGGTGTCTGATATGTCGTAATATTCTCAAGTCTCGTCACTAGTGCTATATGTTAGATACTGCTTCCTGATAATAACCTAGCACAATATACAAAATTACAATGATAACATTCCCAGCTTGTAAACAGCCATATCCCTCAGATAAACCTTTGCTGTTATCTCCAAAGGTAACCAGGGGGCCAGCTTTCTCAACCACATTTGATAGCAGGGCTCTATCTCCGGTCATATGTCTTGATGATCCACTGTCAAGAATCCACACTACCGGTTATACTTGTTTAATGCCCTGCACTACAAATGGATTAGACCTTCTTCGGAACCCAAACTTGGTTGGGCCCGGCATACTTGTAGAACTGTCCTTTGTCAGGCAAAACAACATTTTTAATTTTAATGGTCTCAACATCCTCAATGACTGAACATTTGACCTTGTAAACAGCCTTAACAAATTTCTGTTTAAGCTTAGGCACAAATGTCTCCTTTCTAGCCTTAGAAGGACTAGCAGTCTTAGACCTATCATGCTTCTTGTTATTCACATGCTGACGAGGAGTAGTCTTATCATTAGACACATGCTTACCATTAAAATAAGCATACATCATATTAAAAGCACAAGACATACAATTAGCAACACCACATGCTTTATGAGAGTGATTAACAGCAGGCAATTTATGCATGGTAGACATGGCATTATTGTTATCCAACTCATGTGTGTCTGAGTTAGTCTCAGTTGTTTTCACAACTTTGACTGGAACTTTCGACTCACTTGACTTGGAAACAATCTTCTCATTAGCATGATCTTCAGCACGTATTTCTTCATGAATAACAGAAGACGTCGCATCAAATGGTTCAGCAATTGATGCTTTATAGAGGGGTTCATCAACACCCTTAAGCACATGTGGTACTTCCCTCCCTTTAGCACAGACATGAGGAGGGGAATTTATGCCTAATTCTCCAATAGCAGCATTGTAATCATAACCTATTCCAGATGTTTGATTAACAGCTTGGCTTACTGTAGAACTCTTTAGCCTTCGAACAAGAATTGATGTAGGCTCTAACCTTAGTCTCAAGACCGGTGATCTTGTCTTTGAGAATAGTTTCGAGTTTTCTATAACAGTCAACTCTATTCTCTAGAAAAGATACCTGTTCTTTTAATTTGTCTTGATTAATGTGCACAAGTCTTAATTCATTGACCTCTTTCTCAAGGTCTGTGATCTTTAAACTTAACAGTTCATTATCACGACGTGCACAATCTAAGTTACCTCTTAGATGATAAACCATTTCAGCATCAGAAAGTTTTACCTCTATTCTTGACGATGAAGTTTTTCCATCAATAGCCATAAGAGCAAGATTTCCTTCATCTTCATCTTCACTGTCAGTATCATCCCAGCTTCTTCCCTTTGCCAGATAAGCCCTTTCAGAGTTCTTTCTTACTTGCTTTGGCTTCCTACATTCTGTGGCAAAGTGTCCCAACTCATTGCAGTTATAGCATCTAATGGTGCTTCGATCAACCATCCCTGTTTTGTACCCACCACTGCTGGTGTTAGAGGATGAAGATCCACCTTTCTGGAATTTGTTGTAGTTGGACTTGTACTTAAGCTTGGGATTCCTCCTGAATCTGACATGGGAGAATCTCTTGACAATTTGGGCCATTGATTCATCTTCCAATTGCTCCAGCTCTTCCAAGGAATAAAAATCATCACTTGATTGATTTGTAGTAGGAGGATCATATTCTGCTACTAACTCATTTTCCTCACCCTTGGAAAACTGTACCATTCTTTCTAACTGTTGAGATTGTTGTTATTGTTGACCTTCAGCTACAAGTGCAGTAGATGTGCTGACCATTCTATCCTTCCCGTAGACTTCCTTCTGTTGAATCTGCTCCAACTCATAGGTTTTTAACACTCCATAGAGCCTGTCCAAAGAAATCTTACTCAGATCTCTAGCTTCTCTAATGGCAGTGATTCTATGTTCAAGATGAGCTGGCAGTGTTAAAAGGAACTTTTTGTTGACCTCCCTGATTGAATAATACTTTCCATTGATGTTCAGGTTGTTGATCAACGCATTGTACCTCTCAAACACTTCAGTAATTCCTTCTCCTGGATTTGATTTGAAATGTTCATATTCAGAGGTTAGGATTTCCAACTTGTTCTCCCTAACTTCCTCCGTGCCTTCATTAATCACCTCAATAGTTTCCCACATGTGTTTGGAATTTTTACAGTTCATCACATGTCTGTTCATCAAGGGATCAAGGGAATCAATTAATATTAATTGAAGGCTGGCATCCAAGGAGGCTTCTTCCTTCTCAGCAGGAGTAAAATCTTCAGGCTCTTTTGGATAGGTTCTAGCTTCAGTAGTCACCACACCATCTATTATTACCTCCGGTTCAATAACCATCGGAGTTTTTATACCCTTCTTTAACAAGTTTGAATATTTGGGATTTGCAACTTGTAAAAATAATAGCATCTTCTTCTTCCACATGATATAATTCTCTTTATCAAATTGTGGAATTTTAACGGTTCCAACTTTATGTGAAGTCATTATGAATTTTTGAATAAATAAAAATTCAAGGAGTTGAAAAATCACAAAAGTCTAGGATCTTGATTTGTTCGTTAATCAGAAGGCTCTGATACCAATTGTTAGGTCCCAATTTGTTTGTAGAAGGGGGGGTTGAATACAAACAGTACCGAATAATCGAATTAAATGCGGAATAAAAAATGTGAAACAAAATTCAAGTTAAATAAAAATATTATTAAACTTGAAAGGTGTTGCAACAACTGTATCGATTACAAGGAATTAATCTCAAATTAATTATCACAAATTTAGAATAAATTCGACATGAACTTTTTCTATTTTTGCAATAATTAGAATCAAATGCTAAACGCGATTTGAGATTAAGTTCTAGGGATTTTAATCCGCTAGATTGTTACACAAGAGCAAGATAAAGATTTCTAGTGGATTGGATTTAACTTTACAATCTAGAAATTTAATCTTGAAGTATGCAGATGAAAAGATGAAATATTTCTTCTTGTTTTTCTTTTCTGCTTTGTTCTTGACTTTTGTGTTCTAGATCATAAGTTGCTGCTTCTCTGCTTCTTTTTAAATCAACAAACGAATAGAATTGACTTGGCATGACAATCCTATAGCTGGCAAGACTTTCGGTGAGACAATTGAATGAACTAGCAAGACAATCTGAATGAACTAGCATGACAATCAGAATGAACTAGCAAGACAATCATCCTCCTAGAGTAACTTTCGGTGTGACAATTGAATATGGCCTAGCATGACAATCGGTATGACAATCCTGATTGTCATGCTAGTTCATTTTCAATTGTCTTGCTGATTTAATGCTTGAATTTAATCCAATTAAACTCCTGAAAATTCCTAGAATTAATTCAGAATTAATTAATCAATTAATTCAATTAATAAATAAATTATTCTTCGCAGATATAATTTATTTTCTTAATTAAATTAGATGACTTAATTAATTAATAGAGAATTAATTCTAGTCTTGAGCAGCAACCATTCTTCTGCAAATCTTCTGAAAATCACTGAAAATTATGAATCAATTCCACCACTTCAACGTTGACACTCGATGTACTGTCTGGTTCATGAGTGACTAACTTCCGTGACGTTTCTTCATATCTTGACTTTGACACTTTGATTTTCTTCAGATTAAATCCTTGTAATTTATTGATACCCTGACGAGATCTCTGTCACTTGATTAAATCCACGATCTTGATTTATATCACTGAGGCATGATCAACTTCTTGAACTTCTTCCAGTGAATTAACTCCTCAAGTCTGTAGATGAACCTTGTCTCTGAATCCTTTGACAGATATTACTTTGCGAGATCTCTCTGACGGTAGATCCACTATTTACTTATTACATTCTTATTTGAGTTGAGTTGAATCCTCGTATATACTAATAGGCTATGACATATGACTTACAATGGGGAATTGTGAACTCCCATTGCACCACCTGTGACCTCCTTAAGGATGGCTAAGGTGATTTTCCTTGCAGGTACAGCTGGATTATGGAGCTATGAGAGAAGAGTGATACACTTGTGAGAATGAGTGTAAACACGAGTGGAGAGAAGAGTGAAACACATGTGAGGTACACTAAACAGAATCACACACTCACAGTGAGGAAGAAAGAGAAACTACTTGTTATTTCTTTTCCAACCAAGTGAAATATGAGAACTTCTTCAGACGACAGCATACATTCCTTCTTTAAGGGGGAGATAAAAGCTTAAGTAATAGTTTGGAGGATTCCTCAACTAAGGGGGAGAAATAGCAGGGAGGAAGAAAAAGATCCTAAAAATGTACACTACACCACACCATTGTTGTTTGTAACTACGGATCCTATTGTACGGGAGAGGTGGTAAACACAAGGTGATTTCCTAGTAAGGGAAGAAGCCGTTAGGGGAGTACCATTGGTTTTTATCTGCGGATCCTATTGTACGGGAGAGGTGGTAAACGAAGGTGATCTTCTTTAATCAGTTGATTCTCATAGGGGGAGAAGCAAGAGAGATATGGGCTTCTCAACAGGAAATGTGGTTGTACAAATGAAGATGGAACTACTTGAAGATATGTTCAGTCTAGAGGAACATCTACTTGGAATCTGGAAAATGTTAAATCTCATCCAGAACTTTTCTGCTATTTACTTTGCATGTATGTTTATATCTTTTTCTTATTTGTTAGTTGAGTTATTCTCTAGGTATTTGTGTGTTATTGTCTAACAAACAAATAGGGGGAGATTGTAAGTCATATGTCATAGCCTATTTGTATATTCGAGGATTCAACTCAACTCAAATAAGAATGTAATAAGTAAATAGTGGATCGACCGTCAGAGAGATCTCGCAAAGTAATATCTGTCAAAGGATTCAGAAACAAGGTTCATCTACAGACTTGAGGAGTTAATTCACTGGAAGAAGTTCAAGAATTTGATCATGCCTCAGTGATATAAATCAAGATCGTGGATTTAATCAAGTGACAGAGATCTCGTCAGGGTATCATTTATTACAAGGATTTAATCTGAAGAAAATCAGAGTATCAAAGTCAAGACATGAAGAAACGTCACGGAAGTTAGTCACTCATGAACCAGACAGTACATCGAGTGTCAACGTTGAAGTGATGGAATTGATTCATAATTTTCAGTGATTTTCAGGAGATTTGCAGAAGAATGGTTGCTGCTCAAGACTAGAATTAATTCTCTATTAATTAATTAAGTCATCTAATTTAATTAAAAAAATAAATTATATCTGCGAAGAATAATTTATTTATTAATTGAATTAATTGATTAATTAATTCTGAATTAATTTTAGGAATTTTCAGAAGTTTAATTGGTTTAAAAACAGTCTTAAATCAGCAAGACAATTGAAAATGAACTAGCATGACAATCTGGATTGTCATACCGATTGTCATGCCAAGTCATTTCAATTGTCATACCGAAAGTTACACTAGGAAGGAGATTGTCTTGCTAGTTCAACTGATTGTCATACCGATAGTCATTGTAGTTCAATCAGATTGTCTTGCTAGTACAATTGAAAGTCCTACTGAAAGTCTTGCTGAGCCAAAGAGATTGTCCTACCGATTGTCATTGCAGTTCAAGTAATTTTGTTGGATTGCATACAAAAAGAAAAAGAAGCAGAAGACATTCACTGACTGAAAAAATACAAGAACACAGCAGCCGCCTAAGAAATATTTCATTGTTCTCTGCTGAAATTCAAAGATCAATTTCTAGATTGCAAAGTTAAATCCAATCAACTAGAAATCTTTATCTTGTTCTTGTGTAACAATCTAGCGGATCAAAATCCCTAGAACTTAATCTCAAATCGCGTTTAGCATTTGATTCTAATTATTGCAAAAATAGAAAAAGTTCATGTCGAATTTATTCTAGATTTGTGATAATTGATTTGAGATTAATACCTTGTAATCGATACAGTTGTTGTAACACCTTTCATGTTTAATAATATTTTTATTTAACTTGAATTTTGTTTCATATTTTTTATTCCGCATTTATTCGATTATTTGGTACTGTTTGTATTCAACCCCCCCTTCTACAAACAAATTGGGACCTAATTGTATGTCTTGTGCTTTTAATATGATGTATGCTTATTTTAATGGTAAGCATGTGTCTAATGATAAGACTACTCCTCGTCAGCATGTGAATAACAAGAAGCATGATAGGTCTAAGACTGCCAGTCCTTCTAAGGCTAGAAAGGAGACATTTGTGCCTAAGCTTAAACAGAAATTTGTTAAGGCTGTTTACAAGGTCAAATGTTCAGTCATTGAGAAAGTTGAGACAATTAAAATTAAAAATGTTGTTTTGCCTGACAAAGGACAGTTTTACAAGTATACCGGGCCCAACCAAGTTTGGGTTCCGAAGAAGGTCTAATCCATTTGTAGTGCAGGGCATTAAACAGGTGTAACCGGTAGTGTGGATTCTTGACAGTGGATCATCAAGACATATGACCGGATATAGAGCCCTGCTATCAAATATGGATTGAGAAAGCTGGCCCCCTGGTTACCTTTGGAGATAACAGCAAAGGTTTATCTGAGGGATATGGCTGTTTGCAAGCTGGGAATGTTATCATTGTAATTTTGTATATTGTGCTAGGTTATTATCAGGAAGCAGTATCTAACATATAGCACCAGTGACGAGACTTGAGAATATTACGACATATCAGACACCTGCTGCACATTACACTTGGAATTGTACTCTAGTAAGATGTGTACAAGTGTACTCCTGGTTGGTAAGTCAAAAGAGGAAGTCAATGCACCACAGTTCATGGACTTTGCAGCTGCAGATCTATTGGACTATGCAATTTCTTCTTCACAATCTCACTTCAGGTTGGTATGAACTAGTATACTGCTCAAGCAATCGTCAAGGACATGGTATGGCACTCTAACTGCAGTTTCAGTTTTATATGAATAAGTAGAGTCGTCATATTTATAACTATCTTATCACTAGGCACAATCATATTGTTTTATATGTGCAGTGGTATATTGATTATGCAACATAACAATTAGTATCTAAAGTACTTGACAAGTATCGGTCAATGATATCTTGTTAACATTATGTTGCAGATATTTGTAAGCTTTTGACATGAATGAGAATTACTTAGACTTTACCCTAAGTGATCAATGTTTTATCAAAAACTCATTCATATTGAAAAACAAAATCAAACTTCTTTCTACATTAGTGATTTCTTATGTCATGTAAAATCTTTTGAAATCACTATTGTAAATCATTTTCTCTCTATCACCATATGTTCTGTGTTACAGGTTCAGTATCCAATGACTTTCTTTCATTGACAGTCATGAGGTTGAAAACCCATAACGTCTATCCCAGACTGTAAAGACAAACACAAAAACAGAACCAACCAACACTCTCTTACCACTAAATGTAGTATGAATGAGCGTGAGGGAGATAGTGCCTAGTGCACCACATAAGGAAGGTTCTGTAGTCAACCCAGTAGCTCTGTCTCCTACATAGATGAGTAGTATTTAAACCGAGACAACTGCTAGCCCCCATACATCTTCTCAAAAAGATGTAATGGCTGAAAAGGCACAAAAACAGTTACTAGATTCATTCTCTCAACAGGGTGAGTTTATTAAATTTTGCCTGTCGGCCAAGGTATCCGATGTAGTGTCACCACCTCAAACATAAACAATTCTTGATGCACAAGGAGAGGTTACACACACAAAGGATGAGTTGACGGAAACAAGAGTTTCGACCATTTTAAGGTCAGATTCGATTGTTCAAGGTTCGTTAGTGGACCAATTGCCTTTACAGGTGTTAGGAGAGGATACTGATCCAAAAGCCATATGTCAGTGGTCAGTGTCTACCTCCCCAGGCTTAAATCCCCTGGATGCATCTGCGGATAGTGGATCTGACATAGGCGCAGATCGGCAACTTGTTGACAATGATTCAGATATTACCTGATAAGTCACAAGGAAATGTCTTCACAGACATTAGAAGGGAACTTTGATCCTTATGCTAAATTTGTTGGATCATTGTTTACCTTCCCAGAATTCAAATCTGGAACCCTAAAAGGGAAACTAGCAACTTGTAAATTATGACTCAGATTCATCTGACGAGTTTAACAAGGATGGGGAATTGTGAACTCCCATTGCACCACCTGTGACCTCCTTAAGGATGGCTAAGGTGATTTTCCTTGCAGGTACAGCTGGATTATGGAGCTATGAGAGAAGAGTGATACACTTGTGAGAATGAGTGTAAACACGAGTGGAGAGAAGAGTGAAACACATGTGAGGTACACTAAACAGAATCACACACTCACAGTGAGGAAGAAAGAGAAACTACTTGTTATTTCTTTTCCAACCAAGTGAAATATGAGAACTTCTTCAGACGACAGCATACATTCCTTCTTTAAGGGGGAGATAAAAGCTTAAGTAATAGTTTGGAGGATTCCTCAACTAAGGGGGAGAAATAGCAGGGAGGAAGAAAAAGATCCTAAAAATGTACACTACACCACACCATTGTTGTTTGTAACTACGGATCCTATTGTACGGGAGAGGTGGTAAACACAAGGTGATTTCCTAGTAAGGGAAGAAGCCGTTAGGGGAGTACCATTGGTTTTTATCTGCGGATCCTATTGTACGGGAGAGGTGGTAAACGAAGGTGATCTTCTTTAATCAGTTGATTCTCATAGGGGGAGAAGCAAGAGAGATATGGGCTTCTCAACAGGAAATGTGGTTGTACAAATGAAGATGGAACTACTTGAAGATATGTTCAGTCTAGAGGAACATCTACTTGGAATCTGGAAAATGTTAAATCTCATCCAGAACTTTTCTGCTATTTACTTTGCATGTATGTTTATATCTTTTTCTTATTTGTTAGTTGAGTTATTCTCTAGGTATTTGTGTGTTATTGTCTAACAAACAAATAGGGGGAGATTGTAAGTCATATGTCATAGCCTATTTGTATATTCGAGGATTCAACTCAACTCAAATAAGAATGTAATAAGTAAATAGTGGATCGACCGTCAGAGAGATCTCGCAAAGTAATATCTGTCAAAGGATTCAGAAACAAGGTTCATCTACAGACTTGAGGAGTTAATTCACTGGAAGAAGTTCAAGAATTTGATCATGCCTCAGTGATATAAATCAAGATCGTGGATTTAATCAAGTGACAGAGATCTCGTCAGGGTATCATTTATTACAAGGATTTAATCTGAAGAAAATCAGAGTATCAAAGTCAAGACATGAAGAAACGTCACGGAAGTTAGTCACTCATGAACCAGACAGTACATCGAGTGTCAACGTTGAAGTGATGGAATTGATTCATAATTTTCAGTGATTTTCAGGAGATTTGCAGAAGAATGGTTGCTGCTCAAGACTAGAATTAATTCTCTATTAATTAATTAAGTCATCTAATTTAATTAAAAAAATAAATTATATCTGCGAAGAATAATTTATTTATTAATTGAATTAATTGATTAATTAATTCTGAATTAATTTTAGGAATTTTCAGAAGTTTAATTGGTTTAAAAACAGTCTTAAATCAGCAAGACAATTGAAAATGAACTAGCATGACAATCTGGATTGTCATACCGATTGTCATGCCAAGTCATTTCAATTGTCATACCGAAAGTTACACTAGGAAGGAGATTGTCTTGCTAGTTCAACTGATTGTCATACCGATAGTCATTGTAGTTCAATCAGATTGTCTTGCTAGTACAATTGAAAGTCCTACTGAAAGTCTTGCTGAGCCAAAGAGATTGTCCTACCGATTGTCATTGCAGTTCAAGTAATTTTGTTGGATTGCATACAAAAAGAAAAAGAAGCAGAAGACATTCACTGACTGAAAAAATACAAGAACACAGCAGCCGCCTAAGAAATATTTCATTGTTCTCTGCTGAAATTCAAAGATCAATTTCTAGATTGCAAAGTTAAATCCAATCAACTAGAAATCTTTATCTTGTTCTTGTGTAACAATCTAGCGGATCAAAATCCCTAGAACTTAATCTCAAATCGCGTTTAGCATTTGATTCTAATTATTGTAAAAATAGAAAAAGTTCATGTCGAATTTATTCTAGATTTGTGATAATTGATTTGAGATTAATACCTTGTAATCGATACAGTTGTTGTAACACCTTTCAAGTTTAATAATATTTTTATTTAACTTGAATTTTGTTTCACATTTTTTATTCCGCATTTATTCGATTATTTGGTACTGTTTGTATTCAACCCCCCCTTCTACAAACAAATTGGGACCTAACAGAAACTGCATCTACTCTGACTGATTATGTCAGACAGCTGGATAAGTTAGACAAAGATTCTGTTAAAATAATAAGAAGTGATAATGACACTGAGTTCAAGAACTCAATCATGGAAGAGTTCTGCAAAGAGCACAGAATAAAGCATGAATTTTCTGCACCTGGAACTTCACAGCAGAATGGAGTTATAGAAAGAAAGAACATGACTCTTATTGAAGCTGCACGAACTATGCTTGATGAAGCAAAGCTACCAACCTACTTTTGGGCTGAAGCTGTGCAGACTGCTTGTTTTACACAGAATGCTACACTCATAAACAAGTATGGAAAAACACCATATGAGATGGTGAAGAAAAATAAGCCAAATCCGAAATACTTTCATGTAATTGGATGCAAGTGTTTTGTTCTTAAGATTCATCCCGAACAGCTGTCAAAATTTGATCTAAAAGCCGATGAAGGAATTTTTGTTGGATATCCACTTTCCACAAAAGCCTTCAGAGTCTACAATTTAAGAACAAGGGTTGTTATGGAATCTATCAATGTATCTTATGATGATAAAAAGATTATTGGACTTGAAGATTTCAATGATCATGATCAGCTGAGATATGAAAATGAAGATTTAAATTCTGATGACCTAAATCCCGATCCTGTAAGTTCTGACGGGTTAAATTCTAATGTCATTGAAACTGTGGTAACTGCTCTAAAGGAAAATGCACCTGTTCAGGGGGAGCAAGCTAATGATCCTACCACATCTCAAGACTCTCAATAAGCATCAGAACCAGTCACTGGCTCTTCAAGTTCTGATTCATCAAGTTCTGATGAGCCAAATTCTAATAATTCTGGAAACTCTGATTCTTCAATTCCTGAAGGATCCATCTCAAATTCTGGAATTTTAGAGAGCATAACTTCAGGGGGAGCATCAGAAAATGCTGATGGAGACAGCATGGATCATGGGGGAGGATCCAGTTCAAGAGATCAACTTTCATCCGCAAGGAAGTGGACTGAAGCACACACACCTGACTTAATAATTGGAGATCCTGAAACAGGTGTCAGAACTAGAACATCAACAACAAATGAATGTCTCTATCATTCTTTTCTATCTCAGACTGAACCAAAGAAAGTGGAAGAAGCTCTTCAAGATGCTGATTGGGTGCAAGCTGCAGGAAGAGTTAAATGAATTTGAAAGAAATAAATTTTGGACCCTAGTGCCAAGACCAAAGAACTGATCAATTGTTGGAACAAAATGGGTGTTCAGAAACAAAACTGACAGTGATGGCATAATTACAAGAAACAAAGCAAGGCTGGTTGCTAAAGGTTACTCTCAACAAGAGGGTATTGACTATGATGAAACATTTGCTCCAGTTGCTAGATTGGAAGCCATAAGAATTTTGGCTTATGCTGCTCACAAAAAGTTTAAAGTCTTTCAAATGGATGTAAAAAGTGCTTTTCTCAATGGAGAATTGGAAGAAGAGGTATATGTTGAATAACCTCTAGGCTTTATAGATCCAAAATTTCCAAATCATGTCTACAGGCTTGACAAAGTACTTTATGGCCTTAAGCAAGCTCCAAGAGCATGGTATGAGACTTTAGCTCAATTCCTTCTGGAAAGTGGATTTACCAGAGGCACAATTGATAAAACTATGTTCTACCTCAACCATGGAAATGACTTACTTTTGGTACAGATATATGTTGATGATATCATCTTTGGCTCTACAAATACAAAACTTTGTGAAAGATTTTCTAAGTTAATGCAGTCAAGATATCAAATGAGTATGATGGGAGAACTTAGCTATTTTCTGCGACTTCAAGTCAAGCAAACTGAAGAAGGTACTTTCATAAATCAATCCCAGTACACCAGAAATTTACTCAAGAAATTTGGAATACAAGACTATTCAACTGCATCAATTCCCATGGCCACTGCCATTAAGTTAAAAAAATACTGGAGCATCAGTAGATATTACTAACTACAGAGGTATGATTGGCTCTTTACTCTATTTAACTATAAGTAGACCTGATATCATGTATGCTACCTGTCTTTGTGCAAGATTTCAGGCTGATCCAAGAGAACCTTATCTAATAGCTGTGAATTTTTTTTCAAGTACCTCAAGGGTACAACTGATCTAGGATTGTGGTATCCTAGGGAATCAGATTTTAAGCTAATAGGTTACTCAGATGCAGATTTTGCAGGATGCAAAATAGACATGAAAAGCACTAGTGGAAGCTGCCAATTTCTTGGAGGTAGATTGGTTTCTTGGTTTAGTAAGAAACATAAATCAATTTCCACATCAACTGCAGAAGCAGAATATATTGCTACAGGAAGCTGTTGTGCACAGATTCTTTGGATGAAGAATCAGTTACTGGACTATGGGTTAGAATTTTCTAAAATACCCATTTACTGTGATAATCAAAGTGCAATTGCTATGACAGGTAATCCAGTTCAACACTCAATGAAAAAGCACATCAACATTAGGTACCATTTCATATGGGAACATGTGATGGAAGGTACAGTGGAATTGCATTTTGTCTCAATAGATCAACAACTAGCAAATATCTTCACAAAACCACTATGTGAAGCTACTTTTACAAGATTGGTAAATGAACTTGGAATGGTTTCAGGTTCTTTCTCAAAATCTGTTTAGTTTTTGTTCTCATGCATCAGGCTTAATGATCAGTGTTTACAGATTGTCTTATCTCCATATAATCTGTGCTTAAATTGTAATATATTAAATACTGATTGTTATCTGATGTGATTCTATATACTCTGATAGTGTTTTGAAAGCTCTGTGACTATTCAATCTAATAAGGATTATCTTGTTAGATGATGACTTAGTAATTTTTAACAAACTATGTATCCCATGTTTGAATTAGTTGTTTATGTG
Organism: Apium graveolens; assembly: GCF_009905375.1. Lineage (NCBI taxonomy): Eukaryota > Viridiplantae > Streptophyta > Magnoliopsida > Apiales > Apiaceae > Apium > Apium graveolens. The sequence goes on along the minus strand of NC_133655.1, from coordinate 193,815,502 downwards.
GAAATCAATAACACAAGAAAATTCTGATTTTGATCTTAGTCAAATTTACTTTGTGTATCTTATTACTAAGTCACAAACTAGAGTTTTGCTTCTTATCTGTCAAATTCTAATGTCAGTAAATCTTAAGGATGAACTACATGCTTGTTAAGCCTCACTTATATGAAGAAAACAAAAGAAAAGAAAAATTGAAATCAGGTACTCCTTTGATATCAAGAGTAAATATGTGAAAGGGAAGACCCAAGTGCATTGCTGGTATTTAGTAATATGCATTAGAAAATCAAAATAATTTTTCTTGGTGACTTTTCACATTCTCTGATTACTGGAGAAATATTCTGATAACAGCATAAATTCTGATAGCAGTTGTAACTCATTTACACTGAGAAGCCACTATGAAAAGAATTTCAAAAAATGCATAAAATGAGCACAAGCAGTTGAGGTGGACTCTTGCATAGATTTAATCTATAGTAGACTTCCAAATTAAAGACAGATTTTTAGCATTTTTCTTAGTTATGCCTTATTTCTAAGATATCTAAAGTTCATCAGACCTTAATCTTTATCTGATCATTTGCAAATGCACACACTCTCACTCCATACGAATGATGAAAATTACTGTGGTGATTAAGTTGTTTCTAACAAACAGTTAAGTATTATTAGCATAAATTCTGAGGACAAGTTCTGAAGAAAGTTCTGCTGATTAAACTCTGAAGAAACTAGTCAGTATTTATGTGAAGAACAACAGAAACAGTCATTCACTGTTTGAGTACAGAAGCCATGTTCTGATGACCATTAAATTCTGATAATAGTCAAGTTCTGATGCAAATCCTGATGGAAACTCTGATGCGTACGTGGCATTATTTAATTACTTGACTTATTTTTGGTATTTACTGTAACGGTCATTTTTATCAGAAAATGATTAAGTGAGATAAAAACAGTGATAATCATTTGGTTAATGGGCTGCGTGTTTATTTTGGTAACAGTATGTGAGCAATAATTATTGCACGTTTACCGTGCCCACTCGTTACTGTTTTGACTGTTTCCATGCTGTCAGGTGTAAAAAGTCTGTTCTACTTCACAAAAATAGCCGTTGTCACGTGGAGTGTATAAATAAGAGAGTTAAAAGATTTTAAAATCTTTTACCTACTATTCTTATTTTCTAATCTCTCTTATTCTCTCTCATTCTCTCTCATTCTCTAATATTGTCTGAAGCTATTTCTTACAGGCATTTTATCAAACACCTTGCAAACACACAATTTTTTCACTTAATTTCTTACAGATATGGCACCTAAGAACGTTATCTTTAATGGAGCCAAGTTCGTCCCCAACAACTACATGGCTATTCTCAGTAAGGACGATGCTCCTTCAGATCTTCACTTCGTTCAAGACTTTCTTGCTCATAGTGAAATTGGGTATGCTTTGACCCAACCACAATTACTCTCAGGAACTCAAATACTGGAGTTTTGGAGGTCTGGTGTTTATGATGATGGTGGTGAGAATGGGTCCCCAAGCATTATCTTCACAACAGGGGAAGATGAGCATCTAGTTAACTTGTCAACTATTCGACAAGCTCTACATTTGCCAGAAAATTGCACTTTCAATGCTCAGATTGAGGAGACACTTCTACAAAGTATGATGGCCAATCTTGGCTATGAGAAAAGTTTGTCTAAGCTGGGACAACTGAAGAGGCCATACATTAGAAGGGAGTGGAGTTTTTTTCTTTGACTGCATCACCAGAGCTTTTGCCAACAAATACTCCAACTTTGATGCCATTCCAATTCTGAGTCAGCAAATAGGGTATGCACTTTTTAATCAAACTCATTTTGACTATGCTACTGCTATTTTGGGTTTTATTGGGGATAGGATGAATGAGGACCCAAATACTGTTTACTTTGCTAGATTTTGTCAACTCATTTACAGTTTTTGTTGTTCTGATAAGTCCCAAAACTTTAGTGAGTCTATTCAACCTTTTAAACTTGCTAAAAGGGCCTTCACAGACTTGTTATCTACTGATAACAAAAAAGAGATACTAAGACCCCTTCAAATTCCTACATCAGTAAAACAGTTCTTAGTAAACTCTGACCCCAACATATATACAGCTCAATTTCCTGATATTGCACAATCTTCTCAACCTCCACCAACACAACCTTCCAACTCTCAACCACAGCCTACCATCAGAATCTATTTCCAACCAGCATAATCTTCTCAACCACAACCATCAGCACCTACTACCAAACCAACCTCTAGTACTTCCCAAAATGTGCCAGTTGTAAAATCTGCTACAACATCTAGACCCAAACCTTCAAGAGCAAAACATGTTCCTCAATCTCCACTAAGAAGAAGAAGAAAGATAATTCTGAGGGATGAATCAGATGAAGATGAGCAAGTCTAGGTTCCTGCATCAGAACCTGTGACAATTGAAGCTGAAGAGTCAACTCTTCAGAAAGGAAATGAAGCTGAAGGTTCAGGAATTCAGAAAAGGAAAAGATCTGCAAATTCTGATACAGATCATGTTTCTCCTCCATCTAGTAGAAAAAGGAAGTATAGAGCAGGTGTGAAAATTGCACAAGCCCAATATGAAGATGCTGAGGAAGGGGATCAGGAATCACTGATCTCATCAGAACCTATGGTAATTGAAGCCCTTCCAGCACCTGAAGACACTGTTCATGACACAATGATCACACCTCATATCTCTCCATACAAAGAAAAAGCTACAGTTGAAGATTTAGGATTAAGTCCTGAAATTGACATTCACAGGTTGCATATTCCTACTGTTTTCTATCTAGAAGCACCACAAGCAAAGGAGTCCACTCCACCTGTTTCACCAGTAAATGTTGATATTCCTACTACAATTCTGGATTTGGATCCTGAAACAGATGAAGTTGTTCCAGAATCTCCTTCAGCTACACACACTCTTGTGTTATCAGAAGATGGGGAGATGTTATCAAGTTCTGGAGACAGTGCTCCAGTTAATGCTCCAATTCTTGGAAATGAGGCACTGTTAAAATTTGTTGAAGAAGATGCTCCTATTCCTTGTGAAGAAACTCACTGAGGAGTTGAGTGGACCAAGAAGTGGAATGAGCCTAACTTCATTCAAAGCTCAAAAGTTCTGACATATCATATTTCAAAAGCTGATGAGTTGCTCACAAGTTCTGATTTTAAAACTCAACTTAAAGTCACAGCTCTCAGTACTAAAAGTCTTCAAGGTCAACACTCCATTACTCATGCGAAGGTTGATAAACTTCAGGAAAATGCTGATAAGCTGGACCTGATGCTCAAGATAAACAAAAATAGGTTTATCAGACCAATTCATGAGAAAGTGGAAGCTATTGAAAAAGTTCAAGAAAAGCAGCAGGCCCAACTGGATGAGGTCTTGCAAAATCAAGCTGCTCAACAAATTCAATTAATTGAGATCCAATCTTCAGTAGAACTCCTTCTTTCCTTACTCCTATCAGATGATGCCAAAAAGGGGGAGAAGGTAGTTAAGTCCAAATGCTCAACTAGCCAAACTCTGAAGAAAAAGGATGATTCTGAAGATGACCAGGGAAACCCTAGCAAGGGCAAAGATCAAGGTCAAGGGCAAAGCAGCAAATTTTCCTTCACAGAAACTAATTTCTGATTCTAGCAAATCTTCTACACAGAAGAATACAAGTTCTGAAGCTGTGAATGCTCAAGTTCTGAAAGCAAGTTCTGATAATCAAAGTCTGATATCAAGTTTTGATATTCTCATTCAAGGAGGAAGTCAAGACTCTCAGAAGTTTTTACAAACTCTGAAGCTTAAGGGAAGGGAGACTACTGTCTACTATAAAGATCCCAAGATTCTGACAGTTGATGAAGAGATTGCTAGAAGATTATTTCTCAAGCATAATCCTGGAATGGATTTAGAGACTCTAAAGGAGGAAGAAGCTAGATTTGCAGCTGAGAAGACAAATCTTAAATCTAAAGCTTCTAATGCAAAGAAACCTATAAGGCCTATGGCAAAAGGCATTGTGATCAAGGAAAGGTCAACTTCTGAGACTTCAAAGCCCAAGACACGATCACAAGTTGAAATTGATCCCAAGGCAAAAGGGAAAGGAAAGATTGATGAACCAACAAAGAAATAGGAGATGAAGATTACTCAAATCCTGATGAAACCTGTGTGTAAATTGGTTCAAGTATTTGATGATGTAGTGGCAGAAGATGAAATTGTTGAAACTCTGAAAAGAAGAAAGGTGACAGAAGAATCTAAGACAACCTCTAACATAGCTCAAGTTGTTCAGAGTGAAGACATTTCAGAACAGCAAGGTATAATTGAAACAACAAATCCTGATCAAGTCATCAAGACATCAACCTTTGTCAGAGCTCAAGTTGATTTGAACAAGATGGCAATTGCTGATAAGAGGAAACTCATATGGAAAAATGTTAAACCATCAGATCCTAAGAAAAGTCAACTGCTATCTGATTTCATGACTGTTGGATTGAAATCCAGAGAAACAAGAGACATAGCTGGATTAGGTTCTGAAGAAGCCAAGATCAAAACAGGAGTTGAAGTAATTACCAGAGATCCATTTTTATTAACTGACAAACCTCTTGAGGAAGTTACATAGAAACACCTTGACAAGGTTATATCTGTTCAAGTGGAACTGGATGCTCATGATAAGAGTAATGTCAAAGAAAAGCTGATTCTATTTCTTGAAGATGGAAGAACATACAGAATGTCAGAATCAGACGTGCTGAATAAATCTCTGAAAGAACTTCAATTCTTTCATTATCTTTTAGAGATAAAGTCTGAGATTACCAGAAGATGGTCAAATTTCATCATGAAGACTATAGGGGATAAAGCCAGAATCTCTGGATCAAGGGTTGTAGAATTTGTTCCAAAGATAGTTGAAGATGATGGAAGTAAAATTCCATTGAAGAAGAATTCTGCTAAACTTGAAGTTATTCAGAAAGAGAAATGTCTGTGCTATAATGAAGACTCATCTTATCCAAGAGTAATCAGACTTGGTGATGGATTGGAAAGAAATCACATTTCAGCACTTAGGACTGCAATCTACCAGATTGGAAGTCAAGATGAAGAAATGAAGCAAGTCAAGGCTACATTAGCTCAAGTCCTGAGAAATACAGAAGATAAGCTGATATCAAACTTTGTCAGGAATCACTTTGGATTCAGATTGATTTAGTAAGATTGGTAAAAGCTGCAAGGACTGTAAGTTGTAGTTAGTTGTCTAAATAAACTCTCATTGCATTTGTACTTAAATGTTTTTAACATCATCAAATCTATTAACTTGTATATTTTTCATAATTTACAAGTTGGGGGAGATTGTTAGATATATTTGTGATGTCATGTCTAATCTGTTATGTTTGGTTTCAGAACTTAATATCAGGACTTATCAGGATTTACTGGAAATCAGAACTTATTGAAGTCAGAACTTATATCAAAACTTAAGGCCGCCAGGATTTATATCAGGACTTAAGTGCGGGTACTTTAGATAAGGAATGCAGCTGATTTACAAGAGAGGATCTGAACTAAAACAAAAGAAGATATGCATGAAGAGTTGGACAGCTAAAGACTTGTAGAAGATGATATCTGATTGATATATTTTAGGAGACATAATTATATTCCATATTAATTAGAAGATATCTTGTAACTGTGTACTATATAAACACAGCTTAGGGTTTACACTCTAAGTGTTATCATTCACGAGAACATTATTAATTGTAACCTAGCAGCTCTTAGTGATATTGTTCATCACTGAGAGAGTAGTTTAACCTACTTTGTAACAGAGCTTATTATATTGAATAAACTTAATTACTGTTACATACTTGTGTTCTAAATCAATTTGATTGTATAAACTGTTAGGTCACACACACACTGTAGAGGGGGTGAATACAGTGTAAAGTACAATCAAATCGAACTTTAATAACTCAAGTAATAGAAAACAAACTTTATTGAAATAATAAACTCTGTTACAGTATGGAATTGTTACCTCTCAGTGATGAACAAAATATCACGAGAGCTACTAGGGTTACAATAAATAATCTTCTCGAATATAACAACACTTATAGTGTAAACCCTATGTCTGTGTTTATATACTACACGGTTACAAGATAATTGCTAATTGATATGGAATATAATTCTGCTTCCTAAAATATATCAATCAGATATCTTTTCTTCCAAGTATTCTATTCTTCATAGAATTCCTTCTTCATGCATATCTCTTCTTATGTTTGTCTCGATCTTCTTTCCTTTAATCAGCTGCTGTCCTTATCTGAACGTCCTTCAGTACTTAAGTTCTGATATCCATCTTCTGATGATTATCTCCTGATAATATAAGTACTGATATCCTTAAGTCCTGACTTCCAGTAAGTACTGGTTTAAGTAAGATCTGAAAACTGAACATAAATCATATTAGTCATGACATTATCAAATATATCTAACAATCTCCCCCAACTTGTAAATTAACATAATATACAAGTTTAACAGATATTTGATGATGTCAAAAACATTAAGTACAAATGCATGAGAATTAGACTAGATAACTACAACTTACAGTCCTTAAAGCTTTACCAATCTTTAACTTCTGATAACAACTTCAGTCTGTACAAATATCAGAATTTAATCAGTTGTAGATCTTGACTTGGCTTCATCTTCTGATCTCTTTGATGTCAGGAGTTGTTCTGAGATAGTTCTTCAACAAACATCTTTCAGCATATCTGAGTTCATCAATCATCCTCCTTTTAGCAACTTTAAGTTCTGCAGTATCTTCACCAATTTCAAAGATTGCAGCCCTGAGATCATTAATCTTAGCTTTTCTTATATCCTGATCCAGTCTGATCAAATATGCCTTATCAGACTCAAGATTGAATTCCACAGCCCTGTAACCCAGAAAGGTAGTTATAATCTTAGCAGTGTTGGGCTTCATTTCAACTATATCACCCTTGTGATCTCTGTACTTTGGAAAATATGTGCTGTCAGACTTAACAGAATAAAGCCAATTCTGTTACAACCGGCATTTCCGTGTAATATTAATTGTAAAATTTGGTGTAATTATAAGGCTGAATGCCAATATATTCAACTATTGTATGCTTGTGTGAATGAGAATATATGCGTCTTAAATTTTCGATATGTGGTATATGATTTTTCAAATCAAAAGTTTAATTATTTCTTTCATTTTTGATTTATAAGGAATATCTTAAACCTTGAATAAATATCTTTTTAAAGTTATTTGTTCACAAAATTCAAAAGTAGTTTTATAAAATTTCTAAAAATCCAAGTTATTTTATGGTATAAATTTTATAATTTTTGAACTTGTATTTTATTTTATAAAAATAAATCTTTATAAATTTTAGTTGTCATATTTAGCAAATTACAAGAAAGCCCTTGCATGCAAACCACCCTTTCATTCTTTTCAAGGACAAAGAGGACAATTCCAACCCCACTAACTCTTATTTTTCTAGCCAAATTCCTTCTTTACCCTTGCATGCAAAATAAACCAAGTATAAGTGGAGGGATAGTCTTGTCAATTCTCATTCCCACTCATTTTTGTCAAATCAAAAACCATAAAACAAGCAAGTGCCATGTTCATTTCACACTCCACTCACCACCACACTCTTTCTTCCCTCCCTCCTCCCTCTCACTCTCGGCCCTCCTCTCCCTCCTCTCGGGTTTTCAGCCGAGACCAACCCCCTCCCTATTTTCTTTATTCCTCCACCAAGTTTCCACCTTCTACACAAGTAAATGTTCCTTCCCATACCATGATCACATATATTGCAAAGAGTTTTGAGTAAAAAGTTCAAGTTTTAAAGTTGCATGTTAAGGTTCTAGTTGATTCTCAAAGTACAACCTCGATTCTTGTGAGTTTAGGGTTGTTTTTCAGAGGACTACAAGTAATGGATAAGTGCCAAGTCTTGAGAAGGAAACTCTTTATGATTAAATGGCCATTTCCTTCCATTTCATTCGGCCATGACCACAGGGGAGCCGAATGAATGGTCCTTAAGACTATTCTTGTTGCTTTGTTCAATTTTTGCATGTTTATGTGATAATGGCTTGAATTTTATGGTGAAAATTTGATGAAACTCCTTGCATGCTAAGTGATCATCTAGATATAGCTCATGCTAGGCTTGCATGTATATTTCTTGGTAAAACACATTTAGAAAACATGTTGTTTGGCTTGCAAAACTTGAAGACATGCATGCATGTGGATTTCTCTTAGAATGTTATAAGATTTTGATCATTTGGAAAGATTTTGTTAGTGAGCTTTAATTTCAGTAGAAATAAGGTGTTAATATTGATTAATTCTCCTTGATGCATGGTAATAATTCGTGGTTATCTTTCATAAAAATGCATATCTTGTTGTTTCAAAAGCATGAAGATTTGTGAGTTGTGAAATGTGGTTTCTTTTGTTTTGTCATAATTGTACCTTAGGTAAGGATGATCTCCACCAAAATTATTTTGAGTATAAGGGAGTTAGTTCAGTAGATCACCATGTTTAAGTCTTGGTTTGGGTATTGGGTTGTTGGTAGTTGAGTTTGTCAAATCAAAACCTTGGAGAAAGGAGAGTTATAGTTTCTGCAGAAAATCAGTTTAGTACCCTGAGGTTTAGAGTGAGTTTGGACCATGTCATTGATGTGCACTTTGAGGCCCAAGCCACCAGAAGTTATTATTGGGAGTATATAAAAGGTTTTAGGTGTTGGTTGGAGGTTTGCATGTCATTTGGTTAGGTGCACAAGTAGAATAACAAAATCTGTCCAGCAGGGGACAATTTTGTTGCAACTTAGAAATAGGGAGATTTGACCATGTCATGGGTAGGCCCTCATTAGGCCCTATTGGGCCTTAAGGGAGTGTCAGAGAATTTTTTCCAACCATAGTTCATAGGATATGAGTTAGAACCATGTGTCACAAGTTAATTCAAGTCAGGGCATTTTCTGCCCAGAACAACAGGGGAACCTTGGACTTTTAGCTTAGGCCCAAGAAGGCCCAAGCCAGGCCCTTGAGCCACATCAAGTTTGTGAGATGCCCTTAGGTCAGGAGAGTTTTGTGTAAAAGTTTTGAAGGAAAACTTTTAGTTTAAGAGTGTCTAATGCACTCAAGAAACTATAGTTGTCATTCTAAAATTTGCACCACTGAGCACTTTCACTTATCACATAGTTTTAGAACATTTAGGAGTGAGATTTAGGTTGACCACCATAGTTGTAAGATAGCATAAGGTCAGTAGAGCAAAAGGATCAAGTGAGGGTCAATAGGTTTTGGATAGTTTAGTAAAGGCACATCGAGTTAGGAAGCCAAAATTTGAAGACTTTGTCTAGTTTAGCGACCAAGTGACTTAAGTTGTGAGTCGAGATCATCCAAGCCTAGTGTTGCATTATGGTGTATATGGTGTTATTTAGTATTAATATATGATATGTGATTACGTGGCTATGTGTGTACATTTGTAATTTAAAAGTGAATATAAAATTAAGTGCATATAGGCCTAAGTGCCATCCGTGTTTAATTTCGGGTTGTAAATAGGTTAAGTTGGTAAGAATATATTATAATGAGGATTATTATTATTTATGTAGGATCTCGAGATGAGGGAAAACTTTCCATAAAGGTCGAGTGAAGCTCCAGTTGCTCCTACCAGTCAGACCAGACTAGCCTTTCTCGAGGCAAGTGATTCAACTTGACCTTCGTATTTACTGCTAATAGTTCATACATTGCTACAACTATCCTATGTCATTTGATATATTAAATCAAGCGTATCTTATGTTTATCTTTGAATTATATAGAGATGCCATGAACCCTCGAGTACGTATTGCAAGTAGTTCAAAAGTCTTTTCATGATAGTTTAATGCCATGATAAAATAAAGAGTTGTTATAATACTTGATTGATCCTCTTGATTAACATGCTAATGATTCCTAAGTATTAATATCTCACCCTGAAACTTGAACCCCTATAGAACCTTACCTTGAACTCTGATAGTCAGATACTTACCAACGTGATTCCTCATTGATTGATACCCTCTTTCTTATCCTAAAGCTTGACAATTCTGATATATCCTGAGTTAAAGATCATTTCTGCATACCCTAACACCCTTAGTATTCATGAAGCTTACCTTCTTGATGATCCAACACTGGAACCTTGATGAGAAACCATTGCTTAAAGCCCAATTTGGCATTACCCTTTTATAATATCCAATAGCCTCACTAAATCCCCTTGTCCAATCTTTGATATATGAAAACCATTCAATTACTTGAATAGAGTATAGTTTTGTGAATCATGGCCCTGATATTCAGTACCTTATTTCCCGTGTTTCGAGTTGATCTATAATTCCTTGATAAAAATGTTTACTGTAAAAAGAGAATTTTGTTATAATTCGGCATCAGTTTTTGAAATAAATAAAATGTGGGTTTTCAGTCCCAAAGGGGGATAAATGTTTTCTTGAATGGTGGATCTGGACTGAGACGCGAGTCCTTTCCACACTTATATTAGGCTTAAAAGTTGCCTAGGGATTCCCATTAATGTTTTAGAACCCAGCAAGGTTCGGGATTACTTCGCGGCTGATCACCGGCTGTAATCCGTAGCCTCATAAAATGATTTTGATTAAGATATGATTTTGAAATTGTTTTGATACAAGCAAAAATGATGCCATCACCCATAGTTTTATCCCTCGTTATCATTGGTTATGTCTTTTCATTGTCATTCTTTAATGTATATCTCGATTTATGTTTTGTATCGTACTGTTAGCACTTGTTGAGCATTTGGCTCACTCCTTGCTTTACCCTGATATTACAGCTAGCAGCTATGGTTAGATTCAAGCAGACTGCCCGTAAGACCTGTGATGCTGATGCTTATGTGCGAGCTCAGGTAGAATAAGAGATAGTAGTTTTGTGTGAGGACTCGGTATTTAAAATCAGATGTAATAGTTGCTAGTATTGGGTTGTTCCAAACCCTAGACTGTAAGATCTTGGATTTGGTTATGTTATTTCTTTTAAAATGTTGTAATAGTTATATTTAATCTGCTGTTTAAGTTGGGGTGTGACAGGTTTTGGTATCAGAGCTACGGTTTAGAGTTCCTGGACAGCCCAAATAGGTTATAGGATATGTGTGTAGGTTATAGATATTATGCGAGAGAGTAGGTTAAGTAAATTTATTATTAATACTCCTCTTATTGGTTGTCAGCAAAGGGCGCATTCCTCGTCATCCTCTGGGTCGGATGACACTATTGCTTTCACTGTGTATGCTGAGTTGAGGCGCGAGTTCGACATACTTCAGGGCAAGTATGACCGACTGATAGACCGACTGAAGAACGTGTATCCGGACAGTCGAAACTACGAAGGGAAGCCTAAGGAGCAGATGACTGCGAGACTTGAGACCTTGGTTCAGTACGTCAACACTAAGCTTGAGGAGATGCCAGCGCACCGGGACCGCACCAGCCAGTATGTCATTCAGATGGTGGCGGATGAGCTCCAGAGCATTGTGAAGACGCTTCGAGAGGAAAAGACTACCAAGCCCCATTCAGATGGAGTGGAGCCTTAGTTCTTTTCATTTACCTTTCATGTTGTTGTACTATCAGACTCTGTGGAATCCCCAGTTGTTTCCGTTGTTTCCTTTAAATAAGCATGTTATTCCTAGAATCAGACTTTGTCCTAATCCTATGTATTATGACCTTTAAAAATTTCAATAATTATGTTCTGTTGTTCCATTTGCTCTCAACTGTTATTTTACATTTTTATATGCATCACCATATCTGCTTAATTTGGAAACTTGACCCCATATATAAATAAGAATGCCATGCGATACCCTCGAACCATTTTATCATTCATATCTGTTTTGACATAACTCTTATTTCAGGATCATGCCTCCCAAAAAGAAGAACCCAACAACCACATCCACCACAGACCCAAACATTCTTCGACTACTGGAAACTTTGCAACAGCAAACCAATGCTATAGCTCAACAACAACTAACTCTTCAACAACGAATTGAAAACCAAGATAACCATGAACCACACCAACCACCTGAACCACCAGTACCACCTAGACAAATTGTCACTTTCAAGGCTTTTCAGAATGTGAATCCACCTGCATTTCATGATACCACTGATCCAGTGATAGCTAACACATGGATCAAGGAGATGGAAAGGGCTTTTGAGTTGGTACAGTTAGGAGATGATCAGGATACGCCGTATGCTATTTACTTCTTGAAGGGAGAAGTCATCTATTGGTGGGAATCAGTAAAAGATATGGAAGTCACTCAGCAGGTTTCTTGGGAGAGATTTAAGAAGTTATTTCTGGACAAGTATTACCCTAAGTACATGCAGAATCACATGGAGCTTAAATTTTTGGAGCTGAAGCAAGGGAACACGACTGTACTGGAGTATGAGAAGAAGTTTATTGAGTTGTCAAGGTTTGTGACAAAGTATACCAGCACTGAGGAGGAAAATGCAAAGAAATTTCAGCAAGGATTGGAGCCTTGGATCAGAGATAGAGTGGCTATGTTTGAGCTTGAAACTTACACGGGAGTAGTACAGAAAGCTGCTCTGATTGAGAATAATGGGACGCAGTCAAGGAAGGAAAGGGATAACAAGAAGAGGAAGGTTCCATTTTATGGAGAAAAGTCTGAAGCAGGAAGTTCACAAGATCGGAATGTAAAGAGGATTGGTTTCCATAAGGGCGGAAATTTTCAAAAGAACGGAAATTTGGGCAAAAGGCAAGAATCGAAGGAGAACAATCAGGTGAGCCAAGGGCAAGTTGGAGAAAACAGGTTCCAGAGACCGGAGTGCAAGCACTGTGGAAGAAGACACCCTGAAGTATGTAATAAGCTGAGCATGACATGCTATAGGTGTAATCAGAAGGGACATTTGGAAAATGAGTGCAAGATACCGAAGCCAGGAGTTACATGTTACAAGTGTGGGAGAACTGGACACATAGCTAGGGAGTGCAAGGCAACCGGACCAGTCAAAGCTCTGATGAACGTGGCAAGTACCAGTGCAAGCGTGCCAGCCGATGTATTAGCATTACCTCCACCACCCGCACCAACCCCGCAAGCAATAGCAAGGACATTTGATCTGAAGATGAAGGATGCTGTTCAGAATTCTGAGGTGATAGCAGGTACACTTTTACTCAATAATGTCAAAGCTAAAGTATTGATTGATTCGGGAGCAACAAGATCTTTCGTATCAGAAACTTTTGTTGATAAGCTTCAATGTGATTATGAGTGAGGTAGTAAATGTGGTAATTGCAAACCAAGAGAAGATTCCTGTGAATCAATTCTGTCCGAAGTGTGAGATCGACATTTCAGGATATAAGTTTTCAGCCGACTTGATACTCTTCAAGTTGGGGGAGTTTGAAATAATTCTAGGTATGGATTGGTTAGGAGAGAATAACGCTCAGATTAATTATAAGACCAAGAAAGTGATTTAAAGATGAAGAGTGGAGAGAAGGTAGTATTTAAGGGGCAGAGGCAAGAACAGCTATTTCTTACAATTGTTCAGGCTAAGAAGCTACTTAGAAAAGGTTGTGAGTCGTTCCTAACTTATGTAGTGGATTCAGAAAAAGGCAGTCCCAGCATAGAAGATATCCCCGTAGTTAAAGAGTTTCCCGATGTGTTTCCCGACGAACTACCAGGCTTACCACCAGATCGACAAATCGAGTTCGAGATCAACCTTGCTCCAGGCACGGAACCAGTTTCAAAGGCCCCATAAAGGATGGCACCAGCAGAAATGAAAGAGTTGGCGAGCCAGCTACAAGAATTGTTAGATAAAGGAGTGATACGGCCAAGTACGTCGCCATGGGGAGCACCTGTTCTGTTTGTCAAGAAGAAAGATGGGAGTATGCGGCTATGCATAGATTATCGGGAGTTGAATAAGGTGACAATCAAGAACCGTTACCCGCTACCAAGAATATATGACCTTTTTGATCAGCTGAAGGGAGCAAAATGCTTTTCAAAGATCGACTTGAGATCGGGATACCATCAATTAAAGATCAAAGAAGAAGATATTCCCAAGACAGCATTTAGGACCAGATATGGGCATTATGAATTCCTAGTAATGCCGTTTGGATTGACCAACGCTCCGACCGCATTTATGGATCTGATGAATCGGGTATTTAAGAAGTATTTGGACAAATTTGTCGTGGTATTCATTGATGACATCCTTATTTATTCTAAGTCGGAAGAAGAACATAAGCAGCACCTCTGGATAGCATTGGAGATACTTCGGTAAGAGAAGTTATATGCCAAGTTTACCAAATATGAGTTTTGGTTAAAGGAAGTTCAATTTTTGGGGCATGTCATTGGAAATGAAGGAGTTAAAGTGGATCCGGCAAAGATTGAGGTAGTTATGAGTTGGGAGAGGCCAAAGACTCCTACGGAAGTGCGAAGTTTTCTAGGGTTGGCAGGATACTATAGAAGGTTCGTCAAGGATTTTTCAAAAATCGCCACGCCGTTGACCAAGTTAACCAGAAAGAATCAGAAGTTCGAATGAAGTGCAGAATGTGAGGATAGCTTTCAAGAGTTGAAACAGAGATTGGTAACCGCTCCGGTGTTAGTACTACCAGATTATCAAGGGAACTTTGTAATTTTCAGCGACGCTTCATATAAGGGTTTGGTTGTGAGTTAATGCAACACGATAAAGTGATCGTATATGCGTCAAGACAGTTGAAACTGCATGAGTTAAAGTACCCGACGCATGACTTGGAACTAGCCGCCACAGTGTTCACACTTAAGATTTGGAGACATTACCTCTACGGAGAGAAGTGTGAAATCTACACGGATCACAAGAGTTTAAAGTACATTTTCACTCAGAAGGAGCTCAATATGAGGCAGAGGAGATGGCTGGAATTGATCAAGGACTATGACTGCTCGATAAATTACCATCCTGGAAAGGCGAATGTAGTGGCCGATGCTCTGAGTAGGAAGGAGAGACTGAATATGATGATAACATCAAAAGAGTTATCTGAAGAAATCGAGAGATTTGAACTGGAACTTTTTGCTTGCGGAAAAGTTGAGGAAGTTTGTCATGCAATGACCTTTCAGTCAACACTAGTGGAAAAGATAAAGAAGTGTCTAGAAGAAGAAATGGAGAAAGAGAAGAATCAGTTATGTGGAGAGGAGATTAATACTCAAAGGGATGAGCAAGGGATACTAAGGTTTTCTTCCAGAATTTGGATTCCTCATGTACCTGAATTAAAGAATGAGATCCTCCACGAAGCCCACAATTCAAAATTTTCAATCCACCCGGGAAGTACCAAGATGTATCGAGACTTAAAGAAGAACTTTTGGTGGCCAAATATGAAGCGAGACGTGGCGGAATGGGTTGCGAAGTGTTATACTTATCAGAAAGTGAAGGCAGAACATCAACGACCAAGCGGATTAATTCAGCCCCTGAAGATTCCAGAATGGAAATGGGAAAATATCGCTATGGACTTTATAGTAGGACTACCGCGAACGAAATCCGGGCATGACGCAATATGGGTTATAGTTGATCGTCTTACGAAGTCGGCGCATTTCCTTCCAATTAATGAGAAGTCATCATTGGACAAATTGGTTCATCTGTACGTGCGTGAAATCGTACTAAGACATGAAGTACCCGTATCGATAGTTTCAGATAGAGATCCCCGATTTAACTCGAGATTCTGGAAGCAATTTCAGGAATGTTTTGGCACGAAGTTGAATATGAGCACAGCATACCACCCGCAGACTGATGGCCAGAGTGAAAGGACAATTCAAACAATCGAAGTCATGTTGCGCAGTTGTGCAATCGATTTTGCAGGAAGTTGGGATGACCACTTGCCGTTGATTGAATTCTCTTACAACAATAGCTATCATTCCAGTATCGGCATGCCACCATACGAAGCTTTGTACGGGCAAAAATGTAGATCACCAAGAAGTTGGGATGAAGTAGGAGAAGGAAGGATTCTCGGCTCGGAATTGGTACAACAGTTGCATGATTCAGTCAAGTTAATTCAGAAAAGGTTGCTTGCTGCTCAAGATAGACAGAGGAAGTATGCGGATCCAGCGCGTAAGGATGTTCAATTCCAAATTGGTGAAGCTATTTTGTTGAAGGTGTCACCTAGAAAAGGGTTGTCTAGATTTGGCACGAAAGAAAAGTTAGCACCTAGATACATAGGTCCTTTTGAAATTTTGAGTCAAGTAGGGAAGGTGGCCTACGAGTTGGCCTTACCACCTCAGTATCAGCACGTGCATAATGTGTTCCACGTGTCGTTGCTTAAGAAGTATAATCCTGACGCTAGTCATGTGTTATAATATGAACCTGTAGAAATTCAGGCAGACCTGTCATTTGTGGAGCAACCGTTTAAAATACTCAACTAGCAAGAGAAGAGCCATAGAAATAAGTCAGTAAAGTTAGTAAAAGTGCTTTGGAGGAACCCTAAGGTCGAAGAATCAACTTGGGAGTTAGAGTCTGATATGCGTTTCCGGTATCGTCATCTGTTCTCTTAGATTCTGGGGACAGAATCCCTTAAGGGGGAGAGGATGTTACAACCGACATTTCCGTGTAATATTAATTGTAAAATTTGGTGTAATTATAAGGCCGAATGCCAATATATTCAACTATTGTATGCTTGTGTGAATGAGAATATTCGCGTCTTAAATTTTCGATATGTGGTATATGATTTTTCAAATCAAAAGTTTAATTATTTCTTACATTTTTGATTTATAAGGAATATCTTAAACCTTGAATAAATATATTTTTAAAGTTATTTGTTCATAAAATTCAAAAGTAGTTTTATAAAATTTCTAAAAATCCAAGTTATTTTATGGTATAAATTTTATAATTTTTGAACTTGTATTTTATTTTATAAAAATAAATCTTTATAAATTTTAGTTGTCATATTTAGCAAATTACAAGAAAACCCTTGCATGCAAACCACCCTTTCATTCTTTTCAAGGACAAAGAGGACAATTCCAACCCCACTAACTCTTATTTTTCTAGCCAAATTCCTTCTTTACCCTTGCATGCAAAATGAACCAAGTATAAGTGGAGGGATAGTCTTGTCAATTCTCATTCCCACTCATTTTTGTCAAATCAAAAATCATAAAACAAGCAAGTGCCATGATCATTTCGCACTCCACTCACCACCACACTCTTTCTTCCCTCCCTCCTCCCTCTCACTCTCGGCCCTCCTCTCCCTCCTCTCGGGTTTTCAGCCGAGACCAACCCACTCCCTATTTTCTTCATTCCTCCACCAAGTTTCCACCTTCTACACAAGTAAATGTTACTTCCCATACCATGATCACATATATTCCAAAGAGTTTTGAGTAAAAAGTTCAAGTTTTAAAGTTGCATGTTAAGGTTCTAGTTGAAACTCAAAGTACAACCTTGATTCTTGTGAGTTTAGGGTTGTTTTTGAGAGGACTACAAGGAATGGATAAGTGCCAAGTCTTGAGAAGGAAACTCTTGATGATTAAATGGCCATTTCCTTCCATTTCATTCGGCCATGACCATAGGGGAGCCGAATGAATGGTCCTTAAGACTATTCTTGTTGCTTTGTTCAATTTTTGCATGTTTATGTGATAATGGCTTGAATTTTATGGTGAAAATTTGATGAAACTCCTTGCATGCTAAGTGATCATCTAGATATAGCTCATGCTAGGCTTGCATGTAAATTTCTTGGTAAAACATATTTAGAAAACATGTTGTAATAACCCCAATTTTTGGAATTTTTGAAACCCTTATGAATAGTGTTTTGCTGATTATGCTGAATAAGAAAACTTTTCATGCCACACTATGTAGGGGCTCTTTTATTGATCTTCTGGGATATTATTAGTACTCTATATGATAAATAAGTGTATGTAAAGATCGTCAGAATCCAAATTCGAACACTTTGATTTTTCCCGAAAATCTACCAGATACAGAAAGAATTGAGTATAAGGTAACAGAATAAAAAGGATTTAAATTCAAGGATTAAAAGAGAGGATCATGAAAAGATTATAATGTATTGAGAAAGGTTAAAGAAACCTAAGTAATAAGATCCCGGGTATAATCCCTCAAACGATAAACGAAAACGAAAGTTAAGCGAACCGTATAACAGATCAGCGGTCATTAGGCAAGCAATTAAGAGTTAATCAAGGAGGTTAGGGATGATGATGTCATCAAACCAACAAGAAGAGGACAAGTGTGGAGGGTGACATCACATGATGACCAAAGCATGACATAAGGGAAAGAAGTGTGGTTGATTTATAACCACACAAATATTTTTTCATGGTTAAAAATGATTAAAACAAAACAAAAGTCAACCAACCAAGGCAAATCAAAACAAATCACAAAAAACACAAAAGCTCTTCCCTTTTCTTCATCAAGCTCTCGGCCAAAATAAACACAGCAACTTCAAACTGCCATATCTCCTTCAATACTCACTCAAATGTTGTGTTCTATAGCTCGTTGGAAAGGTATTGAGATTTCCTACAACTCTTGTTCACAAGTCTCGTCCAAATAAGCATGGTAAGACCCTCATTTTTACAGTTCTTTCAATAGGACTTTTAGAAACTTTAAAGCCTAACTTTGTGTTCTTGATTTCTTTGGAAAGATCAAGCTTGTAGGAGGCTCCATAAGGCTTCCTAATAACTTTATACCCTCCAAGAAAGGTACAAATCTTCACACCCTTTAGTAATAAGTTTGAATGTTGAAGTTTGGAGATGGTTTGGATGGATGAGTAGTAATTTGAATGATAAGCATGATTCGAGCTTAATTGTTAAGTAGTTTAGTTGAATTTGGAGATGTTGTAATATATTATTGGATTGAGATCCTTGAGCTTATTATGACTGAAATCAATATCATTGATGTGTATCTTGAGTTGTTGTTGATTGGTAGTTGGATTGATATAATTTGGAATGGTAAAAATTTGAGAAATCGCGTAAACATAGCCGTCGTAATGTCCGATTTACTTTAGACTGTTTTTGCTCTTAACATCAGGACTCGAGAACTCCCTGTTAGGTTTTGACCATTGCCATGATTAGATAGTTCATGTTACGAGCTTCATTTTGATATGTGGTTCGTTTGAATCCGATGTACGGTTTAGGAGAAACGACCATTTTATGTAACGGCGTTTCGCGACCGAACTATTACCCCTCGCCTTACTTTGAAACCTTCGTTAAGGACTTTAAATGACTCTTTGGGGTATGAAACATTTATGTAAAGTGGATTAAGCAGTTGGTAAGGTGCTCGCGAAAGAATCGCCTTAAAACTCTTAATGGCTAATTTATTAAAAATGGTGGAGCCGAGGGTACTCGAGCGACTTAAGTGAATCGTTAAGCGCGAAAGCGAACGTTAGGACTCTAAATGGTTAAAGTCTAGTTTCTTAAGCGACCGGGGTTTAATTTCGACTTATGTTGTTGTTCATAGGTTATCGGACCCACTCTAAGCTTAAGTCTATCCGGGAGCACTCAGACAAGTTTTCTACCCGTTATACTGTTGTTGTGATATATATATGTATATGCATTATCTTGTGATAAGTGCATGATTGTTATTAGCAAATTTTTGCGATATATTGGAGCATGTTGATATGATATATATGCATGACTGTTTCGTATTCTTGATTTATATATCTGTTGGTTTAAATGCTTATTAGTTGCATAATATCTATGCTAGAGATAAGCAGTAGTTGCGTATATCCTGAGTGTAGGGGACCCAAAGGTGAACCCTTTTCTAAAACTGGGAGTAGATGTTCCCGAGTATATTATATATATATTTATATATATATATTGATGCAGTTTTCAAAACTATTAATCGAATAAGGTTTATTCGATAACTTTATATTATTTAATGAATATTATTTCGAATATTAATTCGGGGGCTTATGACTCCTTTTATTATATTTAATGAATATTATTTCGAATATTCATTCGGGGGCTTATGACTCCTTTTATTTTATTTAATAAATATTATTTTGAATATTCATTCGGGGGCTTATGACTCCTTTTATTTTATTTAATGAGTATTATTTCGAATATTCATTCGGGGGCTTATGACTCCTTTTTTTATTGAATATTATTCGAATATTCATTCAAGGGCTTATGACTCCTTTTATTTTATTTAATGAATATTATTTCGAATATTCATTCGAGGGCTTATGACTCAGTTTATTTTATTAACTGAATATTATTTGAATATTCATTCGGGGACTTATGACTCAGTTTATATTATTTAATAAATATTATTTGAATATCCATTTGAGGACCTATGACTCCGATTATTTACTGAAATATATTCTTTATTTTATTAAAGAATAAGGTGTCGATAATCAAACTTATTTTTGATTATTCAAATAAAGATAGTACTTTCGTATAAGTATATCTTTGGTTATTTAATACTCATTTCAAGTATAAGTTTTACAACTTCTACTTCAATTATTTGTATAAAGATTATTATTTTTGGGAATATTATTTAAATAATAATATTCAGATATTTTTCTAATATATTGGGACTGATTTACTTTATTAAATCAGCATTACTCCAAACACTCTTTAAAGTGTTTTCGAGTCTTTAAAATGATTTTTAAAAGTTAGAGCGGATCCCAAAACTCATTTTTAATATATTTAAGATCTTCCTTTTAAAGGGGATTTAAATACTCGCTCAAAACCAGAGGGATCCGGCTCTGTGGTGTATTTTATATTCGCAACAAGGTTGCGCTTTTGGTAAATGAATTGATTACTTACCCAACGTTCGGGAAGTAAGTCCATCTATTTGAGTCGGCATAAGCAACATGGGCTCAGTGGGCGTCCATGAAAGTGTAAGTGGCTCAGTGGGAGTCCATCAAATGCGTAAGTGGCTGAGTAGCAGTCCAGCATAAGGTCCTTTTGCGACCAGGGTGATGACCAGTGGGGAATTCATCCGTCTACTAGTAGAAAAGGTTACTTATTGGTATCTTTGCCTGATCAGCAAGATATCAGGTTTATGCCAAGGTTTTCTCCTTTCCAAAATTCATTGGATATTGCAACTCTGTTTATAATTTTCATAACAGAGGTTTTCAAGGAGTGTATGAAATGTATATATATATAGGTGTATATATATATTGGGACTTAATGAAGTATCTCGTAACTTCATTATTTATAATGATATTTCAAGGATTGAATCTATTCAAGTCTTATCTTGTAGTCTCATCTGGGTGATGAACTTTTGAAACTGATTATAACTTGAACGGTGGTAGTTCAAGCAGTATTCGGATATAAGTATATTGGAGTATCTTGTAACTTCATCTTTTAAACTTATATCTAGTAAATGATTATCTTGTGCATGTCAAAGATTTTCGGAAAAACGTTGAGACAAGGTTAGATATAGGAGATCACCTTGCAACGATATTTTATACAGTTATAAACTGGAACTCTGTGTATATTATACATGTCAGAGGATTTCAAAGATTGTAAAAAGTATATATGTATATATATACTGAATATTTTGCGACTTGGTCGCGTTAAGATATCAGCTTGGTTCATTTCTTCTTGACCAAAACTTTCATGAGTACTATGAGAATGCTCATATATTGTTAATTATTATACATATTATTTCGGTGGGCTTGTTGCTCACCCTTGCTTTCTTCTTTCATCACACAACATCAGATAGACAAGATGAACAGGACCAAGCTCCCAATTCACGAGCGGATAAGAAACGTTCCGCAGTTTTCTATAGGCGTTGATGTCGCTGTAGCTGAGGTAGGAACTACCAATAGGCTAGGCTTTCAACTTTTGATGTACCAGACTTATGTATCTATATCAATTATAATAATGGCAAAGAAATGTAAATTTATTCAGAAACCCTTTTAAGGTGTAATGGCATATAATTTTGGAATAAAATGACTCGTGTTATTTTGGATATTCATCTCTGAGACTATAACTTGTGGTGTGTGTGTTTACTATGGGGTCACAGTACAGAGTAGTTGATTGTTTATTAAGACTGGGTGTTATTAAGGGAAATGGAACTCGTGACAACCCGGATCCTCGACCCCGGATTTGGGGGTGTTACAGAAATGGTATCAGAGCTAAACGTTATAAACCTCAGAGATGATATGACGTTAAAATAATAAGTTCACTAAGATAATAAGAACTCTTGCCAAGTTCATAGTCGGGCTACCTAACGTAGTACTGACAGTTAAAACCCTTATGGGAACCCCTATAAATATCGTGATAGAAGCGTAGTTCGTTATCATAGATGGTAGCGGGACTCCGAACCCTGAGGTTGAGGAGCAACAGCGCGATGATGTTTTATTACTAATTGGAGATCGGATTGTGGATCCGATAGAGCGTCTTAACGCAGGACCGAATGATGTTCATATTGAGGATGTAGTGGTTGAGGATGTTGTCCTAGATGGGATTGTTGCTGAGGAGGATCTCGTGGAGGATCCTAACAAGAATGAATAAAGGACCACTGAGGAATTGATGACCATGGTTAGGGCGACTACCAGAGGTAGGATTGGCCGGTCACTACCAGGGGTTCGTTCAAGTTTGTAAAGATAGTAGCCCCTTTAACGCGGCTTACTCATAAGACTGAGAAGTTCGAATGGACAGAGAAATGCGAGAACAGCTTTTAAGAACTGAAGCAATGATTGGTGACGGCCCCTATGATGGCATTGCCGGATGGAAAAAGAGATTTTGTAATCTGTAGTGATGCTTCGCATAAGGAATTAAGGTGCTTCTTATACAGCACATCAAGGTAATCGTGTACGCGTCAAGACAATTAAGGGAATATAAAATTCGATATCCCCACCCATGAGCTTGGGCTCGTGGCAATAGTTTTGCCCTAAAGATTGGAGGCACTACTTGTATGGAGAGAAGTGCGAGATTTACCTAAGCCATAAGTGCTCTAGTACATTTTCATGCAGAAAGAGCTCAACATGCGCCAAATGAGGTGGTTAGAGCTAATCAAGGATTACTATTATGAGATTCTTTATCATTCGGGGAAAGCCAATGTGGTGGCTGATGCCCTTAGTAAAAAGGAGAGACTCAAGATGATAATGTCTTTGAGAGAGTTTATAAGAGGTTTTGAGAAAATGGAAATAGAAGTGAAGGTAACCGGAGCCGGTACCGAAAAGCTATTTGAGATTGCAATACAGCCCGAATTATTGGAAAAGAACAGATTATGCCAGAAAAAGTGATGAATGAAGGCAGAGACCCAACAAATAGATAAGAGATTAATACCGAGAAAGATGATAAGGGAATAATGAGGTATTCCTACAGAATTTGGGTTTAAATGTTCAAGAGCTTAAAGATGAGATCTTAGATGAAAGCTAGTTTGAGGAATAAGATTTAGAGCAAACCCTGAACGTGATAGTCAGGGAGGTCGCCATCAAGATAGAAGGAACCCATAACATGATGAAGTGGAAAATGAGGATTTAAAATATGTAGGAGGACCCCGATTATAGGGAGGAGGGAATGTTCAGACTAAGAAAACAGAAGTCGAGTAAGGAAAGGAGACCCGAGACGGTACTCCTATACAAAAATTTATGGACCTTTCTAGACAGAACTTAGACTATTATCCCCAACCACCACCCTGAGGAAACAATGCGGTGAGAAATTCTTTCAGGACCTTTAAGTCGCTAAGCCCTTAGAGTTCCAAGGAACAAGCTGACCCAGTCGAGGCAAGAGCCTGGCTAAAGGAAATATAGGAATCATTTGAGATTCTAAATGATGGATGAATCACAAAAGACTATTTTTGTCACTTACCCTCCTAAGAGAAGGGCCACCACTGGTGAAAGACCAAGAAAGGCACGGAGCCAGAGGTTAGAATAAACTGATTAAAGTTCAGTCAATTGTTTTCGGGAAAGTAATTCCGAAGGTTATGGAGATAGTGTAAAAGCTTTAGAGTCAGAACAAAGGCGGACGAGTATGATGAAATATGAAGCTAAGTTGTAAAAGTTATCAAGATTCGTTCTGATGACAAGAATCCCAGAACGATGTGATGCTTGAAGTCAATGATTAGTGGGTTCATGAAATAATGATAAGAGAAAGGAAAATAAAAAGAAACTGAAGTGGAAAGGAATATAAAGGCAATAGAGTTTGAGGAATGATAAGGGAGTTGGGTATGAGGAAACCCTAAAGACTCGTAGCAATAGAAATAGAAAAGTATGTAATCGTCAGGATGAGGGTGATTCACCATGAGTTAAAGTTGATGATTGAAGGAATAAGAGATACATATATTTTATCCCCTGTAAGTTGGGAGGATTTGAGGAAACCTTGAGATAGTTCGAAGGATAAATATTGAGACGCGGATAGACTAAGAAATTAGGAAAATTGGATGAAGGAAGTGACCTTCAAGAATGTGAAGTGTAAGACCGGTGGCTTGATACCCAGGAAGGGAGACGCCAGGTATGAGAGATATCCCAACATTGAGATGACTGTTGAGATAAACAATAAAAGTAAATACGGAATTATTAAGAAGAAGTTCACGTTGAACACGACCAATATCTTCCAGAACATCCTTGTTATCGTTACCAAATCAAGCAAGAAAAGTAGATAACCGTAGTTATCTTTTGGAGGCCATATTGATTGACCTCATTTTGAATACAGATGTTATTGTGAAATTAGGCATATACTATCGAGGTGGGAATGATTGAATAAGACATCCTTATCAGGGATATATGACTTGATTTATCCATGGAATGATGCATGTACCTTTTTAAAGGTGGCATTAAAGATAGAACATCGGTAACTTAAAATGAATCCTAGGGGAATGCATAAAGGTTGGCATTTCACCCTTAATAGGGATAGTATGAGTTTTGACAGTATGAATTGGAAAGGATTAAGGTAATAACTACCTTTAAGTATCAGTGGGGAAATTTTTCAGAAACATATAGACAATGGTTCTAGTATTAGTAAAGGGTATTTCGATATGCCCTGTATCTAGGGAATACAGGAGGAACGATTCAAGGATAACCTTAGAGGTTTTACAAGGAGAAAGGTACTATTCAAAATTCTCAAGAGTAAAAATGTTGATAAAGGAAATATGACGTAATTATAATGATGTCAAGTGGGGCACGTGTTAAACCACGAGAAAGTATGGATCGAACCAGTAAAGGTCGAAATTGTTCAGGGCCATTAAGGCCTAAGATAAAAGATGTTCTAAGTATGATTGAGAGTTAGTCGTGGCAATGTTCACATCTAATGACTAAGGCAATGACTTATGGAAAAAAAATGGTGATTTTTTTTTCTTCTCACCAGGACTTAAGAAAAGCATTTTCACATAAGCAGTGATTGAAATGAGGTAGAAAATTTAGTTGGAGGTGGTTAAAATGACATTAATTGTAAGGAAATTTGACTATCAGGAAAGGCCAAAGAGGTGGCCGATAATTTAAATGTAAGAGGATAATTATAGGCGCTTGTGCGAGAGGAATACAGTGATGATGGTTGAAGCCGGGAAGGTTGTATTACGGTTCGGAAGATTGACATTCCTTCTGATGACTATGCAATACTCAACCGTAATAGTAGTTGGGTAAAGGTTTACTTCATGTAATCGCCATGAGCGGGCTATCTATCTTAGAAGGTACTATCTTGAGATAAGCCAGGACCATGTTTCAAGAAGGACTAAACGAACCTTTGAGTTAAGTCTTCTATTGAAGGCATATGATTAAGAAGGGTATTAACCTGCTATCGTTGCTTTGATTGAAACTCTTCTGCAATTTTATCTGCTTCATGTCATGAATGTACGCCAGGATCTGGAGTGTTCTTCATGAACTATGAATGGTGATTATGTTAACTCCTTAGAAGAATTCGATAAGGCAGGTATGGACTTTGTATGATTAGATATGAAGATTTCATGGAAAATGAATGACTACAGTATGACAGTGGTAGACCATAGTAATGCTCCAATGAGTCTATGAATAATGAGACAATGACAACTGTGAGAGTTGTACTGTAATGAATGTTGAGATTGAGTATCACTAATCGGGTCATGGTGATGTATAAGTTATCATTGAATAGACTAATTAAGTAGATTATTTACCTATTGAATATTTATTCCTCCTTATCAATAGAGGGTCGTATGACTATACGAGGAAGGTTGCGATGCAATCATAGAATTCTAGTAACGATGATGTCTAGAATGAGATCCCAGATTTGATTTTCAATGTCGAGGGAGTTTCAAAGGTGATTGTGTATAAGCTCGAGGAAGAGCATGGGTCCATAGAATGATGGACGGAATAGCAAAAATATTTAAGCATGTGAAATGCGATGCGATAATACTTGATGTTGATATATATACGTATATGATTTGTTCTCCTATGACAAACCTCTATAGTTCAGAGGTAGATTCCAAGCCAGATATTTTATGGCAGTATATTTTATATATATACAATTCTCTTCAGTTCGTTCTTTTCTCTCCTTTTCATTTCATATAAGCTGAGAAGAACAACCCTTCCAGAAGGGGAGGTATTGCCGAATGACTATCTATCTGTGTGATAGAAGCCTAGTAGGATACCATCTATTGTTTAATTGCTTGTCAAGTACTAAAGGTTGGCCACCTTCTGTACTAACTATGCGATATAACAAGTGTTCATGATCATAGTGATCTCTCAATAAATTCTTTTACTTCTATATGAAGGACCAAGCTTTCGAAGATGGAAGCAGCTAAAGGAAGTAGTATCAGTATGGAGGTATTCCGATTCTAACGCGTTCGTGATACTAAGGTTGACGTGGTTATTAAAAGGTTATAGAACGCTAACGAGCAAAACTGTAACCAGTATAGTATTATGTACGGAAGATAGTAATGACTACAAACTGGAAAAGAATGGGTATTAAGAAGCAAAAGTCATAGTGCTAGAAGCTATGATGAGAGTTTGTGCAATAGACTTGAATGAATTTAGAATGATCACTTAACGCGGATTGAGTTTTCTTATGAAAATAGATCATATGTCATTATCGAGATGTCGCCTTATAAGATCCTTGAGGGAAGAAAATGTCGATCTCCCTTATGATATGATGATGTTGCAGAGCGCAAGATGCTTAGACCAGCAGTGGTCCAAAGGACCAAGGATATAATAGATTTAATTATAGGACGACTGGTAGTAGCCCAAGATGGGCACACGAAGTATGTTGATTTGATATGAAAGGACAAGGAATAGGAAGCAGGGGACCTAGTGCTGTTATAGGTATTCCCTTGGAAAGGATGGATGAGGTTCGGAAAGAAAAGAAAGCTAAGCCCACGAATTGTTGGACCCTTTGAGGTATTAAGACGTACTGGGAAGTTAGCATATGAGCTAGCCCTACCCCCGAACATGTAGCAAGTTCATAACGTGTTCCACGTATCAATATCAAGGAGTATAAATCGGATGCCAGATAAATAAGGGCATATGAGCGCATAGACATGCAACACGACGTAACCTATATGGAGCAACCAGGAAGGGTTATAGATTGAAAAAGAATCAAGTGCTTAGGAGAAGGGTTATCAAACTATTCAGAGTTTGATGGAAGAACCACAATGTGGGAAAATTTACTTGAGAATTAGAAAGTACAATGCTAAGAAAGTATCCCTATTCATTTTCTATCTGATTCCGGGACGGAATCCTTTTAAGGAGGGGAGACTGTAATAACCCCAATTTTTGAAATTTTTGAAATCCTTATGAATAGTGTTTTGCTGATTATGTTGAATAAGAAAACTTTTCATGCCACACTATGTAGGGGCTCTTTTATTGATCTTCTGGGATATTATTAGTACTCTATATGATAAATAAGTGTATGTAAAGATCGTCAGAATCCAAATTCGAACACTTTGATTTTTCCCAAAAATCTACCAGATACAGAAAGAATTGAGTATAAGGTAACAGAATAAAAAGGATTTAAATTCAAGGATTAAAAGAGAGGATCATGAAAGGAATATAATGTATTGAGAAAGGTTAAAGAAACAAGTAATAAGATCCCGGGTATGATCCCTCAAACGATAAACGAAAATGAAAGTTAAGCGAATCGTATAACAGATCAGCGGTCATTAGGCAAGCAATTAAGAGTTAATCAAGGAGATTAGGGATGGTGATGTCATCAAACCAACAAGAAGAGGACAAGTGTGGAGGGTGACATCACATGATGACCAAAGCATGATATAAGGGAAAGAAGTGTGGTTGATTTATAACCACACAATTTTTTTTTTCATGGTTAAAAATGATTAAAACAAAACAAAAGTCAACCAACCAAGGCAAATCAAAACAAATCATAAAAAACACAAAAGCTCTTCCCTTTTCTTCATCAAGCTCTCGGCTAAAATAAACACAGTAACGTCAAACTGCCATATCTCCTTCAATACTCACTCAAATGTTGTGTTCTATAGCTCGTTGGAAAGGTATTGAGATGGCCTACAACTCTTGTTCACAAGTCTTGTCCAAATAAGCATGGTAAGACCCTCATTTTTACAGTTCTTCCAATCGGACTTTTAGAAACTTTAAAGCCTAATTTTGTGTTCTTGATTTCTTTGGAAAGATCAAGCTTGTAGGAGGCTCCATAAGACTTCCTAATAACTTTCTACCCTCCAAGAAAGGTATAAATCTTCACATCCTTTAGTAATAAGTTTGAATGTTGAAGTTTGGAGATAGTTTGGATGGATGAGTAGTAATTTGAATGATAAGCATGATTCGAGCTTAATTGTTAAGTAGTTTAGTTGAATTTGGAGATGTTATAATATATGATTGGATTGAGATCCTTGAGATTATTATGACTGAAATCAGTAGCATTGATGTGTATCTTGAGTTGTTGTTGATTGGTAGTTGGATTGATATGATTTGGAATGGTAAAAATTTGAGAAATCGCGTAAACATAGCCGTCGTAATGTCCGATTTACTTTAGAATGTTTTTGCTCTTAACATCAGGACCCGAGAACTCCCTGTTAGGTTTTGGCCATTGCCATGATTAGATAGTTCATGTTACGAGCTTCGTTTTGATATATGGTTCGTTTGAATCCGATGTACGGTTTAGGAGAAACGACCGTTTTATGTAACGGCATTTCGCGACCGAACCATTACCCCTCGCCTTACTTTGAAACCTTGGTTAAGGACTTTAAATGACTATTTGGGGTATGAAACATTTATGTAAAGTGGATTAGGCAGTTGGTAAGGTGCTCGCGAAAGAATCGCCTTAAAACTCTTAATGGCTAATTTATTAAAAATGGTGGAGCCGAGGGTACTCGAGCGACTTAAGTGAATCGTTAAGCGCGAAAGCGAACGTTAGGACTCTAAATGGTTAAAGTCTAGTTTCTTAAGCGAACGGGGTTTAATTTCGACTTATGTTGTTGTTCATAGGTTATCGGACCCACTCTAAGCTTAAGTCTATCCGGGAGCACTCAGACAAGTTTTCTACCCGTTATACTGTTGTTGTGATGTATATATGTATATGCATTATCTTGTGATAAGTGCATGATTGTTATTAGCAAATTCTTGCGATATATTGGAGCATGTTGATATGATATATATGCATGCCTATTTCGTATTCTTGATTTATATATCTGTTGGTTCAAATGCTTATTAGTTGCATAATACCTATGCTAGAGATAAGCAGTAGTTGCGTATACCCTGAGTGTAGGGGACCCAAAGGTGAACCCTTTTCTAAAACCAGGAGTAGATGTTCCCGAGTATATTATATATATATTTATATATATATATATATATATTGATGCAGTCTTCAAAACTATTAATCGAATAAGGTTTATTCGATAAATTTATATTATTTAATGAATATTATTTCGAATATTCATTCGGGGGCTTATGACTCCTTTTATTTTATTTAATGAATATTATTTCGAATATTCATCGGGGGCTTATTACTCCTTTTATTTTATTTAATAAATATTATTTCGAATATTCATTCGGGGGCTTATGACTCCTTTTATTTTATTTAATGAATATTATTTCGAATATTCATTCGGGGGCTTATGACTCCTTTTTTTATTGAATATTATTCGAATATTCATTCAAGGGCTTATGACTCTTTTTATTTTATTTAATGAATATTATTTCGAATATTCATTCGAGGGCTTATGACTCAGTTTATTTTATTAACTGAATATTATTTGAATATTCATTCGGGGACTTATGACTCAGTTTATATTATTTAATGAATATTATTTGAATATCCATTTGAGGACCTATGACTCCGATTATTTACTGAAATATATTCTTTATTTTATTAAAGAATAAGGTGTCGATAATCAAACTTATTTTTGATTATTCAAACAAAGATAGTACTTTCGTATAAGTATATCTTTGGTTATTTAATACTCATTTCAAGTATAAGTTTTACAACTTCTACTTCAATTATTTGTATAAAGATTATTCTTTATGGGAATATTATTTAAATAATAATATTCAGATATTTTCTAATATATTGGGACTGATTTACTTTATTAAATCAGCATTACTCCAAACACTCTTTAAAGTGTTTTCGAGTCTTTAAAATGATTTTTAAAAGTTTGAGCGGATCCTAAAACTCATTTTTTATATATTTAAGATCTTCCTTTTGTTGGATTTTAATCGCAGCGGAGGCATGGTAAAACACTTTTACACATAAAATCCAAATAAAAGCATATAAATCGTGGTAAAAACGTATGGATCGATTACTAACCTTTAATATGCGATCCAAGAGCAACGATCGAAGATCCTTAGCAGCTGCTCCTCAAACGTGAAGCACTCCACCGGTATCCACCAAGAAAACGACGTTAAGGAGGAGGAGGAGGTGGAGAGAATTAGGTTTTATCAAATTTTGGGGTCCTTGGGTTAATATATTAAAAATAGGGTTTATAATAGTATATTTATAGGCAAAATTTTCAGCTGAAATTTTCCCATAAATATTATTATTATTATCCCATTTATTATTCTCATTAATAATTAAAACACCTTTTAATTATTAATCCTTTTTCTAAACACTTTAGAAATAATTCTCTCTCTTGATTTAATTTCCAAAAATCAAATCCTTAATTAATAATATTAAGAACCTTTCTTAATTAATTTATAATCAATTAAATCTCATTTAATCAATTATTAAATTTGCCAATTAATTATTTATTTCACAAATAAATAATTATTAGCCATTATTAATTAATTCCTCCACCATTAAATCATTCTCTTTTTATGGTGTGACCCTGTAGGTTCAATATTAAGCCGGTAGTAGAAATAAATAATAATAAAACTATTTTATCATTATTTATATAAATTCTCTAATTTATTAAATATGATTAATTAATTAATCACATTTATTCTACATCGTGAGGGATACTTCTCAGCATATCGCGACTATCCGGATAATATGAATTCACTGCTTAGAATACCAAGAACATATTCAGGGAATAGTTACCGTACAATAAACTCCTTCTACCCTACAATGTCCTGATTAAATACAAGGCATGGATCTCGTGTCAAGCCTATCTAATTTAATCACTTGCTTACCATTTACTATGCTTAGTTCTATGCAAATTAGAAACTCCTTTCTAATTTCATTCACTCTGGCCAGAGATTCTTGAACTAGCATAAGTGGATCAGCCTTGAACATTCGCTTCGTTCACTGGAAGGGGTAGATCCTTTATTGATCATACACTATCTTCGTGTACAAATTCCTATACCCAGTAGAGCCCTAATAATTGTCCCTGGAGACTAAGAACTAAACCAAAGCATAGTTCAGTGCACACAAGATGACTATGATGACCTCAAGTCTAAGGATACTTGTATAACTATCACTATGTGAACAACTGCTGACACGTGAGGGAACTCCATCAGTTGTTCAGCTGTGCGAGTCATGTTCAGTGAACTTATTCTATAATAAGCACCTACATACTAGCTATAATGTCACCACACAAATGTCTATGAGAACATACATCCTTCATAATGAAGCAAGCATGGTATGTACCGATCTTTGCGGATTATTAATTACCAGTTAGTAATCCTATGATCAGGAACTATTTAAGTTTAGAGTTATCATCTTTTAGGTCTCACTATTATGATCTCATCATAATCCATAAAAAGCTTTACTCTAAACTATGGTATATCTTATTTAAACACTTAAATAGATAGAGCCCGTAATAAAAACAAAATAAGTCTTTTATTAATATCAATAAAATCAAAACAGATTACACAGGAAGTTATTCCTAAATCTTAATAGATGATTGGACTTAGGACATATTCCTTTCAACCTCCCACTTGTACTAAAGCCAATCACTCTGGTATCTAATACCCATCTTGTCTTTATGACGATCAAAGTGACTTTCATAAAGTAGCTTTGTGAGTGGGTATGTTATGTTGTTATGTGTGTCAACTCTAATTAAATACAATATAAGAAATGTTACCGCGCTCCCACTAACCCTTTTGTAGACGCATGGTTCATCTACGTTTTTCATAAAATCAAACTCTTTGATTGTCTCATCAAAACGAATGTTCCATCTTTCGAGAAGCTTGCTTTAAACCACATATGGTTCGCAGCAGCTTACACACTAGGTTTTCTTTTCTCTTGGAAAGAAAACCATCTGGCTATTTGCCAGATCTCATAGTCGTAGTAAGCGGCAATCGCAAGAAAAATTCGAACTGATTTTAACAGGGCTACAGGTAAAAGGTTTCATCAAAGTCAATCCATTGCCTTTGTTTAAATCCTTTTGCCACAAGCCTGGCCTTATAGGTCTCCACCTGGCCATCTGCTCTAATCATTCTTTCGTATACCGTATACATAGATTTCTTTCCGGATTTCATGGCACTATGCCATTTCTCTGAGTCAACACTACTCATAGCCTCATTATAGGTCACAGGGTCGTCATCATCAATGATCGACAACTCATTATCATTCTCAATGACAAGGCCATATTACCTCTCAGGTTGGCGAGACACTCTCCCTGACCTACGAATGGGCTGTTCCACAAAAGGTTGTTCAGTCAGAACAGGTGTTTCCACTTGATCCGTAGTAGTTTGTGCTTCTTGAACTTCATCAAGTTTAATTTTGCTCCTACTGTTTCCTTCAAGGATAAACTCCTTTTCCAAGAAGGTAGCATGTCTGGAGACAAACACCCGATGATCGGTGTAAAAGTAATACCCTAAAGTCTCTTTAGGATATCCCACAAAACTACATTTTACGGATCGATATTCCAGCTTATTTGGGTCAACTTACTTGACATAAGCTGGACATCCCCAAATCTTAACGTGTTTAAGACTCGGTTTCCTTTCTTTCCATATCTCATACGGAGTTTGAGGAACAGATTTGGAAAGCACCTTATTCAGTAAATATGCTAAGGTTTCCAATGCGTAACCCCATAGGAATACTGGAAGATTTGCATAGCTCATCATGGACCGAACTATGTTCAACAAAGTTCGATTTCTCCTTTCAGATAACTTTCTGGAGGAGTCCACTGGGAGACTATGCCATTTACTTTCAGATAATCTAGAAACACTCCATTAAAGTATTCACCACCTCGATCTGATCGAAGAGTTATAATACTATGTTTGGTTGTTTCTCCACTTCATACTTATACTCTTTGAACTTTTCAAAGGCTTCAGACTTGTGTTTCATCAAACACATATCCAAATCTAGATCTATCATCTATGAAAGTAATGAAGCATGAAAATCCACCCATGGCTTGCTTAGACATTGGTCCACATACATCTGTGTGTACCATTCCTAGCAAATTTGCAGTCCTCTCTCCATGTCTACTAAATGGAGACTGCAATGCCACTATAAAGTGAGATTTTCATCATCCCTTTTCTTTTATTAGTTTGTTCAATCTGAAGTAAATTATGTCACATATATACAGACCATTATTTAAAGCACCACGTCCATAAAGAATATTATCTCTAAGAATAGAAAATTCATTATTCTCAATAATAAATGAAAATCCAGCCAAGTCTAACATGGGAATAATATTCCTCACAATCGAGGGAACAAAATAACAATTATTTAAAACAATAGTCTTGCCCGTAGGCATATGTAAATGAAATGATTCTACATCTATAGCAGCAACTCTTGCTCCATTTCCCATCAGTAGAATCACCTCCTCTTCTTCAAGAGTCCTACTTCTCCTTAGTCCCTGCAATAAATTGCAGATTTGAGAACCACAGGAGGTATCTAATACCCAAGTAGAAATTTGATTTAATGACATATTCACTTCTATCATGAACATACCTGAATCAGAAGCGGTAGTCTCACTACCCTTCTTCTTCTTCAATTCTGCAAGGTAAATCTTGCAGTTCCTCTTCCAGTGCCCCACCTTGTTACAGTGAAAGCAAACAACTTTGCTCTTGGGGTCTTCAGCTTTTGGTGGAACCGGCGTTTTCTCACCTACTTTCTTCTTCTTGGAAGGGTTCCTCTTCCTTTTCTTAGGATTGGAACCTTCACCAATTAGAAGAACAGAACTCTTCTTAGGGGGAAAATTCGATTCCGCAGTCTTCAACATGTTGTGGAGTTCAGGCAGGCTGACATCCAACTTATTCATGTGAAAGTTCACAACAAACTACGAGAACGAACTCGGAAGTGATTGCAAGACCAAGTCTTGGCTCAGCTCCCCATCCATGGCAAAACCAAGTTGTCCAAGACGTTCAATCAAATTGATCATCTTAAGTACATGGTCATTCACAAATGATCCCTCAGACATCCTACAACCGAACAACTCCTTCAATATCTCATATCGAGCTGTCCTCCCTACCACATCATACAACTCTTGTAGATGCATGAGGGTAGTGTGAGCATCCATATGCTCATGTTGCTTCTGTAGTTCAATGTTCATGAAAGCTAGCATGATGCATTGAGCAACATTTACATCATCTATCCACTTACGATACACAACTTGTTCATCATTATGCGCATCGCTAGCAGGTTCAGTAGGCTTAGGTGAGTCAATCACGTATTCCAGCTTCTCAATCCTGAGAACAATTCTCAAGTTTCGAAGCCAGTCAGCATAATTATGACCAGTCAATTTGTGAGCATCTAGTATGCTCCTGAGTGATAGTGCAGAAGACATGACGTACAAAGTAAATCTGTAAATGATAAACACATAACAACACTTAGCAAATATTCGATTTCATTTCAAAACACTATATGAATCGGGTCTTTATTCATAATTGGCTCCCACTAGTTTATCTAATTTATTCAACCCCCTACGTGAAAAATTAAGCATTCATAATGCTAGTGGGAATAGGGATCCTACATTCCATTACACAACCCCGGCTGTGGCACGAACCGCCATGTAATGTTCAATAGGCAGACAACTCTTGTCAATTACATCTTATGTTATTCCCTAATCAAACTTTAGCCTCTTGAATAATTGAGTCTCGGCTGTGGCACGACAAACTCAATATTCTAAGTCAAGTCTAACCCAATATTCCGTACAGTTGAATCAGTCCTCAAAGGCCCATGGCGGTGGCATGTACCGACCTTTAGATTCTTATTCAATGTACACATCTCTATGTAATAGACAATTATTTCTTATTTCAAAATCAAAGCCCTCGGCTGTAGCACGAACCGACAATGATTCAAAAATAAGAACTACTTTTCTATCATGTTGGAAGGCTATGACCGACACAAGCCCGTTGTGTCATTGGCCAATTACTACTTGATATTATTTAATTTTAGAGGGATTATATTACGTTACAATCATAATCATATTATAAAGAGATTCTTCCTTTTAAATTAAATATTTCAAATCAATAATCAATAATCAGATGATTCCCAGATCGGGTGGAGCATTGTCAAGAGGCATTACTTAATAACCCTTTCTTACAGATAGAAATCTGTTGTTGACAGAATCATCCTTTCTCTCAATATTGAAAATTCATATTCAATTACGTGTTTCATAAACACAAGAATCTCATGATTGTATTCATAATATTGTTATTAAGGTTATGAAACAATTTCACTATACTAGGTTGTCTAACAAACGCCTTATGTTCATTTAAGTTCACCTAAATCTATCATCGCATGATAAACTAAGCATATATCACATATATAAACATGAATAAATGTCAAGGTATGCATGTTACATCATCTAGCATATTGTTCTAAGCATAATACATCTCTATGTATCACATGAAGCATTTAAAAGCAGTTAAAACAGTTAAAAACAGCTTTAAAACACTTTCGGAAATATAAACAGTTCAAAACTTTTATATAAACTAAAATTTGATCACTCCATTAGATCCATCTCGGAAAAACGAATCCAACGATATATTGCACGCCCAAAACGGAGTTACGAAACTCCCAGAAAATCAAATTTAAAAAATAACAGACGGGTTGTAACGCATTACAGGAACGCGTTACAAGCCCTGTAACGCATTCCGGTGATGCGTTACAACCCTTTTAACCAATTAAAAGGTGTAACGCATTCCGTGAATGCGCCACAGGGTGTAACGCATTCCCGGAATGCGTGACACCCCCCGCGCGCGCGTGCGCCACACGCGCGTGACAGCTGCCGCCTGTTGCTTCCGCCGTACCTGTTCTTCTCTGTACCTTTGCATCTGTGTCTTCCGTGCATTCAACAGGTAATAGCAACCACAACAGATATATTCTTTTACAGCAGACTGCTCTCTTTAGCAGCCAACAAAACAAAGATATATATATACTATATATACATATATTTACTTATTTAATTACGAATTTTAATTGCAACAACTTCAAAAATTCATAATAAAAAATCTATACATCATAAAATTATGAAAAAAATATCCAGACGATCTACAACACTTGTAGAACCCAGATCAACATTCAAAATTATTTTGAGAAACGATTTCTCATCAGACAAAATTAATCCATGATATAACTTGTAAAAATCATAATTAATTCATACAAGCACATGAAATTCTGAAATTTTTACCACAGATCTATATGCATACAACCTAAGCTCTGATACCAATGTTGGATTTTAATCGCAGCGGAGGCATCGTAAAACACTTTTACACATAAAATCCAAATAAAAGCATATAAATCGTGGTAAAAACGTATGGATCGATTACTAACCTTTAATATGCGATCCAAGAGCAATGATCGGAGATCCTTAGCAGCTGCTCCTCAAACGTGAAGCACTCCACCGGTATCCACCAAGAAAACGATGTTAAGGAGGAGGAGGAGGTGGAGAGAATTAGGTTTTATCAAATTTTGGGGTTCTTGGGTTAATATATTAAAAATAGGGTTTATAATAGTATATTTATAGGCAAAATTTTCAGCTGAAATTTTCCCATAAATATTATTATTATTATCCCATTTATTATTCTCATTAATAATTAAAATACCTTTTAATTATTAATCCTTTTTCTAAACACTTTAGAAATAATTCTCTCTCTTGATTTAATTTCCAAAAATCAAATCCTTAATTAATAATATTAAGAACCTTTATTAATTAATTTATAATCAATTAAATCTCATTTAATCAATTATTAAATTTGCCAATTAATTATTTATTTCACAAATAAATAATTATTAGCCATTATTAATTAATTCCTCCACCATTAAAATTATTCTCTTTTTATGGTGTGACCCTGTAGGTTCAATATTAAGCCGGTAGTAGAAATAAATAATAATAAAACTATTTTATCATTATTTATATAAATTCTCTAATTTATTAAATATGATTAATTAATTAATCACATTTATTCTACATCGTGAGGGATACTTCTCAGCATATCGCGACTATCCGGATAATATGAATTCACTGCTTAGAATACCAAGAACCTATTCAGTGAATAGTTACCGTACAATAAACTCCTTCTACCCTACAATGTCCCGATTAAATACAAGGCATGGATCTCGTGTCAAGCCTATCTAATTCAATCACTTGTTTACCATTTACTATGCTTAGTTCTATGTAAATTAGAAACTCCTTTCTAATTTCATTCACTCTGGCCAGAGATTCCTGAACTGACATAAGTGGATCAGCCTTGAACATTCGCTTCCTTCACTGGAAGGGGTAGATCCTTTATTGATCATACACTGTCTTCGTGTACAAATTCCTATACCCAGTAGAGCCCTAATAATTGTCCCTGGAGACTAAGAACTAAACCAAAGCATAGTTCAGTGTACACAAGATGACTATGATGACCTCAAGTCTAAGGATACTTGTACAACTATCACTATGTGAACAACTGCTGACACATGAGTGAACTCCATCAGTTGTTCAGATGTGCGAGTCATGTTCAGTAAACTTATTCTATAATAAGCACCTACATACTAGCTATAGTGTCACCACACAAATGTCTATGAGAACATACATCCTTCATAATGAAGCAAGCATAGTATGTACCGATCTTTGCGGATTATTAATTACCAGTTAGTAATCCTATGATCAGGAACTATTTAAGTTTAGAGTTATCATCTTTTAGGTCTCACTATTATGATCTCATCATAATCCATAAAAAGCTTTACTCTAAACTATGGCATATCTTATTTAAACACTTAAATAGATAGAGCCCGTAATAAAAACAAAACAAGTCTTTTATTAATATCAATGAAATCAAAACAGATTACACAGGAAGTTATTCCTAAATCCTAATACATGATTGGACTTAGGACATATTCCTTTCACCTTTTAAAGGGGATTTAAATACTCACTCAAAACTAGAGGGATCCGACTCTGTGGTGTATTTTATATTCGCAACAAGGTTACGGTTTTGGTAAATGAATTGATTACTTACCCAACATTCGGGAAGTAAGTCCATCTATTTGAGTCGGCATAAGCAACATGGGCTCAGTGGGCGTCCATGAAAGTGTAAGTGGCTCGGTGGGAGTCCATCAAATGCGTAAGTGGCTGAGTGGCAGTCCAGCATAAGGTCCTATTGCGACCAGGGTGATGACCAGTGGGGAATTCGTCCGTCTACTAGTAGAAAAGGTTATTTATTGGTATCTTTTCCTGATCAGTAAGATATCATGTTTATGCCAAGGTTTTCTCCTTTCCAAAATTCATTGGATATTGCAACTCTGTTTATAATTTTCATAACAGAGGTTTTCAAGGAGTGTATGAAATGTATATATATATATAGGTGTATATATATATATCGGGACTTAATGAAGTATCTCGTAACTTCATTATTTATAATGATATTTCAAGGATTGAATCTATTCAAATCTTATCTTGTAGTCTCATCTGGGTGATGAACTTTTAAAACTGATTATAACTTGAACGGTGGTAGTTCAAGCAGTATTCGGATATAAGTATATTGGAGTATCTTTTAACTTCATCTTTTAAACTTATATCTAGTAAATGATTATCTTGTGCATGTCAAAGATTTTCGGAAAAATGTTGAGACAAGGTTAGATATAGGAGATCACCTTGCAACGATATTTTATACAGTTATAAACTGGAACTCTGTGTATATTATACATGTCAGAGGATTTCAAAGATTGTGAAAAGTATATATGTATATATACACTGAATATTTTGTCACTTGGTCGCGTTAAGATATCAGCTTGGTTCATTTCTTCTTGACCAAGACTTTCATGAGTACTATGAGAATGCTCATATATTGTTAATTATTATACATATTATTTCGGTGGGCTTGTTGCTCACCCTTGCTTTCTTCTTTCATCAAACAACATCAGATAGACAAGATGAACAGGACCAAGCTCCCAATTCGCGAGCGGATAGGAAACGTTCCGCAGTTTCCTATAGGCGTTGATGTCGCTGTAGCTGAGGTAGGAACTACCAATAGACTAGGCTTTTAACTTTTCATGTACCAGACTTGTAACTCCTTAGTTTTGATGATCACATCACAGCAAGTCATCATGTTGTTATTTGAGAATGTTTGCAGGATATAACAGCTTAATGTCATTGCTGTTTAAGTATCATGACAGCAAGCTATCATAAGACAGTAATCTATTTCAGCAAGCTATGATCAACAGTGTCAGAATAACAGCAAGCCAAGATGCACAGTCCAGATTCAACAAGGAAGTCGAATTTCATGGAGATTTTATAGGATCTTCATATATATCAGTTGTAAGGACTTCTCTAATATAATAAACGTGCATGATATATAGAGAGCTCATTTATAAAACGTTTTTAATCATTCAAATTGATTTTCTAAAGAATAGGAGTTTGTTTCTCTTTCAAACTCTTTCTTCTATCTTCTGATTAAAACATTTTATCCTCTACTAAATAGAAGAGATATTTTCTGAACGTTGGACTTCTGTGTTTCTCTTCTATCTAACGTATACATGAACGTTGGAAAACCATCCCAACGATCTTACACGGTAGAATTGGATTCTAGCCGTTGTAATTTGTTGAGGCTGTTTTCAAACGTTAATGTGTGGTTATATAAGTAGTTTTCTTGCAGTTTTATGAGAACGACTTGGCGAAGCAAGATTTTCTACCATTCGAAGGGAACTTGGCATGTGCAGTGTATAATGGCAAGCTATCTTTGGAAATTTGGTAATGTTAGCTTACTATCATTTTTCATGTTAGCTTACTATGATTGGTTATTTAAATGACATTTGTTTGTGTTATGTTATTTTTGTTACTTATGATATGTCATTCTCTGTTTAAATATGTTTAAATATTTGCATGATTTGCTGATTTAATTGTTAAATGATTATAGTACTAATTGTGGTGTTTTAGATATATTTAAGATGTTATTTTGATAAGTGTTAAAATTAGGATAATTATTATTTGTTTTTTAAATCTTATCCTAATTTCTCCCCTAAAAAGGCTATCAAAACACGGGTTAGGGTTTTAGTTCCTATTTCACCGCCGCTCAGTCAGTTTTCTACTTACCGTCTTCTCTTCAACATCATCAATTTGATCTCATCATGGTTCGAGCAACAAGGAAATCAAATCTTCTCGCAAATCGTTCTGTCTCTAAACTAGATAACACCGTGGTTGATTTGGGTCACGAAAGTGATGAAGAAGTCTCTCACACCCCTGATTCGAAGAAACTCAAGCAATCTTTGGCATTTAATTCTCCTGATCTCCAACAACGATTCACTGAAAATGCTTTGGATGTTCGTTCTATTATCCCTGGTATCCCGATTGTTGGTAAGTTTTTTCAAAACTCCGGAGCCTTACTTTTGTTTCAGAATTTGGGTATGGATTCTTTTATCATCGAAATGCCTAAGGTCTACTATCCTGATTTAATTCGTGAATTTTATGCAAATTTGATTGAAGATAAGTATGGAAACTGTATTACCACTGTGCATGACAAGAAAATTAGGCTTAATCCTCCCATTTTAAGTTCTATTATCAAGTTTGAGAATCCCTCTGAGATTGATATTTTTACTGGAAAAGGATATGTGTCATTCCCTGATTTCTCTGTGATGGATCAGTTTAAGTTGTTATTAGGATCTGTTAATGATATTGAAGAAAACCCTCAGCCCCCTTCCACTACTCAAGTATCTCCTATGGCACATTTGTTGTTTAAAATCTGTAGGGCTAATGTTTGTCCTAGGGGTGGGAATAAATCAACCTTTAGTTGTCAAGATGTTACTCTGGTTTCTATGCTTCTAGCTGGCAGGGCTTTTGATCTATCAAATCTGGTTTTAAAAAATATGATTGCTGCTGTTAATCAGAAAAAGATTGGACTTCCTTATGGTTTAATGCTTACCAAGGTATTTGAATTCTTTAAGATTGAACTTAAGAGTGCTGTTAAGGTGAGTGTTAAAGAAGTTTTGGATGCTAAAGTGTTAGCTCAGTCAAATTTACAAATTGAAAATGGAGAGTTAGTTAGGATTTTGCCTACCATTGTTCCTGAGTCTCCTGTTATAGCTGAGCCTTCATCCTTTTCTCCAACTGCTGAGATGATGCACCTGCTTAAGGGTATTCAAGAGGACAATATTCTGCTTTTTGGACATATGGATGCTACTACAGAGCAAGTGAATCAGCTGAAGACTGAGATTAAGGGATTGAAAGATATTATGCTTAACTTCATGTCTGCTGCAAAACCTTCAGCTTCTCAGTCAAATGCAGATTTAGACACTGGCTTGGATGATCTTGTGGATGCTGCTGAAGACTTGGAACAACAGGAGAAGCAAGATGAGTTTCTTTCACCAACAGAGAATGCAGCTGTCAATTCTGCTCAGGAAGACTAATCTGTTTTTGATGATTTAAGGGGGAGAACTTAGGAGAATTTAATTTCTTTTAAGTTAATTTCTGAACTTATTTTAGTTTTAAGACTTGCTGCATCTGGTACTTGATTTGATCTATTTATTTGGTGTGGTAAAACTTGTTGATGGGTGTTTTGGTTTAAGACTTGGTTATGCTGATGCTTCTAATATTTGAAATATGTTTAATTGTTTTTTTATTTAGAAATTTATTATGCTAATTGTGATATCTTTAGTTTTATTTTGAGATATGCATAGATTTAGGGGGAGTTTTTATAATTCTCCTAAATATGTGTAATCATCAAAAAGGGGGAGATTGTAACTCCTTAGTTTTGATGATCACATCACAGCAAGCCATCATGTTGTTATTTGAGAATGTTTGCAGGATATAACAACTTAATGTCATTGCTGTTTAAGTATCATGACAGCAAGCTATCATAAGACAGTAATCTATTTCAACAAGCTATGATCAACAGTGTCAGAATAACAGCAAGCCAAGATGCACAGTCCAGATTCAACAAGGAAGTCGAATTTCATGGAGATTTTATAGGATCTTCATATATATTAGTTGTAAGGACTTCTCTAATATAATAAACGTGCATGATATATAGAGAGCTCATTTATAAAATGTTTTTAATCATTCAAATTGATTTCCTAAAGAATAGGAGTTTGTTTCTCTTTCAAACTCTTTCTTCTATCTTCTGATTAAAACGTTTTATCCTCTACTAAATAGAAGAGATATTTTCTGAACGTTGGACTTCTGTGTTTCTCTTCTATCTAACGTATACATGAACGTTGGAAAACCATCCCAACGATCTTACACGGTAGAATTGGATTCTAGCCGTTGTAATTTGTTGAGGCTGTTTTCAAACGTTAATGTGTGGTTATATAAGTAGTTTTCTTGCAGTTTTATGAGAACGACTTGGCAAGCAAGAACACATACAACTCCTGATCTTTATTGATTTCAAAATACTCTCGAGCTCTAAATATATACACGTGTTTCATCTTAGAGAGAGTTTATAGTTTGAGTTGTAAACTTTATCACTGATTTGTATTGTTCAATTGTATTGATTAGTTGCTGGATAAGTTGGCTAGGGAAACAAGGGTTTAGTGGTACTTGCTAGAGGAGTTTGTACTACGGGGTAGTATAGTACTTAGAGAGCAGGTTCTTAAACAGGGTTTCAGCAAGCCATTATCAGCAGCTGGGATAAAGGGAGATATATTGTTGTATCTTGTAGTTGTAACCTTCATTGATCAATAATATATTCTCTTACCAAGTTGGTAAGGGACCAGGACGTAGACCATAGGGGCTTAGGGGTCGAACCTGGCTAAAATTCTTGTGTGTTCTATTTACTTTCCTGCACATTATTTTCTGCATTGCATTTAGTCATCTCAGCTTACTATCATTATCAGATTATAGTTCAGTTGGTAAAATCTCAGTAAGCTATTATCGGGTAAATTTTAAAAATAATCCTAATTAGCCATAATCACCTATTCACCCCCCCCCCCCCTCTAGGTGTAATTTCAAGTATGTATCTCTATCAATTGTAATAATGGCAAAGAAATGTAAATTTATTCAGAAACCCTTTTAAGGTGTAATGGCATATAATTTTGGAATAAAATGACTCGTGTTATTTTTGGATATTCATCTCTGAGACTATAACTTGTGGTGTGTGTGTTTATTATGGGGTCACAGTACAGAGTAGTTGATTATTTATTAAGATTGAGTGTTATTAAGGGAAATGGAACTCGTGACAACCCGGATCCCCGACCCCGGATTTGGGGGTGTTACACATGTTGTTTGGCTTGCAAAACTTGAAGACATGCATGCATGTGGATTTCTCTTAGAATGTTATAAGATTTTGATCATTTGGAAAGATTTTGTTAGTGAGCTTTAATTTCAGTAGAAATAAGGTGTTAATATTGATTAATGCTCCTTGATGCATGGTAATAATTTGTGGTTATCTTTCATAAAAATGCATATCTTGTTGTTTTAAAAGCATGAAGATTTGTGAGTTGTGAAATGTGGTTTCTTTTGTTTTGTCATAATTGTACCTTAGGTAAGGATGATCTCCACCAAAATTATTT
Source organism: Apium graveolens (assembly GCF_009905375.1). Lineage (NCBI taxonomy): Eukaryota > Viridiplantae > Streptophyta > Magnoliopsida > Apiales > Apiaceae > Apium > Apium graveolens. The sequence goes on along the minus strand of NC_133655.1, from coordinate 193,771,490 downwards.
TGAGTATAAGGGAGTTAGTTCAGTAGATCACCATGTTTAAGTCTTGGTTTGGGTATTGGGTTGTTGGTAGTTGAGTTTGTCAAGTCAAAACCTTGGAGAAAGGAGAGTTATAGTTTCTGCAGAAAATCAGTTTAGTACCCTGAGGTTTAGAGTGAGTTTGGACCATGTCATTGATGTGCACTTTGAGGCCCAAGCCACCAGAAGTTAGTATTGGGAGTATATAAAAGGTTTTAGGTGTTGGTTGGAGGTTTGCATGTCATTTGGTTAGGTGCACAAGTAGAATAACAAAATCTGTCCAGCAGGGGACAGTTTTGTTGCAAATTAGAAATAGGGAGATTTGACCATGTCATGGGTAGGCCCTGTTGGGCCTTAGTTAGAGGGAGTGTCAGAGAAGTTTTTCCAACCATAGTTCATAGGATATGAGTTAGAACCATGTGTCACAAGTTAATCCAAGTCAGGGCGTATTCTGCCCAGAACAACAGGGGAACCTTGGACTTTTAGCTTAGGCCCAAGAAGGCCCAAGCCAGGCCCTTGAGCCACATCAAGTTTTTGAGATGCCCTTAGGTCAGGAGAGTTTTGTGTAAAAGTTTTGAAGGAAAACTTGTAGTTTAAGAGTGTCTAATGCACTCAAAGAAACCATAGTTGTCATTCTGAAATTTGCACCAGTGAGCACTTTCACTTATCACATAGTTTTAGAACATTTAGGAGTGAGATTTAGGTTGACCACCATAGTTGTAAGATAGTATAAGGTCAGTAGAGCAAAAGGCACAATTGAGGGTCAATAGGTTTTGGATAGTTTAGTAAAGGCACATCGAGTTAGGAAGCCAAAATTTGAAGACTTTGTCTAGTTTAGCGACCAAGTGACTTAAGTTGTGAGTCGAGATCATCCAAGTCTAGTGTTACATTATGGTGTATATGGTGTTATTTGGTATTAATATATGATATGTGATTACGTGGCTATGTGTGTACATTTTTAATTTAAAAGTGAATATAAAATTAAGTGCATATAGGCCTAAATGTCATCCGTGTTTAATTTCGGGTTGTAAATAGGTTAAGTTGGTGAGAATATATTATAATGAGGATTATTATTATTTATGTAGGATCTCGAGACGAGGGAAAACTTGCCATAAAAGTCGAGTGAAGCTCCAGTTGCTCCTACCAGTCAGACCAGACCAGCCTTTCTCGAGGCAAGTGATTCAACTTGACCTTCGTATTTACTGCTAATAGTTCATACATTGCTACAACTATCCTGTATCATTTGATATATTAAATCAAGCGTATCTTATGTTTATCTTTGAATTATACAGAGATTCCATGAACCCTCGAGTACGTATTGCAAGTAGTTCAAAAGTCTTTTCATGATAGTTGAATGCCATGATAAAATAAAGAGTTGTTATAATACTTGATTGATCCTCTTGATTAACATGCTAATGATTCCTAAGTATTAATATCTCACCCTGAAACTTGAACCCCTATAGAACCTTATCTTGAACTCTGATAGTCAGATACTTACCAACGTGATTCCTCATTGATTGATACCCTCTTTTTTATCCTAAAGCTTGACAATTCTGATATATCCTGAGTTAAAGATCATTTCTGCATACCCTAACACCCTTAGTATTCATGAAGCTTACCTTCTTGATGATCCAGCACTTGAACCTTGATGAGAAACCATTGCTTAAAGCCCAATTTGGCATTACCCTTTTATAATATCCAATAGCCTCACTAAATCCCCTTGTCCAATCTTTGATATATGAAAACCATTCAATTATTTGAATAGAGTATAGTTTTGTGAATCATGGCCCTGATATTCAGTACCTTATTTCCCGTGTTTCGAGTTGATCTATAATTCCTTGATAAAAATGTTTACTGTAAAAAGAGATTTTTGTTATAATTCGGCATCAGTTTTTGAAATAAATAAAATGTGGGTTTTCAGTCCCAAAGGGGGATAAATGTTTTCTTGAATGGTGGATCTAGACTGAGACGCGAGTCATTTCCACACTTATATTAGGCTTAAAAGTTGCCTAGGGATTCCCATTAATGTTTTAGAACCCAGCGAGGTTCGGGATTACTTCGCGGCTGATCACCGGCTGTAATCCGTAGCGTCATAAAATGATTTTGATTAAGATATGATTTTGAAATTGTTTTGATACAAGCAAAAATGATGCCATCACCCATAGTTTTATCCCTCGTTATCATTGGTTATGTCTTTCCATTGTCATTCTTTAATGTATATCTCGGTTTATATTTTGTATCGTACTGTTAGCACTTGTTGAGCATTTGGCTCACTCCTTGCTTTACCCTAATATTACAGCTAGCAGCTATGGTTAGATTCAAGCAGACTGCCCGTAAGACCTGTGATGCTGATGCTTATGTGCGAGCTCAGGTAGAATAAGAGATAGTAGTTTTGTGTGAGGACTCGGTATTTAAAATCAGATGTAATAGTTGCTAGTATTGGGCTGTTCCAAACCCTAGACTGTAAGATCTTGGATTTGGTTATGTTATTTCTTTTAAAATGTTGTAATAGCTATATTTAATCTGCTGTTTAAGTTGGGGTGTGACATTTTCTGTCTCTGAATCTGATCCTTCAAATAGTTTGCAGCACTTTCTGTTAATCTGTCATTCACTTGAAGTATTTGTCCTTTCTTTTATCACAATGCCTTTGAGTTTTGGAAGTGTCTTTTTACCAGAAGGTTCAGATTTAGATGTGACTTTTTCTGATTTAAGTCTGGCTTCTTCTTCCATTAAACTCTCCAAGTCCATTCCTGGATTTTCCTGAAGAAATAACTGTCTTGACATTTCTTCATCAAGATCTAAAAGTTCATCAGAACTTATCCTTTTACCAGTAGCAGAACTAATTCTTTTTCCAGTATCAGAACTTGTCCTGTAACTTGTGATTTCAGCTTTTCTTGATGAGAAACCTCTACCTTGACTATAAACCTCTACCCATTCCAGAGTTTCCTTGGTCATCCTTTTCATCATCCTTCCCCTTCAGTGTCTTATCAGTTTTGCATTTGGACTTAATTACTTTCTCCCCCTTTTTGGCATCAGCAGGTAATAGAAGAGAGACAAGCAATTTTACTGAGGCTTGGATTTCATTAAGTTGAGATTGCTGAGAAGCTTGATTTTTCAGAATATCATCAATCTGAGCTTGTTGGTTCTCTTGAGTCTTCTCAATATAAGCAACTCTGTCAAAGGTAGGTTGGAAGAACTTTTTCTTATCAATCTTCTGAACTTGTTCTTGCTTTATGAATTCTTCCCGTAAGTGATGTAACTCTGCATGAGTAGTTGAATGGAGACCTTGTAAATATTTAGTACTCAATGCAGTGATTCTAAGCTGTGTTTTGAAATTATCAGTATTTAACATTTCATCAGCTTTTGTCAAGTGCTCAGCCAGATGCTGTGCAGTTGGAGCACAGGTAATTGAGTTCCATTCCTTAGTCCACTCCTGTCCTGCAGGAGTTTCACTCCAAGGCACTGGTGCTTCTCTTGTAACAAACTTCTTAACAAGTTCAGATTTAAGAACAGTTTGTTGAGGTGCATATCCTGAAGGACCTGCTTCATCAGCATCTGCATTTGGAGTAGCATCACCAGTATCTCCAGCATTTGCAGCATCAGAACTTACAGAATCAGTATCTTCTGATAAAACAACAGTATGACTAGCAATGGAGGCTTCAGCATTATCCTCTAATTGCTTATCTGGTTCTAAGTTCTGATCAACAGCCATATCCTGATGCTCACCTATATTCTGATCATCGGCATCTAGATGCAGAGAAGGTGTAGTAGATAATTCTGGAGTTTGAGCAGCATCAGTAACAGGTGTTGTTGATGGATTAGTTGCTGTTGGAGCTTCTAAGTAAAGTACTTCAGGCACAACCAAGTTCTAGATATCAATATCAGCACTTGTGCCTGAATTAACAGGAGATACAGTTTTAGGAGACACAGATGGTGTGTTGACCTTTTCAGTAGCAGCTTCCTTAGTTGGAGTTAATGGAGAAGCAGTGGCTTTAGCAGATTCTGGTTCTTGTGAGATCAGAGATTCCTGATCTCCTTCCTTAGCTGCTGCTTCCTCATCATCTGAAACTGGCCTTTTTGCCCTCTATTTCTTGTATCTCTTTGAAGGTATGGATTCCTTGGGAGTTTCACCAACAGTCATTTTTCTAAGCCTTTTGAGAAGCTAAGATCCCCCAATTGCAGAATCCTTCTGAGAAGGAACTTTCTCAGCTTCTTGATCAACAGGTTCTGAAGTAGGAACCTGTTCCTCACTATCAGATTCATCTCTCAAAATAATCCTCCTTCTTTTCTGAGGTGTTTGAGGAACAGTCTTTGTCCTCTTAGTCTTGGAAGATGAAGGCTTCACAGTAGGTGCTGAGGATGAAGGTTGAACTGTCTGTGAAGTGGAGAGATATGATTTGAGATATTGCCTAAGGGTAGGTTGAGTAGTATGAGTGGTATGTTCTGATGGTTGTTGTGGTGTTTGAGATGTGGTGGTTGGTTGGACATCAGGATAAACAGATCTGTAGGTATCAGGATCAGCATTTACTAAGATCTGTTTTACAGATTGAGGAATCTGTAAGGGTCTAACCACCTTATTCTTAATATCAGCATTTACCAAATCATTAAAGGCTCGTTTTGCAATTTTGAAAGATGGAGTTAAGTTAGTGGTAGGTTGGGGGTCATCAGCACAATAATGGTTAAAAATAAGCTGACAAAATCTAGCAAAGTAGACAACATTCTTATCTTCTGTCATCCTATCCCCAATAAAACCTATCACAGCAGTTGCAAAGTCAAAATAAGTTTGGTTAATGATAGCATACCCGATGTGCTGACTCATTATAGGTATAGCATCAAAGTTTGAACACTTATTCCCAAAAGCTTTGGTTATGCAGTCAAAGAAGAAGCTTCATTCCTTTCTGATATGAGCCCGTTTCAACTGCCCAAGCTTTTCCAAACTCTGCTTATACCCCAAACTAGCCATGAACTCTTTAAGAGATGATTCCTCCGGGTTGAAAAAGTACATCCTTCTGGTAGATGTAGGGCCTTGCGAATTGTACCAGGAGTTACCCCATATGTAGAATCATCCACTTCGAAAACAATACTAGGAGTACCATTTTGACCACCATTATCAAAGTTTCCAGTCCTCCAAAATGTCAGTACTTGTTGGCTCGAAAAGTTTGAAGGTTGGGTCAATGCATACCCGATTTCACTGCGTGCAAGAAGATCTTGCACAAAATGCAACTTAGACGGAGCTTCAGCATTATCAAGAATTGCAGCATAGTTTTTTGGAACAAATTTGGCTCCATCAATGATCAAATCCTTAGGTGCCATGAAAATAATCGAGATTTAAGAGTGCCTGTTAGGTGTTTGATAGAATGTCTATATGAAAAACCAACGTCAGGAGAAGAAGGAGAGTAAAAGCAAATAGAGAGATAAAGTATAACAGTGAATAAAAGATTAAAAAATCATCTTTCTGTCTTACTTATACTTTGAAAAAAAAAATGTAACCGTTGGACACCTGTCAGACATGCAGTAATAATGAATAGTTAATGGGCACGGGAAAACAGTAATCATTACTTACCCACTTGCAATTTTTCAAGGAAAAACCGTTCCACTTACCCAGTAATTCCATTAATCAAGGTAAATCAGTTTTAATTCAAAATTGAAACTGTTTCCACTTATTCGATTATTTTTCACTACAAAACTAATATTCTGAAAAAAAATTCGAGTGAGAATGACCAAAATAAATCAATTAAACAAGTGCTGATATTGTAAGATCAGAACTTGATTTAAATTAAAATTGAAATGGTCATCAGAATATGAATATTTATCAGGATTTATCAATGCATTACAAAACATCTCAGAGACAAGAACTTGCAAAAAAAGGAATTTTATTAATATATTAAGAGAATACATTCATGAAATTTAAATTACATCAGAACTTTTACAAGATTGTCCTAAGCTGCTAAACCTAACATCAACAGCCTTTGTCCTAGCTCATGAAGCAGGGCAAGGCTGACGATGAAGAAAAACAGGAAGATGAAAATAAATCATTTCTTCTTCCTACTCTCGACAAACAGAATAGCGAGTCTGATGATTCGCTCTTGCTGGCAGAGAGCTTCCAGCCTTTCCTCCTCCAATCGCTCCAAATGGCGATGGTAATCCATGTAGAAGAACAGGAGGTGGGTGAGTACCTCCTGGGGAACTGAGTCCCATATCTCATCAGGAATGGTAGTGACGTGCCATTCCTGCTGCCAGACTTCACAGCTCAGCTCCATTTTGAATGTTTCATAGTTCAAGAACATATTGTAATTGACCATGGTGTTTTTGATATAAAGAGAATGGAGATGAGTTTTGTGATAAAAGAGTTGATGTGAAGGCTGATGTGAAGTGGTTGTTTTTATAGGCGAAAGAATGCCAGGAGACGCAAGAAAATTTAATGCTAACAGGTAGAGTTAATTCTACCTTGTCTCCCTAGACTGGGAAGATGAAAAACAGGCATTGGAAGTGTAAGTCAGGGTTGAATGCACACAAGTAACAAGTAAACATTACTGTACATGTACGTGAACCACTATCCCTAATGATATTGACTGTTAATATTCTACCCAAACATGTTCTGATTTAAAATGAGACTGTTTTTAGATTTTATCCACAAATAAGTCAAGTAAAGGATCAGATATTAATATCAGAACTTAGACTTATATAAGAACTTAACAGTTATCAGAACATGATTTCTTAACTCGAAAAATGAATGCCTATCTTAGTAAGCCCTCACACAAATTCTGATATAGATTCTTCAAAACTTAATCAGCAAAACGTGCAATCAGAACTTGTCCCCAGAATATGTGCAATGTGATACAGAAACTGTTCATCTAAAATAACATAGATCGCCACAGTAATTTTCATCATTCATATGGAGTGTTTAGTGTGTGCCTTAAGCTCAATAACAGACAAAAAGTAAAGTCTGATTCACTTCAGTACATCTTAGAAATAAGGCATAACTAAAACTTTACTAAAAACCTGTCATTATTCTGAAACCTACTATTGAATGAGTTCATGCTTGAGTCCACCTCAACTATTTTGTGCTAATTTTATGCATCTTTTTAAATTCCATTGTACAGTGGCTTCTGAGTGTAAGTGAGTCATGACTGCTTATCAGAATTTATGCTATTATCAGAATATTTCTCCAGTAATCATAGAGTGTGAAAAGTCACCAAGAAAATATTTTGCTTTTCTGATGCATATTTACTTAATACCAGCAATGCACTTGGGTTGTCCCTTCCACATTTGTACTCTAGATCTCAAAGGAGTACCTGAATTTTAATCCTTGATTCTTTTCCTTTTCTTTTGATAAGAGAGGTTTATCAGCACTTAGTACATTCAACAGATTTACTAGTATCAGAACTTAACAGATGAGAAACATTATTCTAGTTTATGACTTAGTAATAAGATAGACAAAGTAAACTCAACTAAGCTCAATATCAGAATTTGCTTGAGTCAATAGATTTCCACAGAAATAATTACTTCTAACATGGGATCCCTAGTTTATTGAAGACTACTAGGTCAGCATCTAGCACAGGTATCCTCATAGGATTGAATAGTTACATAAACAGACATATCATTATCAGAGTTTAGAAACTTACATCAGACAACAGTCAGTACTTAAGCAAGTTTTCAACTAAGCATAGAATACACAAAGAGAGTAATTTCTGTAAATACTGATCATAAAGTCTGATACATCAGAACAAAACTAAGCAGATTTAGAGAAAGAACCTGAAACCATTCCAAGTTCGTTTACCAATCTTGTAAAAGTAGCTTCACACAGTGGGTTTATGAAGATATCTGCTAGTTGTTGATCTGTTGGAACAAAGTGCAATTCCACTGTACCTTCATCCACATGTTCCCTGATGAAGTGGTACCTGATGCTGATGTGCTTTGTCATTGAGTTTTGAACTGGATTACCTGTCATAGCAATAGCACTTTGATTATCACAGTAAATAGGGATTTTGAAATATGTTAACCCATAATCAAGTAACTGATTCTTCATCCAAAGAATCTGTGCACAACAGCTTCCTGCAGCAATGTACTCTGCTTCTGCAGTTGATGTGGAAATTGACTTTTGTTTCTTGCTAAACCAAGAAACCAATCTGCCTCCAAGAAATTGGCAACTTCCACTTGTGCTTTTCCTGTCAATTTTGTAACCTGCAAAATCTGCATCTGAGTAACCTATTAGTTTAAAATCTGATTCTCTGGGATACCTCAATCCCAGATCAGCTGTTCCCTTAAGATACTTGAATATTCTTTTTACAGCTGTTAAGTGAGGTTCTCTTGGATCTGCTTAAAATCTTGCACAAAGACAGGTAGCATACATGATATCAGGTCTATTAGCAATTAGATAGAGTAAAGAGCCAATCATACCTCTGTAATCAGTAATATCTACTGATTTACCAGTATCCTTGTCCAGTTTTACTGCGGTGGCCATGGGAGTGGATGCACTTGAACAATCTTGCATTCCAAATTTCTTCAGCAAGTTTATGGTATACTTAGTTTGACAAATAAAAGTGCCTTCTTCATTCTGCTTGACTTGAAGGCCCAGAAAATAGCTAAGTTCCCCCATCAGACTCATCTGATACCTCGACTGCATCAGTTTGGCAAACTTCTTGCAAAGTCTGTCATTTGTAGACCCAAAAATGATATCATCAACATAAATCTGGACCAGAAGTAAGTCCTTTCCATGGTTGAGGTAGAACAGGGTTTTGTCTATAGTTCCTCTGTTAAATCCACTTTTCAGAAGAAACTGAGCTAAAGTCGCATACCATGCTCTAGGAGCTTGCTTAAGTCCATAAAGTGCTTTATCAAGCCTGTAGACATAATCTGGATTTTTGGAATCTACAAAGCCTGGAGGTTGTTCAACATATACTTCTTCCTCCAATTCTCCATTGAGAAAAGCACTTTTCACATCCATTTGAAAGACAGTAAACTTTTTGTGAGCAGCATAAGCCAGAAATATCCTTATGGCTTCCAATCTAGCAACTGGTGCAAATGTTTCATCATAATCAATTCCTTCCTGTTGAGAATATCCTTTTGCAACCAGCCTTGCCTTATTCCTTATAATTATGCCTTCACTATCAGTTTTGTTTCTGAATACCCACTTTGTACCAACAACATATCTGTTCTTTGGTCTTGGCACTAGGGTTCAGACTTTGTTTCTTTCAAATTCATTTAACTCTTCCTGCATTGCTTGCACCCAATCAGCATCTTGAAGAGCTTCTTCCACTTTCTTTGGCTCAGTCTGAGAATGAAAAGAATTGTAAAGACATTCATTTGAAGTACCTGTTCTAGTTCTGACACCTGCATCAGGATTTCCAATTATCAAATCAGGTGTATGTGATTTAGTCCACTTCCTTGCAGATGGAAGGTTTTCTCTAGAACTGGATGCTCCCCCATGATCCATGCTGTCTTCATTTTCATTTTCTGATGCTCCCCCTGAAACTATGCTCTCTGAGATGAATTCTTCAGAATTTAGATTTTCAGTACTATCAGAACTTGGCTTATCAGAACTTGACGAATCAGAACTTGAAGAGCCAGATGTATGTTCTGATGCTTCTTGAGATGTGGTAAGATCTTGAGTATGCTCCCCCTGCATAGGTGCATCTTCCTTTGGCGTAGTCACCACAGTTTCAATAACATCAGAATTTAATCCATCAGAGTTTGCAGTATCAGGACTTAGATTGTCAGAATCAGAATTTGAGTCTTCATTTTAAAATCTCAGCTGATCATGATCAATAAAATCTTCAAGTCCAGTAATCTTCTTATCATTAAAAGAGACATTGATAGATTCCTTGACCACTCTTGTTCTGAAGTTATAGACTCTGAAGGCTTTTGTGGAAAGTGGATATCCAACAAAGATTCCTTCATCAGCTTTTAGATCAAATTTGGATAGCTGTTTTGGATGAGTCTTAAGAACAAAACACTTGCATCCAAATACATGAAAATACTTCAGATTTGGCTTCTTTTTCTTCACCATCTCATATGGTGTCTTTCCTTGCTTGTTAATGAGTGTTGCATTTTGAGTAAAACAAGCAGTCTGCATAGCTTCAGCCCAGAAATAGGTTGGAAGCTTTGCTTCTTCAAGCATTGTACGTGCAGCTTCAATGAGAGTTCTATTCTTCCTTTCAACAACTCCATTTTGCTGTGGAGTTCCAAGAGCAGAGAATTCCTGCTTGATTCCATGGTTTTTGCAGAACTCTTCCATTATCAGATTCTTGAACTCAGTGCCATTATCACTCATTATTGTCTTCACAGAATCTTTGACCAATTTATGCAGTTGTTTGACATGATCAATCAAGATAGATGCAGTTTCACTTTTTTTGTGCAAGAAATACACCCATCTTTGACCAATTTATGCAGTTGTTTGACATGATCAATCAAGATAGATGCAGTTTCACTTTTTTTGTGCAAGAAATACACCCATGTGTATCTGGTGAACTCATCCACTATGACCATAGCATATTTCTTCTTTGCAATAGACATGACATTTACTGGACCAAATAGATCAACATGTAGTAGGTGATAAGGCTCAAGAATTGATGATTCAGTCTTGCTCTTGAATGAGGATTTTCTTTGTTTAGCCTTCTGACAAGAATCACAAAGGCCATCAGGAGCAAATACTAACTTTGGCAGTCCTCTCGCAAGATCTTTCTTGACCAGCTCATTTATATTGTTGAAATTTAAATGAGAGAGTTTCTTGTGCCAATTCCAGCTTTCTTCAATTGATGCTATACTCATCAGGCAGATTGCAGAACCATCAGTATTTGTTGAAAGCTTGGCTTCATAAATGTTACCACGCCTGTATCCTTTCAGAACAACTTTTCCTGTAGATTTACTCACAACTTCATAGTGTTCTTCAAAGAAATCAACATGATAACCTCTGTCACAGATTTGACTTATACTCAGCAGATTGTGTTTAAGTCCTGAGATCAGAGCTACTTCTTTAATGATGACATTCCCAAGATTGATATTGCCATATCCCAATATTTTTCCAATATTGCAATCTCCATAAGAAACACTTGGGCTAGCTTTTTCTACAAAGTCTGATAGCAGGGCTTTACTTCCAGTCATATGTCTTGAACATCCACTGTCCAGAACCAGGATGTTTTTCCTGTTGCCGTTTGATTCAGCAGCTTCAGAACTGCTTTCAGCACTTGCCTTATCAGCATTTGCCATCAAGGCATAATTCTCCTCACTTTCAGAGTCTGAGGTGTCTGTCCAGCTTTTCTTCTTTGTGACAAGAGCCTTGCCTTTGTCACTCTTCACTTTCTTACAATCAGGAGATATGTGGCCTTTCTCACCACAGTTATAGCATTTGACATTGGTATAATCTCCTCTGTCAGACTTTCCTCCTCTGCCCTCAGATCTTCTAAAATTCTTCTTATCAGAACTTGTGCCTTTCCTAGAAAACTTCTTTCCCTTCCTGAACTTCCTGTATGCAATCTTTGTGATCCCTTTCACCATAAGAGCACACAACTTCATCATCTCCTCATCAGCATCAGTCTCAGGCAAGCTTTCAGATTCTGAGTCATCATCACTTTCAGAACTTGATGACTCAGTATCAGACTTTGTGAAAAGAGCTTTACCCTTGTCTTTCCTTGAGGTAGCTGCCTTGGGGGATTCTTCTTCAGCCTTAAGAGCAACTGTCCTTGACTTTCCTTCTTTCCTCTTGCTTCTTTGTTCCATCTCAAGTTCATGAGTCTTGAGCATTCCATAAATTTCATCAAGAGTTGTTTCATCAAGATTGTAGTTGTCTCTTATTGTTGTAGCCTTCAAATCCCAGCATTCAGGAAGAGCTAATAGGAATTTAAGGTTTGAATCTTCAGGATCATACTCCTTATCAACCAGTGACAGATCATTCAAGAGTTTGACAAATCTATCATATAAATCAGTCAATGACTCATTAGCCTTTGAGTCAAAGTGTTCATACTCTTGAGTGAGTATTTTCTTCCTGTTCTTCTTAATCGTATCAGTTCCCTGACACCTTGTTTCCAGGGTATCCCATATTTCCTTTACAGTCTTGCAGTTTATTACCCTGTTTGACATTACATTATCAATGGCACTATGCAGTAAGTGTCGTACCTTAGCATCCTTAGCAATTGATGTGATATCTTCAGCAGTGTAATCACTCTTCTCCTTTGGTACAGTCTTTGCTGCTTCACCTGCAACTGCAACTGCGAGCTTGGTTGGTTTGTGAGGCCCTTCCTTGATTCTATCAAGATATTCTGGATCTGTTGCTTCCAGAAACATAGTCATCCTCACCTTCCATATGGGATATTCAGGTGGTCTCAATATGGGAACTCTGATGGTCTCATATCGACTTTGAATTTGTGTCTTTGGAGGTTCTTCAGTTTTGGTGGGCTTAGTTGGAGTTTCTGTTTCATACATGATTGTATATGGATCTTAAATTGTTTGTACGCTAACAGATTGGCTCTGATACCACTTGTTAGGTCACACACACTGTAGAGGGGGCGAATACAGTGTAAAGTACAATCAAATCGAACTTTAATAACTCAAGTAATAGAAAACAAACTTTATTGAAATAATAAACTCTGTTACAGTATGGAACTGTTACCTCTCAGTGATGAACAAAATATCACGAGAGCTGCTAGGGTTATAATAAATAATCTTCTCGAATATAACAACAATTATAGTGTAAACCCTATGTCTGTGTTTATAAACTACACAGTTACAAGATAATTGCTAATTGATATGGAATATAATTCTGCTTCCTAAAATATATCAATCAGATATCTTTTCTTCCAAGTATTCTATTCTTCATAGAATTCCTTCTTCATGCATATCTCTTCTTATGTTTGTCTCGATCTTCTTTCCTTTAATCAGCTGTTGTCCTTATCTGAACGTCCTTCAGTACTTAAGTTCTGATATCCATCTTCTGATGATTATATCCTGATAATATAAGTACTGATATCCTTAAGTCCTGACTTCCAGTAAGTACTGATTTATCCTGTTTAAGTAAGATCTGAAAACTAAACATAAATCATATTAGCCATGACATTATCAAATATATCTAACATAAACACTATATTCAACCCCCTTCTATAGTGTTGTGTGACCTAACATTTTATGTTCTGAGATAAATGCTTCATCAATGTTAATTATGATTATGTTTTTACTGAATTACAATGGTTATCATATTGAATCGTTTTAGAATTAGATAGTTTTATAAATGTTGACCAGATTTGTGGTCAGGCCAAATTCGTGGTCATATTAGGCCAATGCGTGCCTTGGATCCAGTATAGAGAGCAGAGCTGTGTGCCTTGCTCGGGGTTAGTACGTGACTGATCAATAGCCTAACCTTGGTTTTAAAAAATGAAAGTTAATGTCCAATTCTAATCATTGCTTATCAAGAAACTTGATTCCTATTAATCATTTCAACTGATAATTGTTTAACCTTAGTTATTGCTATCATGACTTGGCAAGCTAGTTAGCTCACTCTTTGTTAGTCCCTAACAATACAACAAGAATTACAGAAGGGGGGTTAAATGTAATTCTGGCTACTTTTTCAAAATTAAAAATGTTCTAACTTGATAAAATATGAAAGTAATAAAAACAAAGGCTTTTAAAACTTTCTGGTGGATTTGAAAGTATCCACCAGAGATATATATATCAATGAGAACTCTGTGAAGTCTTGAAGAGCTCATAACTGCTTTACAAGTTGAACAAATAAACTACTGAGAGATTCTTGAATCCTACATAATCTACATAAAGTTGTTTGCAGAAATGTGCTATAATTCTTATTTGTTACATAAGCTACTCACTCGATGGATGTCAATCGGTGATCCGTCGGGACTATAAGGTTCATCCATCAGGACTATATTTGATTATCCGTCGAGTGCCACAAAATTACACTAAGTTGAATCTACTAAGGTGTTTTGTTAATCTAATCATCAAGTACACAACATATTCCTAACAATCTCCCCCAATTTATGTTTACTATAATTGTAGCCATAAATTAAGAGAAACTTGATGATAACAAAACACCCTAAAAATACAGATTAAAAAGTAGTAGATAAAACTGATAAGTGCTGCATTATTTACTGAAAATTGAACAAGGCAAAGTGTACAAAGAGTTGCTCACAATCATTATCAAGGTGCTCCTCTAGTCTGAGCAGATAAATCTATTCCCTTGATTGTCTGGATTTCTTCCCAAGCCACTTGTTGTTCTCTTCTATCTGATTCTGGAGTTGTCTATGGAATTCAAGCTCATCAGCTTCAGATATATTCAACATTTTTTGCATTTTCAAAAGAGTCTCATTGCTAGAGATGCTCAGTTGGTCATCCAGTCTGAAGAATCTTCTGACTCTCTTATCATCCATGAATTCCATCAGCCAATAAGGCCTCAGATGCACTCTACTTCCTATGTAAGGAATAGTTAGAGTCTTTGGGAGTACATCTTTAGCTTTATTACTCCTTAGCTCTTCAATATTCTTTAGAACTAGTCTTCTTGTAGTCATATTGAATCCAAAGTTCTTCTTGAAGGATGAATAGACCTTTATCAGTACAGATTGGCTTTCTTGAAGAATCCTGTGAAGTGGCCATGTGATCTCTTTTCCTCTCTTGAATTTAAACACTAGCCTTTCAGGAAGGTGTCTGTAAGCATCAATCCCTCTTACTTCTTCCAGTTCATCCAAATAGAGGTTTATATCAGAAAACTCCTTGATATCACAGATATACAGAATATCTCCCTTGTTGATTGTGGGTTGAGATTTAGCTAGTGTCTTAGTTCTGAGAGTTACAGGCTTCACTTTCTTGATTGCTCTAATCTTTGTTTTCCTTGGCTTCTTGAATATAGGTAGATTTAGTTCAGGAATTTGTAGACTATCCCAGTCTATTGGCTCATCCTTTGGAATGATCAGTTCACCATGAAAGTTCTTGAATGGATCCACCTTGAATTCCTCATGTACCACATAGGGCTTGGATGTCTGAGTTGTAGTGGTAAATTGTTTGGGAATGTAGTCTTCCATTTCCTCATCACTGAAGTCTAATTTCCTTTTAGCTTGAAGCTTGTATCTGAATTTTCTTTTCTGTTGAGGTGCATCTTGAACTTTCTAATCTTGAGGTTCAGTATTTACAGATGGTTGTGCAGAAATCTCTTTTCTAGTCTTCACAGCTTGAAGCTTGGCCAAGATAGCAGCTTGCTCCTTCTTTTGTTTGAGCTTCTTAGCATCTAAGGCAGCTTGCTTCTTTTCTTTCCTGATTCTTTCCTTCTCTTCCTTTTTAGCTTCTACAAAATGAGAGTGTCCAGCCACCACACAGATTTCTTTACCATTTCTGTAAATTTTGGCAATTCTTCTTTTAAGTGTTGAATCAGCTGGATCTTTGTAAAATGCAATTGACCTAGCCAACAGCTTCTTTTCATCTGGCCTAGGTGTCTCAAACAGGAGATCCATAGGGTTTTTTTCTGAGAACTTTGAGTAGTTCCTTTTAGGCTTCATGATTAGATTTTCCTTTAGAGATTTAATGCAAGATGTTTGGCCTTTCTCCATATAATTCATACTCATTTCATTCACAGAAATATTCTTGACTTGAGAGTGATGAATGAAGATTTTGTCTAACTTCTGAATTTGACCAAATTTCTTTTGGATGTCATCATCAATTTTCTTCCAATCTATTGGGCTCGCTAGCTTCTTCTCAGCTGCTGCTTTCAGTTTGGCTGCTGCTTGATTGATAAGATCAATGCTATCTATAGCAGGTGGCTTTGTGAAGGCAATTGCTGGCACAATTGCTTTGCTGACTTGTATGTTTAGCACTTTCTGCTCCCCCTCACTCCTTGATCCCTCTTGACTAATTGGGACAATAGAATCTTCTTTCTCCCCCTTTTTGTTATCAGCAAGTAGAGTATAGGAAGAGATTTGTGCTGTCACTAGCTTTTGAAGCAAGTCTGTTTG
Source organism: Apium graveolens (assembly GCF_009905375.1). Taxonomy (NCBI): domain Eukaryota; kingdom Viridiplantae; phylum Streptophyta; class Magnoliopsida; order Apiales; family Apiaceae; genus Apium; species Apium graveolens. Next base: position 193,755,531 of record NC_133655.1, on the reverse strand, counting down.
CTCTGCTTGATGTAGATGAATAGCTGTTAGAGAAGCTTCCATATCAATCATCCTTTTATCCAAGGAATCCACTTTAGTGGCAAGATCAGAGTTCTTCATTAGTTGTCTCTTAATATCAATCAATGTTGCTTCTGGAAATTTAGCATCCAATCTTTCAGAAATATCCTTCTTCATTTGATCAATCTCAGTCTTGATAGAAGTGACATCCTGATTGTGTTGAAAGCCTTGGATTTGTTGTAATTGAAGAGAAGCAAGATGTGCTTGTAGAAGCTTCTTGGTGCTTGCATTGGTTGTTGATTGAAGGGCAGATTGTGTCTGACTGATGAGTTGTATGAGAGTGGTCTTGAAGTGATGTTCATCGCATTTCTTTGAAATTGCCCAAGTTGGCATACCAGATCTGGAACTAGGGCCTGCTTCTACCCCTATGTCCATTGGCTCCTCTTCACTATCATCATCCTCACCACCAAAGAAATCTTCTGACCCACCAGCCTCATAATCAATGTCATCACCAGCTTTATAAGGCATAGTTGTGATGGCAGCTTTTGCTCTTTGCATGGATTGAGTGGTGTGCACCAAGTTCAGCATACTCTCTGCATTTTCATTGCCCTGTCCAGCCAAAAGTTGATATGCTGGAACATGATGAGTAAATGTCTCAGCATCCAAAGAGGTGGAATCTATAACAGATTGACTTTGCTGAAATAGTTTCTCTCTATCTGCATCATTGACATTCATTGACTCACTAACAATGATGTTTACCCTTATTTCTCCTGTACCTGTATTTCTCTCATGATCTCTCTGTTCTTGCATCAAGGGCTCCCCTTGGCTTTCCATCCTCACACCCTCACCTTCACCATCTAAGGTGGGACTCCTCTCACTCACTTTTTCCAGACCTGAAGAAATGGTCTGCATTGGTTCACTCATTATCTCTCCTTTTTCCTGGGAGCAACCCAGCCTCTCACTCAATTCACTCCCTTCCCCCAGTCCTAAGAGTGATTGTACTACTATTAAGTCAACTGCACTTGTGGAAATTATTGAAGTTTGAAGTTGTGGAGAGACTCCCGACGGATGAGAAATATCCATCAGGATAGTAGTTTGAGTATCTGACGGATGACTGCTGTTAGGCACATCCGTCAGGATACAATCACCACTTAACGGATGAATAATATCCACCGGGAGAGTAGAAATGAAAGAGTTTAGAGTGGAGACTATTGTAGAATCTGTGTAGATTGATGAAAGTTTGGGCACAGATGTCTTAATAGACTCAGAAAGAAATGGCAAGTGAGCCAACAAATCATCTAAAAGATGATGCTCACTTGCTTGGATTTTTGGCTTCTCCAACAGAGTTAAAGATGGAGAATTTGGTTGTGATGTATGAATCATGTCTACATCCAGTGAGTTTGTGGGTGAATTTGGTGTTTGAGGTGCTTCATTTAGTAATGATTTTGGCTGTGACTCCATATTTATTGGAGCCACATCAAGCTGACTTTGAGATGGTACAGTGACTGGGTCTTTAGCTCTAGTTTGTACTGTGTGTGTTCCCTGTGCATCCCCAAGGGTTTTAGATCTTTTCTTTCTTGCATAAGTCTGTGGAGAACTTGTGTCCCTAACCCTCTTGTTCTGTGCTCTTGGTTGGGAGCTTTTTTCAATAGTAACATCCTTTTGGGAGGATGAAACTAGAAGTGAGCTAATATCCGTATTAACAACCACAGTTTGTTTGGAAACTGTTGTGTGGCTAGGCTTAAGTACACTAATCTCACCATCCTTATCCTTAGGGTTACTTTGACTTTCACCCTGTCCCTCACCTAACTCACTCTCCTTCACACTCCCCTTTTTTATGTTTGGTAGTTTTTGTAACTGGTATCTTTTGAGAGACACTAGAGGGGGCTTTCTTTGTTTTGGTTTTTGAAACTTTTGATTTGGTAGCTTGGGTAGGCATCTGTTGGGTCATTGACACAGATGCCATTTCTACACTAGAAGGCAAAGAAATTTGTAAGGTTTGAATTGTGGAGCCAGTGGGGCTTACCTCACTTACCTGAGGTCCCTCCATGATTGGAAATTAATGGAGGGGCACCTCTTTGTGATGACTTTCCCTGTTGAGATCAGCAATGACTCTCCTTTCTTGAACCCAACAATTTAATTTGTTGGTTGGGTTCTCAACAACAATATTCTCCATAAGATGGTTAGCAATCATCATAAAAAATCTAGCATAATAGACACTTTTACCTCTCCTGTTAAGTTCTCCTAACTTATAACCTAACTCAAACAAGACCAAGTCACTGAAATTAAAGTACTTATCAGTAACTAGCATATAAAGCATGTTAAGCATGGAAATGTTAACAGAGTCAAAATTGCTAATTTTACCAGAAAATACTTTAGTTACCACATCACACAGATAGCTCCATTCATTTCTAAGACCTAACCTCCTAATTTCATTTAACTTAGAGGTACAAAGTGCATAGCCCATAGAATTTAGCATGTTAACTATATCAGTGTCTGTGTGGAACACTAGTAGTGTTATCTGGAATTCTAAAGTATGCTTCGACAATGTCACTATTAACACAAAACTATTTACCTTTGAGAGTGAAAGTTATGGTCTTGTCAGTAGAGTTGTACACGGAAGTTGTCCATATCTCCTCCACAACTTCACAGTATATTGTGGGTGATTCTGGCATAACATAACTGAGTTTACAGCTTTTCACAAAATCCATCATCTTGTGAAAGTCTCTAGTCTGTGGAATCTCCTTATTCACAAGTGCTGCAAAGTTGTTCTTTTCATAGATATATCTAGATTGAGACATGATTTTGACTACAGGTGCCATTGTTAGAGAATGAGAAATTTGCAGAGAGAACTTTTGCTTTGAAGAAGAAAGGGAGTTAGAGCAATTGAATTGAGAGTGATAAAAGAAAAGAATGAAAATGAACTTTGCTTTTATACTCTCCCAAAAATAAACTGACAAATGTAATAAAGAACCAATCAAAATAGCCCAAAATAGTCGTTTAAATTAAAATAAACTGTCAAAATTCTATTAATCATCCGTCGTGATATACTTACAGACTGTAAGTAAACTCGATGGATGATGTTCAGAAAATTAACGGCCATGATTTGGACAAATCGACGGATGAGAATAAAACAATTATCCGTCGGGTTATAAAATAATCCAGAAAAGTAATTAATTGTTTATTAACAAATAACATTTCGACGGATGATCAAGCTCGATGGATAATGAGCATCCGTCGGGATATGAATTTTGACTTAGCCAAAATCTCATCAAAAAAAGAAAAATCAATTAAGTTTCTGGCTGCATTTTAACTTGCAAAAAAATATCTAAAATAATTCAAGAATAATTAAGCATACCTAACTCACTTAAAAACCTTGAAAAGGTGGATTCATCTAGTGGCTTGGTAAAGATATCTGCAAGCTGCTTCTCACTTAGAACAAAATGAAGTTCCACAGTACCATTTATTACATGTTCCCTAATGAAGTGGTACTTGATGTCTATGTGCTTTGTCCTTGAATGCTGCACTGGATTCTCAGTAATGGCAATTGTACTTGTGTTATCACAGAATATAGGAATTCTTTCCACTTGTAGACCATAGTCTAGAAATTGGTTTTTCAACCATAAAATATGTGCACAGCAACTGCCAGCAGCAATGTATTCAGCTTCTGCTGTAGAAGTAGAAACTGAATTTTACTTTTTACTGAACCAGGATACTAGCTTGTTTCCTAGAAATTGACAGGTTCCTGTTGTGCTTTTAATATCAATTCTACAACCTGCATAGTCTGCATCTGAATAACCAGTTAGATCAAAACCAGAATCTCTAGGGTACCAAATGCCAAGTTTTGGTGTACCCTTGAGATATCTGAAAATTCTCTTAATAGCTATTAAGTGAGATTCTTTAGGATCAGCCTGAAATCTAGCACAAAGACATGTAGCAAACATTATATCTGGCCTACTAGCTGTTAAGTACAGAAGTGAGCCAACCATGCCTCTATAACTTGAAATATCCACAGACTTTTTAGTAGTGTTTAATTCAAGTTTAGTTGCAGTGGCCATGGGAGTTTTTGCAGATGTACAATCCATTAGTTCAAACTTCTTTAAAAGACCATAAATGTATTTGGTTTGACTAATGAATATTCCATGACTAACTTACTTAACTTGTAAACCAAGAAAGTAAGTTAGTTCTTCCATCATGCTCATTTCATACTTACTTTGCATTAATTTGGCAAACTTTTTGCAAAGTTTTTCATCTGTAGAGCCAAATATAATATCATCTACATAAATTTGAACAAGTATGCTAGAGCCATTAACATTTCTAAAGAATAAAGTTTTGTCAACAGTACCTCTAGTGAAGTGATTCTCTAAAAGAAACTTTGACAAAGTGTCATACCAGGCTCTAGGTGCTTGCTTCAATCCATAAAGTGCTTTCAGAAGATAATATACATGTTCAAGAAAATTTGGATACTCAAAACCAGGAGGCTGACTAACATAGACATCCTCCTCCAAATCTCCATTCAGAAAGGAACTTTTGACATCCATTTGATAGACTTTGAAATTGGCATGAGCTGCATAGGCTAGGAATATTCTGATGGCTTCAAGTCTTGCAATAGGAGCAAAAGTTTCATCAAAATATATTCCATCTTGTTGACAATAGCCCTTAGGAACCAATCTAGCTTTATTCCTGATGACTATGCCATTTTAATTCCATCTTGTTTTTGAATACCCACTTGGTGTCTATTGACTTCTTTCCTTTAGGCTTGGGTACCAGCTTCCATACATTGTTCCTTTCAAATTGGTTTAGCTCTTCCTGCATAGCTAAAACCCAATCAGGATCCAACTGAGCTTCTTCTACCTTATTTGGTTCCTCCTTTGATAGGAAGCTCCTATACAGACATTCTTCTTGAGTTGCTTTCCTTTGTTGAACACTAGAAGATGCATCACCAATAATGAGCTCATAAGGGTGAGCTCTTATCCATTTTTTCTGTTGAGGTAGATTAGCTCTAGATGAAGAGGCCTCATTGTTGTCTTGATGTGTGACTGAGTTTTGATTATGAGAAACTCCCCCTGAGTTTGTGAATCTTTGATTTGAGAAGGGGGAACTTTCTGTAGGTGATCTATTCTGACTTTCATCTTCTCTTAATGTTCCGAAGGATGATTCACTTTATGTTCCGACGGATGAAGCTGACTGTCTCCCGACGGATAAGGCAGATTGTTTCCCGATGGATGAAGCATTTTGTAGCTCGACAGATGTTGAATTATGATCTTCATTAGTTGTAGATTTTTCTGCATTATCCTTAGTCACTGTTTCTTGATCACTCTCATCATCACTGTCATCACTAACCATCTCCACATTATCAAACTTGAGGCTTTAATGGACATCTCCATCTTGCAGTCTTTCAATCTTTTTATCATCAAACACAACATGTATTGATTGCACAAAAATGTTGGTTCTTAGATTGTAGACTCTATATGGCTTTCCCACAATATATCCAACAAAAATTCCTTCATCTGCTTTAGAATCAAACTTCCCATGTTGATTAGTTTGATTCCTTAAGATATAACATTTGTAGCCAAATACATGAAGAAAATTTAAAGTTGGCTTCCTATTCTTGAACAATTGGTAGGGAGTCATGCACTTTGCTGGATTAACCAAAGAGATATTCTGAGTCTAGCAGGCAGTATTCATAGCTTCAGCCTAAAAATATATTGGTAACTTTGATTCTTCAAGCATTGTCCTTGCAGCTTCAACAAGGGATCTGTTCTTTCTTTTCACTACTCCATTTTGTTATGGAGTTCTTGCTGCAAAAAACTCATGCATAATTCCATTTTCTTCATAAAATGATCTCATTACAGAATTCTTGAACTCAGTTCCATTGTCACTCCTGATCCTTCTTACTTTAAAATCAGGATGATTGTTGACTTGCTTTATGTGATTGATGATGATTTCACTAGCTTCATCTTTGGACTTTAGGAAATATGTCCAAGAGAACTTTGAGAAATCATCCACAATTACTAGGCAAAATCTTTTTCTCGAGATGGACAACACATTGACTGGTCCAAACAAATCTGTGTGTAACAATTGCAAAGGTTCTTCAATTATTGAATCAAGCTTCTTTCTGAATGATACTTTGATCTGCTTTCCCTTTTGGCAGGCATCACACAATCCATCTTTTGTAAACTCTACTTGAGGAATGCCTCTAACCAGTTCTTTCTTGACAAGCTCATTCATGGTCTTGAAGTTTAGATGGGACAGCTTCTTGTGCCATAGCCAACTTTCATCTTGACTTGCTTTACTAAGAAGGCAAGTGACAAATTCTGCATTTAATGAGTTAAAGTCAGCTAGATACACAATCCCTTTTCTCACTCCAGTGAGAACCACTTTGTTGCACTTTTTATTTATCACAACACAGGCTACTGAATTGAATATTATTGAGTTGCCCTTATCACAAAGCTGGCTGATACTCAATAAATTATGCTTGAGACCATCCACTAGGGCAACCTCTTCAATGATGACATTTTCTTTTGAAATCAAGCCATATCCCACAGTAAAACCCTTGTTGTCATCTCCAAAAGTAATACTTGGGCCAGCTCTCTCCTTGAACTCAGTGAGCAGGGTAGAATCTCCAGTCATATGCCTTGAGCAACCACTATCTAGATACCAAAGATTCTTTATGTTTCTCTGCACACATCAAAATCAAATCAAGTTGATTTTGGTACCCAAGTTTCCTTGGGTCCTGCCCTGTTAGCTTTCTTCTTGGGTTTCTTAGGTTTGGTATCATTTGACTTGGGGAATTCTGATTCATCCTTAGTCATTTGAGTTGGACCTTTGAAATCAGTCATTTGAACAGAATTATCATGCACATTTTGATTAACAGGAAAATGCATGCTATTTGCAAACATGTTATTCCAATAAGGCATGCTAAATGGAATTTGAGGCATACTAAATGCAGCATAAAAAGGATTAGGTGCAAATGACATAGTAACAAATTGTGGGTTCATATTCTGAGCAGACATAGCATTCATAGGCATAGCAGACATGGCATTCATGCTGGGAAAAGAAGGAGGTACAGTCATGGAAGTAGGCATGGAAATCTTGCAATTACTAGACAAATGATTAACACTACCACACTTAACACATATTTTTCTTGGAGCATATTTATCAGGTGTGTAGTTTTTATGTTTGTTCATTCCTACTTTCCCATTTCCATTGTTTTTCTTTTTAACATCTATTTTAACCTCAATTTTTTCTAATCTGTCATTCAATTGCTTGATGGACAGATGACCAACATTAACTTTCTTTTCCTTCCTGACTTGTCTTGATTTTCCTAGAATAAAGTTCTTGGAAACAGATCCATATTTCTCATTCAGCTTGGCTAGCTTAGCTTTGCTCACTGGTTTACTCACAGTCGGCGGATGTGGCTCTCTGTTACTCGATAGATAATCCTTTTAATTATCCGACGGATGATTTTCATCATCCGTCGAGTCCACATCTGTTGACAATCCTTCAACCATATTGGATTCCATCTTCTCCTTGCTCTTCTTCCAGGCTGCATCACAAAAGGACTCAATACCTTGAACTTTAGTGATTTGAGCATGGACATCTCTGGATGATTTCCATGCCTTGATCACTTCTTGTTCTCGTTCAAGCTGCTTCTTCAAAATTTCTTCTTTCTTGAAGGACTCAGTTAATTCATCCTTAGCAATCTTACAATCAATTCTCAATTTTTTAAATTCAATAAATTGAGACTCTAGCACATTGTTCCTCTCACTTAAAAACAAATTGTTATCTTTAATTTTAGCATTTTCCTTAGTGAGGGACTTAAGTGTAACACGAAAAGTGATATAATTCTGTGGACATGTCAATAATTGCATAATTACACTCATCCTTAGTCAAATATGCTAGGTTAGTGGTGATTACCTGATTACTTGAAGAACTTTTTTCAGTTTCATCAGACTTGGCCATCAGGGCTAGGTTGACATAGCTTGTTTCTTCATCTTCATCCAATCCATTAGCTTCCTACTCATTTTCTTGTGTAATGAAAGCCCTTTCCTTTTGCTCGAGCAACTCAAAATATTTCAGTTTATAATCAATAAGCTCAAACTTCTTCTTGCTGGAATCTGACTTTCTGCACTCTTTAGCAAAATGACCAGCTAAGCCACATTTAAAACACTTGAATTTTGATTTATCCACCATGTTTCTATTTGGCTTAGCAGCTCCAAAGTTCTTCTTGAACTTGAGCTTGGCAAATCTTCTGGATAAGAATGCTAAATGCTCATTAATATCATCCATGTCATCTTGACTCAATTGTTCTTCATTTTCAGATACTAGTCCCTTACCCTTGCTTTCACTGACCTTTGATGTAGACTCAACAGCTTCTACATTCATCTCTTTCTCTTTCTCTAACTCAGCAACTGGTGCTATAGACTCTCCTTTCTTCCTTCCTTTCTCCATCCTTTCATCTTGCTCTATTTCAAGCTCATAAGTTTTCAGGATGCCATACAGTCTCTCTAAGGTAAACTCCTTGTATTCTTGTGAATTTATCAATGAGACTGTCATTGGCTTCCACTCCTTTGGAAGAGATCTAAAGAACTTGAGGTTAGAGTCTTTTGTTTGATAGACTCTTCCATGCAACTTCAGAGCATTTAGTAGATATTGAAATCTACTAAAAATGTCAGTAAGAGACTTACTTTCTTCACAGTGAAAATGCTCATATTGCTGAATCAGTAGCTGCATCTTGTTTTCCCTCACTTGTTCAGTACCATCACAGATTATCTGAATTGTGTCCCAAACCTCCTTGGCTATTTTGCAGTTAATGATGTTATCAAACATATCACCATCATATCCATTGAATAATATGTTCATGGCCTTCTTGTCTTTCCTGACTTGCTCAATATCAGGGTCTGACCACTCATGCCTTGGTTTGGGAACAGATTGTTCATTGCCAGTTGCAACTCTCATTGGTACATGAGGACCTCTCTCTATGCAATCCACATAGGCCTCATCTTAGGAAGGAAGATGTAGGTGCATTTTTACCTTCCAGTGGTGGTAATTATCTTTATCCAGAAATGGAATTTTGACTCCAACATCCTTCTTGTTCATCTTGTTGTTTGTTGTGATCTTTACACTCTTTGTATTTAAAGAGCTAGCTCAGATACCAATTGTTAGTCCCTAACAATACAACAAGAATTACCGAAGGGGGGGGGTTGAATGTAATTCTGGCTACTTTTTCAAAACTAAAAATGTTCTAACTTGATAAAATATGAAAGTAATAAAAACAAAGGCTTTTAAAACTTTCTGGTCGATTTGAAAGTATCTACCAGATATATATATATATTAATGAGAACTCTGTGAAGTCTTGAAGAGCTCACAGCTGCTTTACAAGTTGAACAAACAAACTACTGAGAGATTCTTGACAAGTACAGCTTTTTCTATCTCTCTTTTTAAAATGTGTTTGCTTAGTTTAATGTTCTACTAGCTACACTTGGTTTATATATTACCAAGTTTACATGACAATAAGATAAGATAATAAAACAAAACATATCTAGTCTAACTCCATGCTGCTTCACTACTCTATTCCAGCATATTTGAATATCTTCACAATTGCATCGAAATGGTAATGCTTCTTTGTTCTCAAATTCCTGCTTAACAGGCTGCCACATTCCTTTTGCAAACACCCAACACATGTGACTGTGTTGTCACTGTCAACAGATATTTGAAATTGATCATCCGTTGGGAGTCTTGTACATCATCCACCGGGAGATTTTTTGATCATCCGTTGGGTAGCTTTGTTGGTCATCCGTCGGGTAGCTATTTGTAACTTGACTCCATTTCACTTATACAAAATTATAAGACATCACATATTTACAATTAATCAACCTATTCTGCATATCCACTAGTAGTCAACATGACTTATATACTCCTACAGAATCTACACAAAGTTGTTTGCAGAAATGTGCTATAATTCTTATTTGTTACATAAGTTACTCACTCGATGGATGTCAATTGGTCATCCGTCGGACTATAAGGTTCATCCGTCGGGACTATATTCGATCATCCATCGAGTGCTACAAAATTACACTAAGTTGAATCTACTAAGGTGTTTTGTTAATCTAATCATCAAGTACACAACATATTCCTAACACTCTTGCAAATCTGTTTATGTTTTTCTATAGTTAAAAAGGAAATTGTTGGTAACGAGGATTCCCAGTCCAGTGTGCAAGATAGGATTCCAGGTTAAGTTGGATCGAGCTAGCAGGAGCTTTATATTGTAGATGAGTTATGTAAAAGTGTAAAAATGATATTATTATCAGCTATAAGTTGAACTAGCTAGGATTCGGTTCAATGTAATAAAAGTTAAGGTTTTGTGGCTTATTTTCATACTTTAACCTGTTGCGATCCGTGGTTGTGTAAAAAAGGGTCAATGCATATAATATTTTATATACTGGTTTATGTATTGTGTGTGTGTGTGTTGTGAACCCCAAACTTCTGACCCGGGTTTGGAGGGCATCACAAGTTTGGTATCAGAGCTACAGGTTATAAGTCACTGAAACAAGCCTAGATTGTCGGGAATGGATAGAGTTTTAGGATTAAGATTAATAAATAGAAAAATAGGACGTCGAGAGGTTGAGTGCGACTGTATAATAGGTTTTGGTATGATTCGTGATGAGATTTGAGATTCTTACCTAGCGACGCGATTTTCTGATAGCAGCGATGGCAGATTCTTTTATCCCTGGATCGTCTGATCATTCGGAGCATTCAGTCGGAGGACCATCATCTGATTCACGCCCTGCTCTTCCACCGGTGTTAGCCATATTACCTCCTGTTATGACAGTTGCACCTTTTCAAGCTATTATCCCATCCCCTGATGTGACGACTGAGAATTTTACGACGTAATTAAGTCAATAAAGTATGCTTTATGTGATGTGATTATAATTATGTGACTAAGTGCTGATTAATTGTCTTTTCTATATATTAGAATATATGAGCGTAAATAAAAACGTTCCAATTTAAAGAGTCGGCTTGGGAGTTAAGCTGTGTCGTCGGGCCGTCAGGTAGAACAGAACCCGTCCTAATAAGGAGTTAAAGAATATAAAATGTGAACTATGTGTGATTGAATGAAATGAATGTGTAAATAAAGTATTTCTTCCTAAGTGACGTGTCGATCGATAATGATAATGAGAAGCGTAATCGAAACGCTGAGCGTCGGGTCGTCAGGCTGAACGTGACCCGGTACGCGTAGAAAAGGATAAAGATTAAAGAGGGATAAAATCTATGATCAGACCTGAGTCGTTGTGTGATCGTATATGTGTGATTGCTTGTCTGTGTGCATGACTATGTGCTCTCTGACATTTTTTATGAATTTAAAGGAATTATTTGATTTAAATAAAGGTTTATTTAACCCTCGCGCATTTTTATAAAATTATCCGAGTAAGATAAAAACATGGAATTTGTTTTGTTATCTTCATAATAGTCCCAGTGACTTTTTAAAAATGATGAAAGGATTTATTTGGTGATCTTTGTATTTTCAATTGATTTTTAAGTGGAGAAGTGTTATTATAAGGTCGAACTTGCGAAAATCATATAAAATCTCTTGATTAACACATATAAGTGGCTATTGGAGTGTGCATGTGTGTGTTTATGCTTGCATGCGAAGTGTGTGTGTGTGTGTGTTTGGGTTCGGTTTTGAGCAGAGACCCGGGGTTTGCTTGATCAGTTTTTGTTTCTGTGATTATTGTGATGAAATCATATTGCATGTAGTGTTGCTGCATTTTTTTAGAGAATCGGAGGTTTTATGGTTGGATACCCTCGAATGAGGGCACCACCGTGAGGCCACCGCCACCGGTGATGAACTCCGGTGAACCGGTGGTGAGTCGTGATGTGAAAAACTGAACTTTAATACCATATAATTTGATTTTGGTGTTTGAATGCTTGGATCGTTTAAATTTAAAAAAAAAGAGTTTCGATTTCTAAAGGATAAATTGATAAATGTTTTGTCGATTTGATTATGGGTTGATTTATGATTTAAGGATTAAGAGAAATCATTTGCATGTGTTGTTTTCTTGAAAAACCCGAATGGTTTTGATCCTTGGAGTGATTGATTTGATTTTTCTTGTTGAATAAAGTAATTATGGATCGTTATTAGAATGGTTAATGGATTAAAAGGAGTGAAATTGTTATTGCATGCTAAGTTTTGGTCCAAGTTTTGTACTAATGAAAAGGGAATTAAAATTTTGTAACTTGATTCTTGGTTAATTAGCTAGTCTCAAGATTTGCATGTTGATTTACAAGAGGAATTTGTGATGCATGTTAAAGTATAGCCTTGCATGTAAATGTCGAGTTAAAAATAAGCTAAAAAGGATGAGTGTTGGAATAATCTCAAGCCTTTAAGCAAATCTAATGCTTGCATATCAATGTTTGACCTTTGAATTGTGTTTTGTGAATATAGCCGAATGGAATAAAAGGAATTGATTTGATGCTAAGTCAATGCATGAGTAATTTTAGAGATTATGTGATTTATATGTTTATATGGATTCGAATTTTGATGTTAAAAGAGAAGAGAATGATTCTTTTTAAAGATTTTTGATTATGTTATATGTTTATGTGAGCTAAGGTGGAGATTGATTGATTTTGATAACCATAAGTGATAGTTATGGTCGTAAAGGTTTAGTTGTGAATAAATCATGTACTCGTAAGAATTGTATTAGTATGATTTGAGAAATAGCTAAGGATAAGCAAGTACTTTCGATTGTTAAGTATATAAAGATATAAAGGTTACGAGAAAGGAATGTGTTATGTGTTATGTGCTTATGTGTATAAGCTATATTCGTATACTCGAGTCAAGGATATAATCGAGTTATCGTAATTGAGTGATCGTTCCGGGAACGAGAGTTGAGAAACTGATTAAGGTTTTGGTTTTATTGTAGATTCGGAGCGTGAGGGCATTCAGGCTAGGAAAGGAAAGGATATACTAGGTGGCAGTAGTTCAACCTTCAGGAAAGCAAATTCAGGCAAGTAACTCTGATTACTTGTGTAAATGGTTATAAGGAGAATGTTGTTCATACCATGTAGAGTATTGAACTGTTTAATTGTGAAACCCTGATATTGATTCGAGACACCCTGCCTTTGATCTTGATAAACTGTTATTGATAAGTTTACTTATTCAACCCTTTCGATAATCTGTCCTTTCTGTTCAAGTTATTTACTAAGCCATGAATTGTATTGAACCCTATAATTATCCTTGTGAACCCTGTTTAATGATACCTTATTTCCTGATCACCCTATTGATACCTAAACAAATGTTGATCCTTCTAACTTAAGTGCCTTGTTATCCTTGATACAGAATCCTTAAGAATTATTCCTTGCTTATCTTTGAACCACTCCCTGAACTTTGTTTATCTTAAAATTTGACTTAAGAATGAGTTTCGACTCGAAAGAGTCTGAATGATTTCATATTCTTGGTAATGATAAAATGGATTTTTGAAAACCTATTTGTTTTTCCAACTCAAGGTTTTCCAAATGAATTCCTGATGGATTGGATTGGGACGTAAGAGGCTAGTGGGACTAGTCCAGTCATGGTAAGAGGCTAGCGGGGCTAGTCCAACTTAAGGCTGAAATTATTCCGATTGGTACCTTAAAGACCGGATGGAGGTCGGTACGGGCTGATCACCTGTATTATAATGAAATGGGAAGATAAAGTGATCCAATCAAGGGTTCTAAATGATTATTTAAAAGGGAACTGAAACTTTCTGTTCAGTAAATTGATTCTTGAAAATGAAAATGGTTTATATTATTTTGAAAAGAGTTGATTATGTCAATGTGAAGCGTAAAGCTCGAGAACCCTGATTCTTAAATCTGTTGATCATATGATTGATTCCATATATTGAAATACTGTTGCTTTCCTCTTTTTGAAAGATCTATTCTGATCCTTTAATGATTTGTGATGAATGTTGGCTTTCGACCTACGTTGAGCCTTGTTCCTTAAAAGCTCCATATTGTTCCTTCAAAACCTTTCCTTAACCCAAAAGCTGGAAATCTGCCACCTAGAACTAATAAAGTAGAATGCCCTGAGTTTGGTAAAGTATATTGTGAATTGATATCGTAGAACTGCTTTATAGTTACTTGCTGAGTTTTATACTCATATATTTTGTTTTAATCTAACCATGGCAGTTAAGCAAGAAGATGGCCAGGCTTAGGCGCACTGCTCGTAAGAGCGTACCTGGTGGTCCCTACCGTGTTGAGGGCTTCCGGTTGCCAGAGCAGGTAGTGGTATTTTTGAGTGAGCATGCACCTAGAAGAAAATGTATAAAGATACAATGGGTTATCTGTCGGTTCCCAGCCGAAATTGATATTGTTTATTTAATAATATTTTGGGGTTGTAAGTTATATCTTATGATTGGTAGTTGTAATCTTGTCTCATACTTTATCCTGTTGATCCTATTAGTAGTTAATCGGGGTTTATGCTAATTTAATTATTAGATTAAAGGTGTGTGAGTCCTTATTTCCTAACCCCGAGATTGAGGGCGTCACACCTAATGTGAGACTACCTATTCGAGGATCCCCCACATGCTAATTCTGGTTCTACTGGATATTCAGCTGTGAGCGCATCTTTTCTGTCTACCCTACACCTTGTTCTATACCATCCATTTAAAACCCGTCTTATGAAGTCACAACACCTATGATGATGGATTCGAGAGCTACATCATATAGTGAGTATACGAGATATTAAGAAATGTGAGAAAAAACCTAGAGAGAGATTTTGTGTGTTCCGGGGAATAACTGCTACCAGATTATATGGAGCTACTGATAAGTATGCCACCCATAATTATCTTGTGGAGTGAGCTAGATGGATTTTAAATGAGTTTGAGAAGATTGGAAATCGAGCGTTTTCTTGGAATTAGATGATGATGTAATGACCAAACATAATACGTATAGTAGTAATGTGATGTGATATTAGTTGACCATGTTTTATAAATTAGATTTGATGATTACTGGATAGACTTGTTATATTTAGTAATCGTAAGAGATGATGATGAGAGTGTTATCGGTATGGAAAACTAGAAGTGAAGTTATGAATAAGATAATATTCAACAGTAACTGGAAATTTTGTCGACCAATGAAGGCAAAATAGACCCAATCAGGGGTAGAGGACATGTGGAAATGAATGAGATTTTAAACAGTTTTTAAAAGAGATTTTCTTAACAAACTTTTTCTAAAAATCCTTTAAACAAAACAAGTTTTAAAAACTTGGTTGTCGAACTACTACTTGGGTTTCTTGTTTGTTATAAGATTCAGATTATCCAGAAGAATATTTGTTCTAGAAGTTAGTATGGTTCATCTAGAAGGCCAAGTGGACCCGCTATTATGGAAAAGATTTGATTGTTCCCAACAGAAGAGTGCAAATCTTCTTTGATAAGTTTAAATGACAGAACCAATATACAGAGAAACTATTCATCCAATTTTCGAGACTATTAGAGTTCAAAGGGTACGTCGATTTAAAAGAAGCCGAGTATGATCAAAGAAGATTGAGAAATTTCCAGACTTTTCTAAAGGAAGAATGTTATTAGCAAAAGAGCCGATATGTTGATCGATCAGTAGCATGAGTGAAATTTGAAGTTATGATTGAAAATCTCGTAAGTGTGCAAATAGGGTCGAATTATAAATATGGAAGCGTGATGCTAAAGATACAAGACCCAATACATGGGAATTTATTCTAATGATCGATTTAACAAGGCATTTCAGAAAACTTTTTAAAGTTAATATATGACTCAGATTGGAATATATTGATCGAACAAGCGTTGCAGCTGTAAATATATGAAATGTGGATGGCAACCAATGATATCATTCTTTTCTATAATACTATATATTCTTATGCATCTTGAATAAAGTATGAACTTCTTCCATAATCAGCTTTATGAGGTGATAAAAAAATTGTTGTATTCCTTTCAAAATCATTTTCCCCTTGAAGTCTTATTTTCTGATTGAGAAAAATAGTGTTATGGTGTGACTCTTTGTCGGAATAACGAAGAGTCTGGTGGGACGCCACCTAATCATGTGCTGTATGCCATAGAATATGAAAGACTAGCCATCTTGAGTACAAATATGGTTGTCTCACTCATATCTAAATCATCATTCATTCTTTCTTCTTCAATTAATCCTTCCGATTGTTTCCTTGCACTGTTATTCTTTACAAAAGGTTTTCAATTAGAATCATATACACAAATTCCCTTCTTGTGTAAGGTCTATTCTTTGAATGTTTTAAAAGGAATTGAAATGCTTCCGTGTAGCAGATGGAGTTACATGTTGAGTATGGATAATTTAAAGCCAATAAATGGTCGACATATACATGCAAAGAAGAATCATTATTCCAATAACGTGGTTGTCACGACGACATCAAATCAGAAGCGGAAACCTGTATACATGTAACGTTTCAAGTCTGAGATTTGGCATGAATTGAAGTAGTTAGCAAACCGTATAAGGTAAATTAACTAGAGAAATAAGAAAGTAAAGCTGCGTATATCGGATAAGGCGAATGATTTATTGGACAGCAGAAGCTAATGAAGATATTCTTAATAATAACCAGATAATCGATTAATACATTGTGAAGATGAAGCATACCGCAATCATGTGAGAGATACTTGTCATGAAGGTTTAAGATCGAAGAAATGCTAGTTACGAATAAACTTCAAGGGTGTTCTTCAAGGAATGGTTGGGTTTTCCCACTTAAGTAAATGAGTTATGGTAAATTTGATGCTCGTAACTGAGCCAGTGAAGGAAGTTCAGTATGAAAAGACATAAGTGGAGATGAAGATATGGTGATTAATTGTAAAGATTTATAAGAAGTAATGCTTTAAAACCAATTGAATTATTTCACAAGATTATGATAGTGTTGGTTGAGACCAGGTGTTGGTTATCAGAAGTTGAACAAGTTAACTAATAAGAAAAGTGTATATTGTCAAGGATAGATGAATTTTTAATTAGAGAGCTTGAATTGAAACATGAACTAGAAGAATTCTAGAATAATTTGTAATTGTACTCATTAGTGATATTATGTTATAATCAGAAGATATGAGAAAATGTATGGTATAATAAGAATTGCTCGCTATAATCTTAAGTTGAACAAAAAATATGGGTTATACTAGCTAGTATTATATGTGGTGGAGAAATGGTGAGTTTAGAAGGTGGCAGTTGATTGGCATACTTGTGGGTTGATTATTGGGTGTTTGATTGATTGTTGGTGTCGGCTTAAGTCCTGCTGTTAGTCAATAATATAAAGGAAATGCTGCCCAAATTTTCAGAAAATACCCTGTTAGGAAATGAATAACACACAGAGTGGGGGGGGGGGGGTGAATGCGTTTTAATATTTTTAGGCTTTTCTTGAATGTTTATGGTTGAACAAAGTAAATTAATTCTTGTAGTGAACTGTGTTCATACAGAATTTGAGCTTGCAGAAAATAAAGAACACAGATCTTCAAAACTCACTTAATTTTATATTAAAATTAAGACTATTTTGCTACAAAATCTCTAGACTATTTGTTGGTAAAGAGCTTAGCTTCTTCTTGAGAATGTTACAAGAAATTTTATCTAAATTGTTACAACTGACTAAGGATCAATGTTAACTTTATAGATCAGTTAACTGCTGGTTTACATAGTGTGTAATAAGACATACTAATATCTTTTCTAAACTATCAATTGTCATTTCTATTTTTCCATTTCTGGCTTAGCATATCTTTAGCATCCCGTGTTTACTTTAATTTTTCTCTTTTAGTTAATCTTTACCATTGATCTTGCACACTCTTGAAGCTGCTTTTTGTAGACTTATCAATCCAGCTGTTGGATTGTTTGTTAATTGTTTATCTTGGATATTGAACTGATCTGCAACTTTGTACTTTAAGATTATACCTCGAGATCTCCAGTTCAGGTCTATAGAACACTTGACATCTCGATAAGTATATTGGCTTATCGAGATCTCTAGTACTCTATATTTAGTTTGGCCTGTAGAGGTCTTCAGTTCTCTATTAGAGAATTTTGGCTTGTCGAGATCTCTAGTCTTCACATCTTCACTTTGACTTATTGATAACTCTTAGTTCTCTAGTAGCTTCTTGACTTATCGATATCTCAAAGTTCTCTAGTCAAATTTAACTTGTCGATATCTCAGAGTTCTCTAGTAGACTTAGACTTATCGATAACTCAGAGTTCTCTAATGAATGTAGACTTGTCGATAACTCTGAGTTCTCTAGTGAAGAAATGACTTGTCGATATCTCTAATCTTCATGTCTTCAATTTGGCTTGTCGATATCTCTGAGTTCTCTAGTAGCTTTCCTGACTTCTCGATAAGCCATTCTGGAGTTCTCATTTGACTTATCAATAACATTAAATATGTGACTTGTAGAGATCTTGACTTAAAGTATTTTTCCTAAAACAGATTTATTCAACTCCAAGCTTCTTCATAATTCTTATGAGGCATGATCTTCTTGATCTTCTTCCAGATAGAATTCTAGGCTTGACACTATTTATAGAAAAAGGCTCCAGTCTGCTCCTTTGACATTTTTACAGACTTTGAATGTTACAAGTACAAAATACAGACTAAGATAACAACACAACTTACTCAGGGTTGGCCCCAAGCTTAGCTGATTACTAGAAATAACAGTTCATTAATCACCTCCTTAGATCAGATGTCCATTTGGTTTGCTTCATACTTTGATCAGGAATACTAATGATATTGTTATCTCCAGTGATCTTTGACATCATCACTTATATTTTACAATCTCCCCCAACTTGTTCATTATGGAATTATGGACAAGTTCTTATTGATGATGTCAAAACTCTAACTAAATGCAGAAGTCAATGTAGAAGTCAATATCCCCATCTTGTCTTCTTTTGTGAGTTGCATTTAGATTTACTCTTCTACCCCATATCAAGAATAGGCTTACTCTACTCTTCCCTTATCCAGAAAAGAATATTATTATCCGGCAACATCCATCAGCTGTTTTGGCATTTAGATATATTATCCCCCTTTTTAATATTATCTCCAGGTTGAAAGATCCATCTAGATGCACATTGTTCAAGCTTTTGTCATTGTCCATTTAGAATTCCATCAGCAACTTCAACCTTCAGTGAGATCTGTAGTGATGAGTTCATCAAGTAGAATAGGAGTTTCACTTAGATCTGCAGAAGATGTTTGTCAGTAACAAAAAAACTAAGCTCTATGTTCTTTTGAATAAGTAGTCTCACTACTTCTCACTACACTAGTCTCATGACTTTTAAGAGTCAGAGTTTCCTCACAAGGATTTCTAAATTCAGACATTCATCTACCTCTCCTTTTTCCAGGAAGGATCCTGCCTCTCTTATTTTCTATTTTTCTCTCAATCTTTTCTCTCATCCTCACATGAAAGGCTCGATTTTTGTTTGACTTACAGAAATAAGAGTGGCTGAGAAGAGTTGTCTGTGATCATATGATTAGGGGTAATCCATATAGGTTTAATCATACTCATTTCATCAGAAGAGAGAATACCATATTGAGGTTGTGAGGTGGATGATTCATCAGAAACACCTGTGACTAGGGTCACAGTTTAACTCACAGATTGCTCTGTGGTTTTGATAGTGTGTTGTCATCCACTTATAGGGGGAACCTCCAATTGAATTGGAGGGGATTTGACTGGGTTACTGTCTTGTACACCAGCCTCAAACCCTTATGTGTCTTTTAACACATTGGCACTTAAATGTGCTATACTTGCCTTTCTTATGACAGTATCATAGGCAATTGTACTTCTAGCTTCAACTGCTAAGGCAGCTTTTGCTAGAGTTATGAGGGGAGTTGTCCCTATATGAGGAACCTCTAATTGAATTGGAAAGGGATTTAGATAGCTCCCCGTCAGGAGTACTACCTTCAAACCTTTCAGTCTGTGAAAACTGTTTTGCACATGAAGGTGCAGTAATGATATTCATGGGATCTTCTGTAATATCCGGGAAATCGCGTGTAATTATTTTATCAATAAATGATTTTTATATAATTATTATGTGAATTTTGGTGAATTATCTGCTGATTGATAATAATATTTAGATGTATATATGTGATAAAATGTGAGTGTGTTAATTTTATTATGTCCAGAATAAAATATAGATAATTAAGGTATTTTCTGGTAATTTTTGGAGTATTAAATGATTTTATATTGATTTATGAATTTATTAATTATTTTCTGAATAATTACGAAATTATTTTAAAAAGCCTAGAATCGTCCAACCTCAACCATTTTTACAACCTGAAACTCTTCCGAAAACTCCTACCTAACCTAATCTGGTAATTCCGGACATTTGCCGTGTTTTGACTTTTTCAATCCGGATTACGGTTTGACCCGTGCGTGTCCCGGCGCACAATTTTTGATACAATAATTGTTTCGATATATCAAAAAAACCCGTATTCTCGAAAGACGGGATAGTATTACATTATTTTTGTATAAAGTGTTTTATAAAAGGCCCGGTTGGGATAATTATCCAATATGGGTATCAAATTGGATCGTTATTGTAGTTGCTTAGCGGCTAAACAACTATTTTATTGATCCAATACGATCCAAAATGAAATAATATTCCGTAAATATAAATAGCCTATTTATTATTTCATTTTATTCTTTTATTCATTTGCAACCACTACGAACACAGTAAATACAGAGAAAAACCCTAGAAACCGATACGTTCCTGAGAATCAAACGCACGAACGAGGACGTTACCGAACTCCGATTCAAGCGTACAATATATCAAAACGAAGCTCTCGAAATATAGAATCATAATCAATCATCAAATCAAACCCAGAAACATCAGGTAATCTTCTGTCTAATTATTTTAATTTGAATTTATTATGAATTTAAATATGAAAATTTGTTCTTGATGTTGTTGATGTGATTTGATGTTATAATCATGTAGATAATATTTTTTTGTGATCATTTTGGTATATAATATGTCAGATTTTGAGCTTTGCATCATGTAGAAAAGTGGCTTTGATTCTCGGATATGAAAATTAGAGTTTATATTCAAGAACAATTTCGATTGAAATTGGGAACTCTCGATTTATTAATTCTGGGCAAAAACTAAGGCCACCAGCGAATAGATCGTTTAAAAAATGATTCATTTCATGTATGTAAGTTCGGTGTTGGCTTCCTGGATTGAATCGCCGGAAAAGCTCGAATACCCGGCCGGCTTTAATGGCGTTTCGCCGGAAAACACGGGCCCGGGGTTATAAATAAGAACAGAGTGCAGCCCTGTGTTTCTGGGAAGTTCAGGAACTTGTTGGTATAACGAACTGAAGCAAACGAGGACTGAATCGGCATGAATTAGTCTCACCATATTATTTTCCGGGCGGCTGTTCTTCAGGAATTAGGGCGACCCGTTCGGGTCAGTTTCCGACCCATTCGGGTCAGTTTCCGACCCGTTCGGGTACCCGTTCGGGTTAGTTTCCGACCGGGATGAAACCCGGTTTCAATCCACCTTTCCCCTAAATCAAAAGTCAGACACTGTTTCTGATTTCTTTTATTTTAAAAATTATTTTTAAATTCTGTTTTATTTATAAAAATTCATTTTAATTTCTAAAATTTCATATTTATGTCTGAATAATTATTTTTAATTCTAAAATAAATCTTAATTAATTAATTAATTAATTTTAGTTGATAATTAATTATTTAATTAATCAATTAATTTAAATATTAATTGATTAATTAATTTAATTAGATATTAATTAATTTTAATTGATTATTTAATTAGATTTAATTATTTATTTTTGATTTAAAAATTTTGAAAAATAGTTTCGAGTTTTAAAATAATATTTTAAATTATTTTCAAGGCTCGATAGTTATTATAAAATTATTTTAAAGTCAAATTTGGGTGTTCGAACCTTATTATTTAATTATAAAATGATTCAAATTCCAATTTTAATTCCAAAAAATATTCGAAAATTCGTATTAAATACCGGGAAAATCATTTTGACCCCGAATCTTCTTTGAAAAATTATTTGGATTGAATATCTTATGTGCTATGTGTTATATGTGACCTGATTGCTGTATAAAATGATTGTTTGTGTCACGCCCCCAACTTAAACAACAAATTAAATATAACTATTACAACATTTTAAAAGAAGAATACACAACCAACTCCAAGATCTTACAGTTTAGGGTTTGGAACAGCCCAACACTACCAACTATTACATCTGATCTTAAATACCGAGTCCTCACACAAACTACTATCACTTATTCTACCTGAGCTCGAACATAAGCATCAGCATCACAGGTCTTACGGGCAGCCTGCTTGAATCTAACCATAGCTGCTAGCTGTAATATCAGGGTAAAGCAAGGAGTGAGCCAAATGCTCAACAAGTGCTAACAGTACGACATAAAACATAAATCGAGATATACATTAAAGAATGACAATGGAAAGACATAACCAATGATAACGAGAGATAAAACTATGAGTGATGGCATCATTTTTACTTGTATCAAAACAATTTCAAAATCATGTCTTAATCAAAATCATTTTATGATGCTACGGATTACAGCCGGTGATCAGCCGCGAAGTAATCCCGAACCTCGCTGGGTTCTAAAACATTAATGGGAATCCCTAGGCAACTTTTAAACCTAATATAAGTGTGGAAAGGACTCGCGTCTCAGTCCAGATCCACCATTCAAAGAAAACATTTATCCCCCTTTGGGACTGAAAAACCCACATTTTATTTATTTCAAAAACTGATGCCGAATTATGACAAAATCTCTTTTTACAGTAAACATCTTTATCAAGGGATTATAGATCAACTCGAAACACGGGGAAATGGTGCTAACTCTCAGAGCCATGAATCACAAAAATAAACCCTATTAGGGTAACTGAATGGTTTTCATGTATCAAAGTTTGGACAAGGGAATTTAGTGAGGCTATTGGATATCATGAAAGGAAGTGCCAAATTAGCCTTAAAGCAATGGTTTCTCATCAAGGTTCAAGTGTTGGATCATCAAGAATGTAAGCTTCATGAATACTAAGGGTGTTAAGGTATGAAGAAATGATTTTTATCTCAGGATATATCAGAATTGACAAGCTTTAGGATAAGAAAGAGGGGTATCAATCAATGAGGGATCACTTTGATAAGTGTCTGACTTTCAGGGTTCAAGGTAAGGTTCTATAGGGGTTCAAGTATCAGGATGAGATATCATTACTTAGGAATCATTAGCATGGTAATCAAGAGGATCAACTGAGTGCTATAACAACTCTTTATTTTATCATGGCATTCGAATTACTTTAATATACTGTCATGATAAGACTTTTGAACTACTTGCAAAATGTACTCGAGGGTTCATGGCATTTCTATATGATTCAAAGATAAACATAAGATACGCTTGATTCAAATATAACAACATGACTCAGGATAGTTGCAGCAATGTATGAACCATTAGCAGTAAATACGAACGTCAAGTTGAATCACTTGCCTTGAGAAAGGCTGGTCTGGTCTGACTGGTAGGAGCAACTGGAGCTTCACTCGACCTTTATGGCAAGTTTTCCCTCGTCTCGAGATCCTACATAAATAATAATAATCCTCATTATAATATATTCTCACCAACTTAACCTATTTACAACCCGAAATTAAACACGGATGGCACTTAGGCCTATACGCACTTAATTTTATATTCACTTTTAAATTACAATTGTACACACATAGCCACATAATCACATATCATATATTAATACCAAATAACACCATATATACCATAATGCAACGCTAGGCTTGGATGATCTCGACTCACAACGTAAGTCACTTGGTCGCTAAACTAGACATAGTCTTCTAATTTTGGCTTCCTAACTCGATGTGCCTTTACTAAACTATCCAAAACCTATTGACCCTCACTTGTTCCTTTTGTTCTACTGACCTTATACTATCTTAAAAATATGGTGGTCGACCTAATACTCACTTCTAAGTGTTCTAAAACTATGTGATAAATGAAAGTGCTCACTGGTGCAAATTTCAGAATGACAACTATGGTTTCTTGAGTGCATTAGACACTCTTAAACTACAAGTTTTCCTTCAAAACTTTTACACAAGACTCTCCTGACCTAAGGGCATCTCACAAACTTAATGTGGCTCAAGGGCCTGGCTTGGGCCTTCTTGGGCCTAAGCTAAAAGTCCAAGGTTCCCCTGTTTTTCTGGGCAGAAAATGCCCTGACTTGAATTAACTTGTGACACATGGTTCTAACTCATATCCTATGAAATATGGTTGGAAAAACTTCTCTGACACTCCCTCTAACTAAGGCCCAACATGGCCTAATGAGGGCCTACCCATGACATGGTCAAATCTTCCTATTTCTAAGTTGCAACAAAACTGTCCCCTGCTGGACAGATTTTGTTATTCTACTTGTGCATCTAACCAAATGACATGCAAACCTCCAACCAACACCTAAAACCTTTTATATACTCCCAATAATAACTTCTGGTGGCTTGGGCCTTAAAGTGCACATCAATGACATGATCAAAACTCACTCTAAACCTCAGGGTTCTAAACTGATTTTCCGCAGAAACTATAACTCTCCTTTCTCCAAGGTTTTGACTTGACAAACTCAACTACCAACATCCCAATACTCAAACCAAGACTTAAACATGATAATCTACTGAACTAACTCCCTTATCCTCAAAATAACCTTGGGTGAGATCATCCTTACCTAAGGTACAATTATGGCAAAACAAAAGAAACTACACTTCACAAGTCATAAATCTTCATGCTTTTGAAACAACAAGATATGCATTTTTATAAAATATAACCACGAATTATTACCATGCAACAAGAAGCATAAATCAATATTAACACATTATTCCTACTGAAATTAAGGCTCACTAACAAAATCTTTACAAATGATCAAAATCTTATAACATTTTAAGAGAAATCCACATGCATGCATGTCTTCGGGTTTTGCAAACCAAAACAACATATTTTCTACATATATTCTATCATAAAATTGACATGAAAGCCTAGCATAAGATATACCTAGATGATCACTTAGCATGCAAAGAGTTTTATCAAATTTTCACCACAAAATTCAAGTCATTATCACATAAACATGCAAAAAAATTGATTTAAGCAACAAGAATAGTCTTAAGGACCATTCATTCGGCTCCCATATGGTCATGGCCGAATGAAATGGATGGGAATGGCCATTTAATCATCAAGAGTTTCCCTCTGAAGACTTGGCACTTCTCCATTCCTTGTAGTCCTCTCAAAAACAACCCTAAACTCACAAGAATCAAGGTTGTACTTTGAGTTTCAACTAGAACCTTAACATGCAACTTCAAAACTTAAACTTTCTATTCAAAACTCTTTGAAATATGAATGATCATGGTATGGGAAATAACATTTACTTGTATAAAGAGTAGAAGCTTGGTTGAGGAATGAAGAAAAATGGGGAGGGGTGGTTCTCGGCTAAAAGCCGAGAGTGAGGGGGGAAGGAGGGCCGAGAGGAGGGAGAAGGGAGGGAGGAGAGAGTGAGGTGTGGGTGGAGTATGAAAATGATCATGACACTTTGCTTGTTTTATGGTATTTGATTTGACAAAATTTGAGTGGAAAGGAGAATTGACAAGACTATCCCTCCACTTATACTTGGTTCATTTTGCATGCAAGGGTAAAGAAGGAAATTGGCTAGAAAAATAGAGTTAGTGGGGTTGGAATTGTTCTCTTTGTCCTTGAAAAGAATGAGAGGGTGGTTTGCATGCAAGGGCTTTCTTGTAATTTGCTAAATATGACAACTAAAATTTATAATGATTTATTTTTATAAAATAAAATACAAGTTCAAAAATTATAAAATTTATACCATAAAATAACTTGGATTTTTAGAGACTTTATAAAATCATTTTCAAAATTTGTGAACAAAATACCTTTTAAAAGAAAATTTTTCCAAGGCTTAGAATATTCCTTATAAATCAAAAATAAATAAATTAAATAAACTCTTGCTTTGAAAAATCATATACTACATAAAGCAAATTTATAATGCAGAAATTTTCACTCACACAAACGTACAATCATTGAATATATTTTCATTCGGCTTTAATATTATACCAAATCCACAAATAATATTACACGAAAATACCGGTTGTAACAGTTTGTGCATTGTTCGACTGTTTCTGCTGTAACTTTTAATCCGTACGTCGGATTTGGGTGAAACGAAGGGTAAATAGAAGCTTGTATCGAATAGAAAGAGTTGAGAAATAGTGTTGATGAATATATGTGATATTTAACAGAGGAAGCGAGACGTAGAAAAGGAAAGCAAGTGGTTAGTGAGTGGGAACCAATTGAAAAGTGTTAGTGAAGTAAAAGCGAATTGATAAGGCAAGTGTCCTTGAACTTTCTTGTAGTATACTTGTGAATACTTTTGAACTCTTTTGATTATGTTACAATTATTCCCATTAATTCCTATTCTATATTGCAAGTACCTTGAAGTACTTAACCCTAACCCTGATTCTTATTGATCTTGAGCCATAAGCCTTGTTCTTTGTAAACTATTGATTGTTGAATTCTCAAATACAAACCACACCTATACGATACTACTTCCCAAACATATATATACCACGTATTGATTCTTGATACTGAATTGCTTGATATACCAACCCTTTTGCTTTGTTCAACAGAAGACCACTCCTTGTAACCCTTGAACCCTAGGTCTTCTACTTCTGATTCCTCCTTTGATTGAAAGCCAATTCTTATGATTCCATTGTTATACCTACTTGGAAATCTTGAATCACCTTACACTTCGAGATAAAGATTGTTTATGATTCAGTTATTGATTTACATTATTTATCATATTGTTATTCTGGAATTGGATTATTTTCAAATATGGACCAGATTCGTGGTCCCACCAGATTCGTGGTCAAAGTAGGCCAATATATGCCTTGAATCCAGTATATAGAGCAAAGCTGGGAGACTTGCTCGGGGTTAGTGCGTGACTGATCAACAGTCTAACCTTGGTTTTTAAAATAAAAGTGAATATCCAATTCTAATCATTGCTTATCAGTAAACTTTATTTTTTATATCATTTCAGTTTATCATTGTTAATCTCAGTTACCATCATTGTGACTTCCTGAGTTAGTTAGCTTACTCTTGCAAATCTGTTTTATACTTTTTTCTAGTGAAAAAGGAAACTGGTGGTAGCGAGGATCCCCAGACAAGAGTGTGAGCTAGGTATCTAGGTTGAATGGAATAGACTAGCAGATGATGTTTGGCTTGGTTGTGTTAATAGTTTCTAATAAAGTTTAAACTTCAGTTGTAAGATAAAATAAGTTGGGATTTGGAACGGTTGTAATATAAATAAGGTTGTGGCTTGTGGACATACTTTAAACTGCGTCAATCCGTGGATTATGGTAAGTAGGGTCATTTATATACATATTATTATATTCATAATAGGTTTAATATGGTGTGTGTGTGTTGTGGGCCCCAAATTTCTGACCCGGGTTTGGAGGGTGTTACAGTTCGGTATCAGAGCTACGGTTTAAAGTCACTGCCACAAGTCTAGATTGTCGGGAATGGGTAGAGGGTTAAGATTAGTATTAGGTAATAAAGAAATAAAACGTCAAGAAGTTGAATATGACTAAATAGTAGGCTTTAGTATGATTCGTGCCAAGATTTGAGATTCTTATTTAGCAACGTGATTTTCGGATAGCAGCGATGGCGGATTCCTTATTTCGATATCATCTAAATACTCGGAGCCTTTCATCGGAGGACCATCATCTGATCCACGTCCTACTCTTTCACCTGTGTCAGACATAATACCTGTTGCGATGGATGCACCAATACGAACTATTCTACCTCCAAGCGTGAGATTACCTATTAGGGGACCTCCACCTGTTGATTCCAACTCTATTGGACATTCGGCTGCGGGCGCGTCTTAAGATTTTGTTGATCCCATTATAAATTAGATTCTCTCCTTCCTTAATTGTGAACTTTTCAATCTAAACATTGTTTCTTTTCTCGATGATTCTATTGGACGATTGGGGAAAACAATGCATATGCGTTGACTATTTGTTTGTGTGACAAAAAGGTCTGGTGGGACGCCACTGAATTATGTATTATGAACTATGCGGTACTAAGACTGGCCATCTTATGTACTTGTATGGTTGCTTTCAGTCATACCTACATCTTCTTCATTATTTCTTTTCATTCGATTTCCTTGGTTTTGAAATTTCATTTGGTATTCCATAATAATGAATTTCTTCAGCTAACTCTAGTATGAGGTTCTTCTTTTGGAATGAGAACCCTGTAGGGCACGGATCTAGGAACTAAACACGTTATCAGGAATTTAGATATCAACAGGAATGTGAGAGAATTTTTGAATGAGATTCAGGTGACCCGGAGAGTACTTGAAACTAGACGACGGAGATGATGTGACAGGTGATATGTGTAAAATAATGTGTGATATGTAAGATCAGACTTCTGGTGGGAATATAAATAAACAAGACTTGCTGACTAATGGATAGACCTGTTGCACCTTTTCCTTCAATAAATGTTCCCCGCTTGTACCACCAAACTTTGATATACACTAGTACATTTCCTTTTCAGTATGGTCATCTACTTTACTATAACTGTTTTATCTTACTGCACCAGATATGAACTTTTATGATAACATGTACCCTTTCCCATAACTGTTTACATTCTGTAAAGAAGCATGCAATTTACCTAGTTCAATGATTGTAAATGTTTTCAAAAAAGAGATATTTCTGTTTTACAAAAATCTTTTCAGAAAAAGGGATTTGATTTAAAGGCTAAATAAGTTTTTTGATTCTTTACAGAAAATGCCTCCTAGAAGAAACACCCATGCTACCAACCAAAATGAAGAAACCAATAACAACAACAACAATACCCAAGACAACAATAACCAGAATGTGAATCCAGGTCCCATAGACCAAGCTGTAGCCCAGATTCTTCAGATCTTGGCCCAACAGACAGTCCACCTGACTCAACAACAACAGAGGCAGACTAACCCTCGGGTAACTTTTAAGACCTTTCAAACGGTGAACCCACCAGAGTTTAAAGGTTCTGTAGATCCGATTGAGGCAAGGGTCTGGTTGAAGGAGATTGAGAAGGCATTTGCCTTAGTCAAGGTGAGGGAGGAACAGAAGACGGAGTTTGCAAGTTACTATCTGAAGAATGAAGCCACCTACTTGTGGGAAACTGTTAAAGTATTGAAAGGTACTAATGATGTTGCATGGGATGGATTCAAGGATTTGTTTCTCGAAAAATATTTTCCTCAGTTTGTTCAGGACCAAATGGAATTGAAATTTCTTAAGTTAAAGTAGGGGGGTATGTCAGTGACAGATTACGAAAGCAAGTTTGAGGAGTTGTCCAGGTTCGTGCCATCCTATGTGGACAATGATAGGAAGAAGGCTAAGAGGTTTCATCAAGGACTCAAGCCATGGATCCGTGGGAAGATGGCCATATTTGAATTGGACACATATACGGGAGTTCTGCAGAAAGCTATGATTACGGAGACAGAAAGTGAAATGTCCCAGAAAGAAAAGGAAGGTAAGACGAGGAAGTTTGAAGGGAATGAAGGACAGTCTCAAGCAGGGAAGTTTCCAAATTTCAATCAAAGGAAGGGCAAGTTCCAGCCCGGACGAAATTTTAACAGACATAATCCAGGAAATGGAGGATAAGGTAACCGTCCAGCCACTGGGAACCAGCCAACCCATCAGAGGCCAGCTATACCAGATTGCCAAGTATGTGGAAAGAAACATGGAGGAATTTTTCAACAAGTTGAATGTGGTCTGCTATAGATGCAACCAGAGGGGGCACTATTCAAGGGAGTGCCTTAGCCAGCCAGAGAGCCAGCTAACAAGGATCAGCCTACCAGGAATCAGGCAGGTAAAGTTCTAATAATTTGGTATACCTGTTTTCAAGTGCGGAAAGCCATGACACATAGCAAGGGATTGCAAGGCACCAGTTCCAGTCAATAATACACTGCGAATCATGGGAGCCCCTCCAGTAGTGAATGAACCTCCCAGAGCTAGAGTTTATGACATGTCTGTGAAAGATACTATCCTGGACACGGATGTTGTGGCAGGTATGCTTACTATGAACTTCTTATGTGCTAAAGTGCTAGTAGATTCAGGAGCAACTCGATCATTTATTTCTCAAGATTTTGTTGATAAGTTGAATTGCCTAATTGAATTGTTAAGTGGGATTATGACGATAGAATTAGCAAATCAAGAGCGTGTATCTGTAAACCAAGTGTGTAAGAACTGTGATATTGAGATTTCTGGTAATAAGTTTGACGCTGACTTGATACCATTTAAGTTAGGAGAGTTTGACATTATTTTAGGAATGGACTGGCTATCTAAGCATGATGCTCAGATAGACTGTCGTAACAAGAAGGTAATTTTGAAGACGTCAGACGAGAAGGCGGTGACGTTTAAAGGTCAGAAGCAAGCAAAGAAGTTATTGACGATGATTCAAGCTAAGAAACTATTACAACAAGGATGTGAGCATTTCATTGCCTACGTGATAGATAGAAGTCAGAAGCCAGCAAAACTGGAAGACATTCCAGTGGTAAATGAATTTCTAGACGTATTTCCAGATGAACTACCAGGACTTCCTCCAGATAGAGAAATTGAATTTGCAATCGATTTAGCACCTGGAACGGAACCAGTATCTAAGGCCCCATATAGAATGGCGCCAGTTGAAATGAAGGAGCTAGCAAAGCAATTACAAGAATTATTAGAAAAAGGAGTGATTTGACCCAGCATATCCCCATGGGGTACACCGGTATTATTTGTTAAGAAGAAAGACGGAAGCATGAGGCTATGCATCGACTATCGAGAACATAATAAGCTTACAATCAAGAACAAGTATCCATTACCTCGAATTGACGATTTTTTTGACCAACTGAAAGGAGCCAAGTATTTTTCTAAGATTGATTTAAGATTTGGATATCACCAATTGAAAATTAAACCTGAAGATATACCAAAGACAGCTTTCAGAACAAGGTATGGTCATTACGAATTCTTAGTGATGTCTTTCGGATTGACCAATGCCCCAGCAGCATTTATGGACCTAATGAACAGAATTTTCAAGGAATATTTGGACAAGTTTGTAATTGTGTTTATCGATAAATAATTTTGATTTACTCCAAGTCAACGGAAGATCATGCGGAACATCTAAGGACAACTTTGGAGATTTTGAGGAAGAAGAAGTTGTATGCAAAGTTTTCAAAGTGCGAATTCTGGTTACAAGAAGTTCAATTCTTAGGGCACGTAGTGAATTATGAAGGAATCAAAGTGGACCCAGCAAAGATTGAAGCTATTATAAATTGAGAAAGGCCTAAAACACCAATGGAGGTGAGAAGTTTCTTGGGATTAGCGGGATATTATCAAAGATTTGTTCAAAATTTCTCGAAGATTGCGATGCCTTTGACAAAGCTTACCAGGAAGAGTGAGAAGTTTATATGGAACGAGAAATGCGAAGAAAGTTTTCAAGAATTAAAGAAGAGATTGATCACGACACCTGTTTTGTCACTTCCAGATGATCAAGAGAATTTTGTTATCCATAGTGATGCTTCTCATAAGGGATTAGGTTGTGTTTTGATGCAGCTTGATAAAGTTATTGCATATACGTGGAGACAACTGAAACCTCATGAGCAGAAGTATCCTACTCATGACTTGGAACTAGCGGCAATAGTATTCGCCTTGAAAATTTGGAGACATTACTTATATGGAGAAAAGTGCGAGATCTATACTGATCACAAAAGTTTGAAGTACATATTCACGCAAAAGGAGCTCAACATGAGACAAAGAAGATGGTTGGAGTTGATCAAGGATTATGATTACACGATTAACTATCATCCAGGAAAAGCGAATGTGGTGGCAGATGCGTTAAGTAGAAAGGAAAGACTAAACATGCTGACGATACCTGAAGAATTAAACAGGGAATTTCAGAAGTTGGAATTGGAAGTCAAAATTTGCAAGCCTAGTGAAATAAAGATGTATAGAATGACGTTTCAGCCAGAATTACTAAAGAAAATAAGAAAATTCCAAGAGGAAATAATGGATATCAATCATTTGGTTGGTGAAGAGCTATGCACTCAAAAGGACGATCAGGGTATTCTTAGATTTTTATCCAGAATTTGGATACCACCAGTGGCAGAACTGAAGAATGAAATTCTACACGAAGCTCACAACTCAAGGTATTCCATTCATCCGGGAAGTACTAAGATGTACATAGATTTAAAAGAAAATTATTGGTGGCCAGACATGAAGAGAGAAATTGTGGAATGGGTCAGCAAATGTTATACGTGTCAAAGAGTTAAGGCAGAGCATCAGAGACCAAGCGGATTATTACAATCATTGGAAATTCTAGAATGGAAGTGGGAGCACATTGTTATGGATTTTATAGTTGGATTACCAAGGATGAAAGTGAACCATGATGCTATTTGGGTCATAGTGGACAGACTAACCAAATCAGCTCATTTCTTTCCTATTAATGAAAGATTTTCACTGGATAAGTTGGTTCACATATATTTAAAGGAAATAGTAGTTCGTCACGGAGTCCCTGTGTCTATTGTATTTGATCGAGATCCATGATTCAATTCGAGATTTGGAGAAGTTTTCAGGAATGCTTGGGAACTGGGTTAAACATGAGTACGGCTTATCACCCGCAGACGGACGGCCAAAGTGAGAGAACAATCCAGACTATTGAAGATATGTTACGTAGTTGTGCTCTTGACTTCAAAGGAAATTGGGACGAGCATTTACCCTTAGTGGAGTTTGCTTACAATAACAGTTATCATGCCAGTATCGGAATGCCTCCCTATGAAGCTCTTTATGGACGCAAATGTCGATCACCAGTATATTGGGACGAAGTCGGAGAGCATAAAATACTTGGCCCTGAATTGGTACAGCAGACAAAAGAGGTTGTGGAAGTCATCCAGAAAAGGATAATTGTAGCACATGATCATCAAAGAAAGTATGCAGATCAATCCCGAAAGGACATGGAATTCGAAGACGGAGATCTAGTGTTATTAAAAGTGTCACCATGGAAAGGATTATCGAGATTTGGAAAGAAAGGAAAGCTGAGTCCTAGATACGTCGGACCTTTTGAAATTTTGAAACATGTCGTTAAGGTAGCATACAAATTGGCGTTACCCCCGCACATGAAGCATATTCATAATGTTTTTCATGTATCAATGCTTAAGAAATATAATCCAGATTCTAAGCATGTAATCGAGTATGAGCCAATAGAACTTCAGGCAGATTTATCATATGTAGAGAATCCGATAGAGATTCTAGAGAAGAGAGAAAAGAGAAAAAATATTGAGGAATAAAGTTGTAAAGTTAGTAAAAGTATTGTGGAGAAACCCAAAGGTTGAAGAGTCAACATGGGAACTAGAAATTGATATGCGAGAAAAATACCCTCACTTGTTTACTTAGGAGACACCTATCAGGCCCGACGAGCGGTCCACTTTTCTCCCAGATGAAGCAGCAGGCATCGGTCCGTATTCTGAGGACAAAATCCTTTTAAGGGGGAAGATGTAATATATGGGATATCGCGTGTAATTATTTTATCAATAAATGATTTTTATGTAATTATTATGTGAATTTTGGTGAATTATCTACTGATTGATAATAATATTTAGATGTATATTTATGATAAAATGTGAGTGTGTTAATTTTATTATGTCCAGAATAAAATATAGATGATTAAGGTATTTTTCTGGTAATTTTTGGAGTATTATATGATTTTATATTGATTTATGAATTTATCAATTATTTTCAGAATAATTACGAAATTATTTTAAAAAGACGGGAATCGTCCAACCTCAACCGTTTTTATGTTTTACAACCCGATACTCTTCCGAAAACTCCTACCTAACCTAATCTGGTAATTCCGGACATTTGTCGTATTTTGACTTTTTCAATCCGGATTACGGTTTGACCCGTGCATGTCCCGGCGCATAATTTTTGATACGATAATTGTTTCGATATATCAAAAAACCCGTATTCTCGAAAGACGGGTTAGTATTACATTATTTTTGTATAAAGTATTTTATAAAAGGCCCGGTTGGGATAATTATCCAATATGTGTATCAAATCGGATCGTTATTGTAGTTACTTAGCGGCTAAGCAACTATTTTATTGATCCAATACGATCCAAAATGAACTAATATTCCGTAAATATAAATAACCTATTTATTATTTCATTTTATTCTTTTATTTATTTACAACCACTACGAACATAGTAAATACAGAGAAAACCCCAAGAAAATGATACGTTCCTGAGAATCAAACGCACGAACGAGGACGTTACCGAACTCCGATTCAAGCGTACAATATATCAAAACGAAGCTCTCGAAATATAGAATCATAATCAATCATCAAATCAAACCCAGAAACATTAGGTAATCTTCTGTCTAATTGTTTTAATTCGAATTTATTATGAATTTAAATATGAAAATTTGTTCTTGATATTGTTGATGTGATTTGATGTTATAATCATGTAGATAATATTTTTATGATCATTTTGGTATATAATATGTCAGATTTTGAGCTTTGCATCATGTAGAAAAGTGTCTTTGACTCTCGGATATGAAAATTAGGGTTTATATTCAAGAACAATTTCAATTGAAATTGGGAATTCTCGATTTATTGATTCTGGGCAAAAACTAAGGCCACCAGCGAATAGATCGTTTAAAAATGATTCATTTCATGTATATAAGTTCGGTGTTGGCTTCCTGGATTGAATCGCCGGAAAAGCTCAAATACCCAGCCAGTTTTAATGGCGTTTCGCCGGAAAATACGGGACCGGGGTTATAAATAAGAACAGAGTGCAGCCCTGTGTTTCTGGGAAGTTCTGGAACTTGTTGGTATAACGAACTGAAGCAAACGACGACTGAATCAGCATGAATTAGTCTCACCGGATTATTTTCCGGGCGGTTGTTCTTCAGGAATTAGGGCGACCAGTTCGGGTCAGTTTCCGACCCGGGACGAAACCCGGTTTCCATCCACCTTTCCCCTAAATCAAAAGTCAGACACCGTTTCTGATTTCTTTTATTTTAAAAATTATTTTTAAATTCTGTTTTATTTATAAAAATTCATTTTAATTTTTAAAATTTCATTTTAATTCATCTCGACTGTTTCTACTATAACTTTTAATCCGTACGTCGGATTTGGGTGAAACGAAGGGTAGATAGAAGCTTGTATCGAATAGAATGAGTTGAGAAATAGTGTTGATGAATATATGTGATGTTTAACAGAGGAAGCAAGACGTAGAATAGGAAAGCAAGTGGTTAGTGAGTGGGAACCAATTGACAAGTGTCTGTGAAGTAAAAGCGAATTGATAAGGCAAGTGTCCCTAAAATTTCTTGTAGTATAGTTGTGAATACTTTTGAACTCTTTTGATTATGTTGCAATTATTCCCAGTAATTCCTATTCTATATTGCAAGTACCTTGAAGTACTTAACCCTAAACCTGATTCTTATTGATCTTGAGCCATAAGCCTTGTTCTTTGTAAACTATTGATTGTTGAATTCTCAAATACAAACCACACCTATACGATACTAATTCCCAAACACATATATACCACGCTTTGATTCTTGATACTGAATTGCTTGATATACCAACCATTTTGCTTTGTTCGACAGAAGACCACTCCTTGTAACCCTTGAACCCTGGGTCTTCTACTTTTGATTCCTCCTTTGATTGAAAGCCAATTCTTATGATTCCATTGTTATACCTACTTCGAAATCTTGAATCACCTTACACTTCGAGATAAAGATTGTTTATGATTCAGTTATTGATTTACATTGTTTATCATTTTGTTATTCTGGAATTGGATTGTTTTCAAATACGGACCAGATTCGTGGTCGGACAAGATTCGTGGTCAAAGTAGGCCAATATGTGCCTTGGATCAAGTATATAGAGCAAAGTTGGGAGCCTTGCTCGGGGTTAGTATATGACTGATCAGCAGCCTAACCTTGGTTTTTAAAATAAAAGTGATTATCCAATTATAATCATTGCTTATCAGTAAACTTGATTTCTTATGTCATTTCAGTCGATCATTGTTAATCTCAGTTACCATCATTGTGACTTGCTGAGCTAGTTAGCTCACTCTTGTAAATCTGTTTTATACTCTTTTCCAGTGAAAAAGGTAACTGGTGGTAGCGAGGATCCCCAGAAAAGTGTGCGAGCTAGGTATCCAGGTTGAATGGAATAGACTAACAAATAATGTTTGGCTTGGTTGTATTAATAGTTTGTAATAAAGTTTGAACTTCAGTTGTAAGATAAAATAAGTTGGGATTTGGAATGTTTGTAATATAAATAAGGTTGTGGATTGTGGACATACTTTAAACTGCGTTGATCCGTGGATTATGGTAAGTAGGGTCATTTTATATACATATTATTATATTCATAATAGTTTTAATATGGTGTGTGTGTGTGTTGTGGGCCCCAAACTTCTGACCCGGGTTTGGAGGGAGTTACATCTTCAGTGAAAACTGATGAATTCCCCATGTTTGTGGTGGTTTCTTTTCTTAAACAACAAAACAACTGAAGAACACTTTGAAGTTTCTGTCCTTTTGTAAAATAGGTTTCTTTTGAGAGTCACCTGAGTGGATTTGTGTTTGAGTTTGTGTTTGTGTTGCTGTGCCTGGGTGAACTACAGTTTACCTGTTGATTGATTATGTGAATTTCCTGTTGTTGTCTGAATAGATTGTGTTGGACCTGTAATGCATTGGACATATGTAATCTTTTTGGATTTTTAATTAGACATATGCATTGTAAGATATTTAGTTGCAAGCATTTTTTCTGAAAAGATAATAATCAATCAGATATAAACACATAACAATCATTACACAAAAAAACAATGATAGAGAAGAAGTAGAATTTTCATTGATAATGGAAACAGAGTACATTAAGATATAGATTTCAACAAGTAAATCATAATCCTAACTACTCTAGTTTCTGCTTCTTCTCCTCGGCCTCTACCCTCCTTGCCTGGCGCTGGTAAGCTCTGGACATGGAGTGTGCAAGAGATATGATTCTCTCCTGCAACTCTAGAGCAGCAAGGCGTTGCTGCTCAGCCACCATAGCACATCTCTCCTGCTTCTGAGTGACTACTCCCTCAAAGAAAAGGAAGTTTAACTGATCGTCCCACGAGAGTTCGTCAAAAACGTCGATTGGAACATCAAAAGGGCTGTATACGATCCCTTTGATATGGACTTGAAGACCAAAAGGGTCATAATAGACCCTATTGTCAGCCAAGTGATGGGCTGGAAGATAAACACCGTTGTTGAGCGTGTGGAAAACAGTGGCAGCCATTGTAGAGAGATGAACAATGAGTGAGTTTTGAGGTTAGGATATTTGTTGAGAAAGAGAGCAGTGATGAATAATGAAGAGCGAAGGTTTTGAATTTATAGGAGGAGAAAAGAAAGAAAACAAGAGACTCTTGAGTTGACCGGTTAAGTGTAATAATCACACAAGCATATTTTACGAGTATCTAGACAGTTAGAAGAGACTTAACTTCCTAGTTACTATTCCCCATGCAAATAATCAAGTACCCCACATAAAAAGTTACCTTCCTATCAGCAAAATATTTTACTAGCTAACTCATCAAAACTAATAATGATAAGGAATTATTTTGAATAAATTTAAAACTTATAATTACCAATAGTCAGATAAATTCAACTATTATCAGCATTCTCAAAGCATCACATAATTTATGAATTAAATTATCTCAGTTTTTCATACTTTTTGCTTCTTTTGATCTGTTATTTATTAACTTCATATATTTAGGATATGAATTAATAAATATTTAGTTTGCCTAGAATTTTGAGAAATTCCAAGTTACAATATGTATAGAGAAGTCTGGGTATTTATAGTAAAAGTAAATGACTTGTCGAGAACTCAAAAATAGACGTTTGGAGTTTGTCTATCGAGAAGTTATTTTAAGAAATGAAATACATATCGGAAAATCATTTTAAATTGCTCTTTTAGAGAACTTCAAAATTGACTTATCGAGATGTCAAATAAATACCCAGTTTGTCCAAAAAGTGGACTGAATTAATTCCAACCTTTATTTGAATAAATTTAAAATAGAATTAGAAAGAATTTTCCAAAAGCATTTTACCAAAATAATTTATTAAATTAAATTATTTCAGTTCTGAGTTATTGATAAGTCAAAAATTATACTTGTAGAGAACTCTGTGAATTAACACTACTAGAGAACTCTACAAAGACTTATTGATAAATCATATTAAGCCTATCGATAAGTCACTCGAGAAGTCAGTAATTGACTTATCGAGGACTCACTCGAGAAGTCCTAAAATGACTTGTCGAAAGGTCAATTTGACTTATTGAGAACTCAGTTCTTTATATACTTTTGGTTGTTGTAATTTTGCCTTGTGTTAATTTTACATATTGAGAATGTAAATTAACAACTGAGCAGTTTACTTAGAATTTGAAAAATTCCAGGTTAAATTTGAATTTGAAAAATAAATATGCAGAGATTTCTAAAATATTTATAATTCATATTTCAGTTAATTTCCAATTAAATCAAATTAATATTGATTTATTGGAGATTAATCTGCTGCAAAACATTAGCTAAGTTCTTGCCTTAGGATGAAGAATTAAGCATTCCAATTTCACTTACAAGTCTAGTGAAAGTTGCTTCATCCAAAGGTTTAGTAAAAATGTCAGCCAATTATTTTTCTGTTGGTACAAAAATTAGCTCAATGTTACCATTTGTAGCGTGTTCTCTAATAAAATGGTACCTAACATCAATGTGCTTTGTCCCAGAATGATTAACTGGAATAGCTACTATAGATATAGCACTAGTATTGTCACACATAATAGGAATTTTGTGTAACACTAGGCCATAATCCATGAGCTGATTTCTAATCCAAAGCACTTGAGCACAACAACCTCCTGCAGCTATGTATTCAGCTTCAGCTGTAAAAGTTGATACAGATTGTTGTTTCTTGCTATACCAGGATACAAGTCTTTATCTAAGAAATTGACAGCTTTCACTGGTACTCTTTCTGTCAACCCTGCATCCAGCAAAATCTGCATCTGTGTAACCAACAGCTTCAAAACCAGTTTCCTTAGGATACCATAATTCCAAGTTTGGTTCCCTTCAAGTATCTGAAAATCCTCTTCACAGCCATCAAATGTGATTCTTTTGGATTGGTTTGAAATCTTACACACAAACATGTTGCAAACATGATGTCTGGTCTACTTGCTATTAAATAAAGAAATGATCCAATCATTCCTCTATAGCTTGAGATATCTATACTCTTGCTCTTTTTCTCTTCATCCAACTTTGTTGTAGTAGACATAGGTGTAGATGCAGGTAAACAATCAACCATTCCAAACTTTTTCAATAGATCCTTGACATATTTAGTTTGGCTGATGAAGATACCATCACTTCTTTGATTGATTTGAAGTCCAAGGAAGTAACACAGTTCCCCCATCATACTCGTTTCATATTCACTTTGCATAAGCTTGGAGAATCTTTGGCAAAGCTTCTCATTAGTAGGACCAAAGATGATATCCTCCACATAAATCTGAACTAGGATCATATCTTCACCATATTTCTTGTAGAAGAGAGTCTTGTCTATGGTTCCTCTAGTAAAACCATGCTTCAGTAGGAAATCAGATAGTGTGTCATACCAAGCTCTAGGTGCTTGTTTTAGTCCATATAGAGCCTTGAGTAACTTATACAAAAAAAATTGGTAATTTTGGTTCTTCAAAGCCAGGTGGTTATTGCACATAAACTTCTTCTTCTAGCTCACCATTCAGAAAGACACTTTTGACATCCATTTGATACACTTTGAAGTTTGAATGTGCAGCAAATGCTAGGAAAATTCTTATAGCTTCAAGTCTTGCAACTGGTGCAAAAGTTTATTAATAATCAATTTCTTCTTCTTGTGAGTAGCCTTTTATAACCAACCTTGCTTTATTTCTGGTAACTATACCATTTTCATCCATCTTGTTCCTGAACACCCATTTTGTTCCAATAATACTTCTATTCTTTGGTGCAGGAACTAATTTCCAGACTTTGCTTCTTTCAAACTGATTTAGTTCTTCCTGCATGGCATATATTCAGTCAGGATCCAGAAGAGCTTCATCAATTTTCTTAGGTTCTACTTGAGATAGAAAATATGCATGTAGGCACTCATTAGCAGTTGCACTCCTAGTCCTCACACCAGCAGTAGGATCACCAATAATTACATATCTAGTGTGACTCACATCCCACTTCCTTGTATGAGTTTGTTGACTTGTGCCTTCATTATTTTCTTCATTGTTGGTATGACTGCTGGATCCTTCTTCTCTTTACCCCCTGAGTTTGTGCTCTCAAATTCAGGTGTTTGAGATGAGTTTCTATTTTCATGATTTTCTTGTTCAGTAATCTCTTCATTTAATGTCTGTTGTGCATCAACTTCATCTTCTCCATCAGAGTCGCTATCAATGTTGAGGTTTTCAAATGCCAGGGCTTCAGCTTCATTATCAACAAGGCATTTCAAGCCTGGACATTCGTCATCATCAATGGTCATATATGTACTCCCCATAATCTTCTTTTGATCAATCACATAAACTTTGTAGGTTGTTCTTTCCAGTGAATACCCCAGAAAACTTGCTTCAAAAAACTTTGAGTCAAATTTCCCACATATTCAGAGTTGTCTTTCAAAATATAACACTTGCTTCCAAACACATGAAGATGCTTTACAGTAGGCTTTCTCATAGACATTATTGAGTAGGGTGACTTGCCATGTGCCTTGTTAATGAGATATCTGTTCTGAGTGTAACATGCAGTGTTAACAGCCTCTTCCCAAAAACTTGTTGGCAACTTGGCATCTTGCAACATTGTCCTGGCAGCTTTAAACAATGTTCTATTCTTTCTCTCAACTACTCCATTTTGTTGAGGTGTCCTGGCAGCTGAGAATTCTTGAACAATGCCTTGCCTTTTTAGAATTCACTTAATGTAGCATATCTGAATTCTGTTCCATTGTCACTTCTCAATCTTTTCACACAATTGTAATCTTCATCCTATTTTTCTATCTTCTTGATGTGCTCAATTATGATGTGTGGAGTTTTATTTTTAGAGTACATGAACTCTACCCAAGTGTATCTTGAGAAATCATCCACCATCACAAGTGCATATTTGTTCCTTGAAATTGATAAGACATTCACTGGCCCAAATAAGTCCATGTGAATAAGTTGCAAGGCTGCACTTATAGAATTCACAGTTTTTGACTTATGACAAGATCTTTTCATTTTTCCTTTCTGACAAGCTTCACAAACTTCAACTTGAGAAAATTCCAGTTTGGGCATGTCTCTTACTAACTCCTTTTTGACTAAGATGTTAATTGCCTTGAAATTCAAGTGAGACAGCTTCTTATGCCATAACTTGCTATGTTCTTCTGATGTCTCGGTGTAGAAGCAGCAAATACCATCCTTATTTGTTAAGTCCAAGTCTGCAACAAACAAGCATCCTTTCCTTGCTCCTTTCAGAGCAACTTCACCAGTTTTCTTGCTAGTAAAAGTGCATTCTTCTTTGTTGAATAAAACTTTAAAGCCTTTGTCTGCAAATTGGCTAACACTGAGAAGATTCACTTCAAGACGAACTACTAGTGCTACATCATCAATGACAACATTTTCATAAACAATCTTGCCATATCCCATTGTGAATCCTTTGTTGTTGTCTCCAAAGGTCACCAATAGGCCAGCTTTCTCCTCAAACTGTGATAGCAGGGCCTTATCACCTGTCATATATCCGGAACATCCACTGTCAATGATCCATATGACTTTCTTCACTTTGCCCTGCACATAATGAGATATAGTTGTGTTTAGTGACCCAAGCAGTGTTGGGTACTTTCTTCTTATTAACTGATTTGGCAGAAGTAAAGTGAGTTGTTTCAGATAAAATAGAGTTCAATGA
Source organism: Apium graveolens (assembly GCF_009905375.1). Lineage (NCBI taxonomy): Eukaryota > Viridiplantae > Streptophyta > Magnoliopsida > Apiales > Apiaceae > Apium > Apium graveolens. Next base: position 193,713,604 of record NC_133655.1, on the reverse strand, counting down.
TTGTTGTACATTTTCCCTTTCTGATGTAGACTCAATTTTTGTTTCTTTAAGGTCTATTCTCAGTTTGTGGCAACTCTTCATCACTTTCAAGTTGCAAGGGATGCAGTCAAACTTATGACAGAATGAGTAGGGTCATTTAAATCTGCTACATTATATTTGCAAGCTCCTTTAGTTAGCTTACTAACCACCTTTTTACAAAGGAGAGTTAGATGATTAGCAGAGCCACATCTTTCACACTTCTTTCTAGGAGCATCTACAACATAAGCCAGATTATTGCTTCTGTTTATCCCTATTTTCTTATTTCTATTTTTCTTCTTCTTTCCTGCATCTTCAATCTTTATAACTTTGACAGGAGTCTTGGTACTTTGATTTTCCATGAGATTTTCTTCAGCCTTAGAAGATTAAGTAGAGTTTGTATTTTTCTTTTCATTATCCTCATCTACAATTTCTTGCTTGATAATCAATTCTTCTTCACTGAAGTCTACTTCACAAGCCTTGAACACAGGTGACCCAACCTTTTTCAGCATTGCTGGAACATTTTCATTCTCTGTTGCCTTTTCTTTGTCTCTTATGTTTTTCTTTTTACTGTTCAAGTCATCATAATCAAGACCAATAGCAATGTTTGCACATGGTTTATTTTTCTCATGGTACTGACCAACCAATTCAGATACATTCTTGAAGGATTTCAACTTTACTTCATTTTTCTCCAGTTTTTCCCTTAGCACAGCCTTAATCTCATTTGCACACTTGAGCTTGTTCTTCAGATAACTATTTTCTTATTTCAGGGCTTCAAGCTCCACTGTCAATAATTTAGTTCCTTGTTTTTCATTCTCAAGCTTCTCATTCAACTTTGTTAATTTGCTAACTTCTTCATTAGCAGTAACCATGCTTGTGTAGATTTGAAACATTTCTATGTTTATCTTCTCAACAGTTTCCTTATATTGATTCACATTTAAATCAGTGGAGGTAAGAGTGGGTACCTGTGATTTAGACGAGGATGATTCTTCTTGCTCCAAGGCCATGAGTGCATAGTTTCCAAGTTCTTCATCTTCATCATTTTCAGAGTCATCCCAACTTTTACCTTCTGTAATATAAGTTTTGCTTTGCTGTTTCCTTAGAAGAGCTTTATACTTTGCTTTAAGTTCAAGATAATCTTTATCGTTCTTTATCTTCTTGGGTTTCCTGCATTCTGTAGCAAAGTGACCTAGTTCTTCACAATTGAAGCACCTTATCTTAGATCTGTCAACCGATCCAATTTTGTAGCCATTCTTGCTATCAGAATTGTACTTCCCTTTTTCCTTCCAGCTGCTGTCTTTATTAAAAGACCATCCTTTATTCTTGAAGTATCTTGGCTTCTTTACTCTAATATTAGAGAATTTCCTAGGCAAATAGGCCATTGACTGATCTAGCTCATCCAGTTCTTCAAGAGTATAGAACTCATCTTTTTCCAATTCCAGAATGACTTTTTCCTGTGAATCATTTGTTCTTTGCTCACTTGTTGAGAAAACTGGAGTTTGAGATCTTGGTTCATCATTGGATGTTTGACTTTTATTTACAATTAAAGCACTTGAGCCATCTATAACATGTCCTTGACCAGATCTCAATGATTGTCTTTGAATCATTTCTAGTTCATATGTTTTGAAAATTCTATATAGAACTTCCAGTGTTATTCTGCTCAAGTCTCACCCTTCCCTGATTGCTGAGATTTTCTGTTTTAAATGATCAGGAAGAGTAAGCAAGAACTTGAGATTCACTTCTTCAGCTTTATAGTATTTGTCATGAAGTTGTAAGTCATTTATTAGCTTATTGAATCTTTCAAACACATCAGTAATGCTTTCCTTTGTCTTAACCATGAAACCCTCATACTGTGAAATCAATATCCTTCTTTTATTAGATCTTACTTCCTCAGTTCCCTCACAAAGTATCTCAATCTTTTCCCATATTTGCTTGGTAGTGTCACAGTTGACAATGTTGTTATACATTACATTGTCAAGTGACTCAATCAAAATTAATTGCAAGCGGCTATCCAGGGAAACTTTCTCTTTTTCAGGATCAGTATACTCATCAGGATCTTTTGGAGCATAAAGAGCTGGGATGATCTTGTCTCCATCTGTAGATTCATCAATTCTAACCGTGGGAATGAAAGGACCATCCTTGAGGATCTGAATGTAGAGTGGATTGGTCATCTTGATAAATAACATCATTTTCTTTTTCAAAAGAGTGTAGTTAGCTTTGTCAAAGGTAGGAATTTTGATGCTACTGATTTTCTGTGTATTCATTCTTCCAAGATCTTGAATCTGTTTACTTTCAGATTTTGCTCTGATACCACTTGTTAGGAAATGAATAACACGGAGGGGGGTTGAATGTGTTTTGTTGTTTTTAGGCTTTTCTTGAATGTTTATGGTTAAACAAAGTAAATTAATTCTTGTAGTGAAATGTGTTCATAAAAAATTTGAGCTTGCAGAAAATAAAGAACACAGATCTTCAAAACTCACTTAATTTTATATTAAAATTAAGACTGTTATGCTACAAAATTTCTAGGCTCTTTGTTGATAAAGAGCTTAGCTTCTTCTTGAGAATGTTACAAGAAATTTTATCTAAATTGTTACAACTGACTAAGGACCAGTGTTAACTTTATAGATCAGTTAACTTCTGGTTTACACAGTATTTAATAAGACATGCTAATAGTTTTTCTAAATTGTCACTTGTCATTTCTATTTATAGAAAAGTAGATCTTCCATTTCTGGCTTAACGTGTCTTTAGCATCCCGTGTTTACTTTAATTTTCCTCTGTCAGTTAATCTTTACCATTGATCTTGCACACTCTTCAAGCTTCTTTTTGTAAACTTGTCAATCCAGCTGTTGGATTGTTTGTTGATTGTTTATCTTGGATATTGAACTGATCTGTAACTTTGTACTTTGAGATTGTACCTCGAGATCTCCAGTTTAGGTTTATAGAACACTTGACATCTCGATAAGTATATTGGCTTATCGAGATCTCTAGTACTCTATATTTAGTTTGGCTTGTAGAGGTCTTCAGTTCTCTATTAGAGAATTTTGGCTTGTCGAGATCTCTAGTCTTCACATCTTCACTTTGACTTATCGATAACTCTTAATTCTCTTGTAGCTTCTTGACTTGTGATATCTCATAGTTCTCTAGTCAAATTTAACTTGTCGATATCTCAGAGTTCTCTAGTAGACTTAGACTTATCGATAACTCAGAGTTCTCTAATGAATGTAGACTTGTCGATGACTCTGAGTTCTCTAGTGAAGAAATGATTTGTCAATATCTCTAATCTTCATGTCTTCAATTTGGCTTGTCGATATCTCTAAGTTCTCTAGTAGCTTTCCTGACTTCTCGATAAGCCATTCTGGAGTTCTCGAATGACTTCTCTATAACATTAGATCTGTGACTTGTAGAGATCTTGACTTAGAGTATTTTTCCTAAAACAGATTTATTCAACTCCAAGCTTCTTCACAATTCTTCTGAGGCATGATCTTCTTGATCTTCTTCCAGATAGAATTCTTAGGCTTGACACTGTTTATAGAAAAAGGCTCCAGTTTGCTCCTTTGACATTTTTACAGACTTTAAATGCCACAAGTACAAAATACAGACTAAGATAACAACACAACTTACTTAGGGTTGGCCCCAAGCTTAGTTGATTACTAAAAATAACAGTTCATTAATCTCCTTCTTAGATCAGATGTCCATTTGGCTTGCTTCATACTTTGATAAGGAATACTAATGATATTGTTATCTCCAGTGATCTTTGACATCATCACTTATATTATACATACCCTACTTTTAAAGATAGAAAGTATACTTCTGTGTGTTATTGATACTCCAAATAAGTGTGATCTCGGTTCTTGAAAGAGGTTGTTACAGCCAATCTGATTATATATAATTGGTTTTTAATTTCATCTAGTTAGTCATAACTTGGTGCAATTGATCAATTAAGTGAGTTAATTGGTTAATTTTACCAATTAATGGTCAGTTAGATGGAAATCACTTCCAATTATATTAAGTCAAATTTTGGTATGATTTTCAAATCCGAAATCAAAGCAATGAGAAATTTGGAGAAAGTAAGGACACCAGTAGAATTCAGAAATTGCTGCAAGTGTGTGAGGCTTTACTTGGATGAATATACCTTTTGTAATAGACAAGAGAAATAAAGAGTTATTTGTATAGACAAGTGAGAAGATTGTTTTTGAGAACTAAAGATTCAAGATTGAGCAAAGAGAAGGAAGGAAAGGAAGAAAGGAGGTGGAATAAAGAAGAGATTAGTAACTACACCAATATGGATTTTGTAAGACAGTCAAAGAGATTTTATCATCTGTAATAAGGCTTTCTTAAAGGACTTGAAGGTATACCAATATAGAACGATGATATAATGAGAATTACTTCAAAATACCGGAAAACTCGTGAATATAAGTATCCGACGTATAGTAGAAATTAATAATGATAGTAACGTATATAAATTAAAGGATTTCGATCCAGAGTTAGCCACATAAATGGTTTATTTGATGAAGAACCAAACAGTACTATTGGAAGACTCACTTATGTTAAGAAGAAATAATGAACTATGAGAAAGAAGAACTTAAATAGGAAAGAAGGTGGAATCAAACGGATGATAAAGAAACATTATAAGATGCCATGATATAGGAAATATATGGGTATTATGAGGGACATAAGTAAAGTGAAGAATTGATGAAACATTTGTAAATTGAGATAGGGAATGCATCCCAGGAGTACGATTAAGTACCGAGGGATAAAAGAAAATATCTAGCGACCAGGCATGAAGAGAAAATGGGGGAAAGCGTTAATTGAATCATTATCGATAGGTTATCCAAACCTAGTCATTCTTTTTATTATTCAATAGTTTATCCAATAAGTGGGTTAATTGCTGCTTGAAGAAATTATGGTACATCATCAGATCCAGGAATTGATTGTAAATGGTCAATATTATTTGATTTGAGATTTGACAGGAGTATTCAGAATATGATGAATTATGTCGAACCAGAATAGTATATACCACTCCTAGATGAACGGGCATTATATAAAACAGAACTAAAAGATAGGAATTTGGCCCAACATTGCTAACTCAAGGGTTTCAAGTTACTCCAAGAATATGATACAAGATATAGATGTCAAAGAAGAGTTTCTGATAATATGGCATAAAGAAAGAATAAGCATCATATGTGACTAGACGTCAAGGAAGAGCATTGTAGTCAGTTTCGTATGAGAACTTCCTAAAACCAAAAGAAATGATAATATGGGTTAGAATATGCGGGTGATGCCTCCAGATTAGTATATTTTCTTCTAAATAGTAAGAGATTTTCGCTCGGCAAGTATACTTGATTGTGATTTAAGGAAATTGAGGTATGATGATACGTTTGGGCGTCAATCGTATCCAGTCGAGATTTTCTCGTTAATTCTTAATTCTTGTGTAATTTTGAGAACGTCAGAAATCGAATATGCCATGGTCTCAATATATCATTTGCAGATGGACAAGAAGATGAAGGGAACGAGTAAAGAGTCTCGAATGCGATTAAATGATTACAAACTAGGTTAATTGAGCAAAGAAACATATGGGAATGAGGTTCAATAACCAATAACTATTGGAAACGTTCATGAGCATGAATTACTAAAATTAGAAATAAAATAAAATTAATATGCATTATGTTGGTCCTTTTGAGATAATAAAGTAGTCAGGATAAGTGTAAGTGAGTTGGCTCCACCGCCACACGTAGAGCAGGTTCATAGGGTGATTATATGTGTATACTTATGAAGAGTAATTTAGCTCCATAATTTATAAAATGGAGACCTGAATTGAGTTATATGAGCAACTAATGGACTATGATATCAGCAAAAGGCTGCTAAGTAATGATTGATGTTGCATGTTAAAGTTTATGAACAGTTGTAAGGTTGAAGGATCAATCTGAGAAAGTGAAAGTGAGATACTCGAATGTATCACTATCTAATCCTTAGTGTGATTCTGAGGACAAATACCTTTTAAGGGGGGAAGGATGTAATATCCGGGATATATCGTGTAATTATTTTTATCAATAAATAATTATTGTGTGATTATTAAATAATTTTTGGTGAATTATCTGATGGTTGATGTTGATATGTGGATGTTTATATGAGATAAAGTATAGGTGTGTTAATTTTAATATGTCCATAATAATATATATATATAATTGTGATATTTTTATTGCAATTTTTGGAATGTTATAAGATTTTATAATGATTTACAGATTTAATAATTATTCTCTGAATAATTACAAAACTATTTTATAAAACCGGGAATCGGCCGACTTCAACCGTTTTTATGGTTTTACAACCCAAAACTCTTCGGAAAACTCCTTCCTAACCTAATCTGATTATTCCGGACATTTTCCGTGTTTTGACTTTTTCAATCCGGATTACGCTTTGACCCGTGCGCGTCCCGGCGCAAAATTTTTGATTCGATAATCATTTCGATAGATCAATAAAACCCGTATTCTCGAAAGACGGGATTTTATTATATTATTTTTGTATAAAGTGTTTTTATAAGAAATCCGTTTTTGATATTTATCCAAAGCAGGTGGATAATTATCCAAATCATTTTTGCAGTTACTTAGCGGCTAAGCAACTTATTTTTTGATCCAACACGAACCAATATTCCATAAATATAAATAGCCATTTTCTTATTTCATTTTATTCGTATAATCATAATCAGTTAGTAAAAATATAGAATTTACAGAGAAAACCCTAATAAATCATCGCGTTCTTGAAAATTAAACTGATAAACGAAGGAGTTATCGAATTTGGAATCGAGCGTGCCATATACCGAAAAGCTCTTTCATAATCAATCATCCATTTTAGTATAGAAATCAAGGTGAATTTCTTATTTAATTAATTTTATTCGAATTAATTAAAGATTAAATAATGAAATTTTAATTTTGATGGTGTTGATATGATTTGATAATTGTTTCTTGTATATAATTTTGTCCTGATCATTTTGGTATATTATATGATGAATTTGGAGTTCAATAACATGTTTAAAATTGATTTTGATTCTCGAAATTAAAAATTAGGCTTTATAAAACTTTGAATGTTCTTAATCGAAATTGGGGATGTCTAATCTGTTAAATCTGGGCCTGATTGAATATTACTAGTAGACAGATCGTGAACAGGGGAGTTGAATGATATCAGTTTGAAGGCCAAAGGATTCCGGGAAAGCCTCGCCGGAAAACTCAAGTTCGACGATTTCCGATAGCTTTTCCCGGCGATTGGCGGTGATTCAAGTGAAAACAGATGCATACATGTGTTCCTGGTGACTTAGTCATGAGTTCTGGGCAGTTTGGTGGTGTTCTGGGCAGGTACAAGCCGGCCGGCGGTGTCGCCGCCGCGGTCGCCGCTGCCGTCGCCGGGGAAGACGGCTATTTTGCCGTATTGCCCCCTAGTTTGCAAGAAGTTGCATTTCAGTTCCTGGGGATTTCAAAAGTCATAAAAATGGGAAATCTGTTTTAAAAACTTATGTAAATAGTATTTCCTTTTATTTTAATTTCAGAAAATGGTTTTTAATTATTTAAAATCCAAAAATTCATTATTTTTAATTCTGAAAATTATTTTTTAATTCAAAAATAATTCTAAATTATTTAGTTAATTAATTTTAGTTGATAATTAATTATTTAATTAATTAATCAATTTACATATTAATTAATAATTGATTTAAATAAGTTATTAATTAATTTTAATTGATTATTTAATTATTTATTTGGATTTAAAAATTCTGAAAAATAGTTTCGAGTTTTAAAATATTATTTAAAATTATTTTCAAAGCTCGATAATTAGTATTAAATCATTTTAAAGTCAGATTCGGGTGTTCGAATCCTGATATTTAATTATGAAATGATTCGGAGACCCGTTTTAATTCCGAAAAATGTTAAAAAATTCGTATTAAATACCTAGAAGATCATTTTAACCCCGAATCTTCTTTGAAAAATCATTTTGATCGAACATCTTGCATGCTATGTGCTACGTGCTATCTGATTGATGTGTTATATGCCTATGTGGTTATTGTTTGACTGTTTTTGCTGTAACTTTCAATCCGTAAATCGGATTTGGGTAAAACGAAGGGTAGATAAAAGCTTATGACGTCTATGTGACGATTAGAATAATATGAGATTAAATATTGATCGATACTTGTGATGCCTAGCAGAGTAAACGAGGCTTAGAAAAAGAAAGCCAGTGCTCAGTAAATAGAACTGAAGCATAGGAAAAGAAAGAAAGTGATCGGCGGATAGAAGCAAGGTATAGAAAAAGAAGGAAAGTGATTAATGATTAGAATTGTTAGAGGAGTACAAGTAAAGTTGGAAATAGTCTGTGATAAGGAAAGTACTTTTGAACCTTCTTCAAGATATATTGCAAATATTTTTGAACTTTCTCATAACATGTTGCTAGTATTCAAAATAAGTTATGTTTTATACTACAAGTGCTTTAAACTATTCAACCTTCAACCCTGATCATATCATTGAACTTGTGCTGTAAGATTTATTTCTTGTAAACCACCAACGGTTGATTTCCAGATACTAAACCATACAAATACAATACAACTCTACAATTACATACACACCATAAACCAAGTATTGCAACAAAATTTATTGAGCATACAGAAACTTATATACCCTGGAATACCCTATGACATCAAAGATCTGTACCCTGTATTATCATTAAACCATTGTTCATCAGATACTTGATTCTTCATCAGGCTTGCAGCCGTTCTTTATATTTACACCCTGATATACCCAGGTGATACCTATGAAATGTTTTATGCTCTGAGATAAATGCTTTATCAATGTTAATTATGATTCTAACTTTACTGAATTACAATGGTTATCATATTGAATCATTTTAGAATTGGATGGTTTTATAAATGTGGACCAGATTCGTGGTCTGACCAGATTCGTGGTCTGGCCAGATTCGTGTTCATATTAGGCCAATACGTGCCTTGGATCCAGTATAGAGAGCATAGCTTTGTGCCTTGCTCGGGGTTATTGCGTGACTGATCAGCAGCCTAACCTTGGTTTTTAAAAATGAAAGTGAATGTCCAATTCTAATCATTACTTATCAAGAAACTTGATTCCTATTAATCATTTCAACTGATAATTGTTTAACCTCAGTTATTGCTGTCATGACTTGCTGAGCTAGTTAGCTCACTCTTGCAAATCTGTTTATGTTATTCTATAGTTAAAAAGGAAATTGTTGGTAATGAGGATTCCCAGTCCAGTATGCAAGCTAGGATTCCAGGTTAAGTTCGATCGAGCTAGCAGGAGCTTGATATTGTAGATGAGTTATGTAAGAGTGTAAAAATGATATCATTATCAGCTGTAAGTTGAACTAGCTGGGATTCGGTTCGATGTAATAAAAGTTAAGGTTGTGGCTTATTTTCATACTTTAACCTGTTGCGATCCGTGGTTGTGTAAAGAAGGGTCAATGCATATAATGTTTTATATACAGGTTTATATATTGTGTGTGTGTGTGTTGTGGCCCCCAAACTTCTGACCCGGGTTTGGAGGGCGTCACAGCAATTGCCGGAGAAATAGAAAAAGCTACATCTCTAAAGAATTTCTCTATTCTTTGTAAGTTCAACTTGTAAGCATCTGTGTGCAAACATTGCATCATAGAGTTTTTAAATACTTGAATTTGATTACTTTGTATTTTAATTTCATCAATACTTTCATTCCGCACTATAGCCAAATCAAACACAGTTATATATTTATAGTAGAACTGTTCTTAAAATTGAAAAAGTAGCCAGAATTACATTCAACCCCCTTCTGTAATTCTTTTTTATATTGTTAGGGAATAACAATTGGTATCAGAGCAAGCTCTTAAAGAACAAAGAGTTTAAAGATCACAATAACTAACAAGATGAGTAGAAAAGATGCTAGAGTAAAAATTTCATTTCTGGATAAAGACAACTATCACCATTGGAAGGTGAAGATGCACCTGCATCTCCCCTCTCAAGATGAAGAATATGTGGACTGCATTGAGAAAGGTCCACATGTCCCTATGAGAGCTGCTACAGGAAATGAGCCATCAATCCCAAAGCCTAGAGCATAATGGTCTGATCCAGATATTGAATAAGTTCATAAGGATAAAAAGGCCATGAACATTTTGTTTAATGGTGTTGATGGTGACATGTTTGACAATATCATAAACTGTAAAACTGCTAAAGAGGTATGGGATACTATTCAGGTTATATGTGATGGAACTGAGCAAGTAAGGAAAAATAAAATGCAACTCTTGATTCAGCAATATGAGCATTTTCACAGTGAATAAAGTGAGTTACTCACTGACATTTTCAGTAAATTTCAAAAACTGCTGAATGCTCTAAAGTTGCATGGAAGAGTCTATCTAACAAAGGACTAAAACCTCAAATTCCTCAGATCTCGACCAAAGGAATGGAAGCCTATGACAGTCTCACTAAGAAAATCTCAAGACTACAAGGAATTCACCTTGGATAGACTGTATGGGATTCTAAAGACCTCTGAGCTTGAAATAGAGAAAGATGAGAAGCTGGAGAAAGGAATAAAGAAAGGAGGATCCATTGCACTAGTTGCTGAGCAAGAAAAGGAGAAGGAGATAAAGATTGAAGCTATTGAATCTGCACCAAACCCTAGAGTTTGTCAAGGCAAGGAAAAAGGGCTAATGGCTGAACATGAAGGCCATCTTAGTCAAGATGACTTGGACGACATAGATGAGCATCTAGATTTTCTATCCAGGAGGTTTTCCAAGCTCAAATTCAAGAAGAATTTTGTAGCAGCCAAGTCAAACAAACACATAGTTTATAAATATAAATTCAAATGTTTCAAATGTGCTTGAATGGTCATTTTGCTAATGAATGTAGAAAGCCTGATTCTGATAGAAAGAAGTTTGAGCCTGTAGATTATAAAAAGATATATTTTGATTTGCTCAAATAAAAAAAGGGTCTTTCTAACTCTAGAAAATGATTGGGCGGTTGATGGATTGGATGAAGGTGATCAAGAACCAATGTCTAAGGATAATACAGAAAAATCTACAACTAATGAGCACACAATTCAACATCCATCGAAAGACAAAGTGCAACATCAGACAATCTGCATCATCCGTTGAACTATCAATGGGATTTGAAGGCCAATACAGATCACAATCAGAAAGAACCCCAACTACAAGATCCACAAACTCAGGCGGAGTTTCTTCTAATCAAAACTCAGTCACACATCAATACAATTATGAGGCCTCTTCATCTAGAACAAATTTACCACAACATAGAAAATGGACTAGAGATCACCCTTTTGAACTGATTATTGGTGATACATCTTCAAGAGTGCAAACAAGAAAAGAAACTCAAGAAGAATGTCTGTATAGAAGCTTTCTATCTCAGGAAGAACCTAAAAAGGTAGAAGAAGCTCTGTTGGATCCTGATTGGGTTTTAGCTATGTAAGAGGAGCTAAACCAATTTGAAAGGAATAAAGTTTGGAAGCTGGTACCCAAGCCTAGAGGAAAGAATCCTATTGACACCAAGTGGGTATTCAGAAACAAGATGGATGAAAATGGCATAGTAATCAGGAACAAAGCTAGATTGTTTGCTAAGGGCTACTATCAACAAGAAAGAATAGATTTTGATGAAACTTTTTCTCCTGTTGCAAGACTTGAAGCCATAAGAATTTTCTTAGCCTATACAACTCATTGCCAATTTCGAGGTCTATCAAATGGATGTCAAAAATGCGTTTCTGAATAGATATTTGGAAGAGGAAGTCTATGTCAGTCAGCCTCCTGGTTTTGAAGATCCAAATTTTCCTGAATATGTCTACTATCTTTTGAAGGCACTTTATGGACTGAAGCAAGCACCTAGAGCCTGGTATGACACTTTATCAAAATTCCTCTTAGAAAATTATTTCACAAGAGGTACTGTTGATAAAATCTTATTCTATAGAAATGTTAATTTCTCTAGCATACTTGTTCAAATTATTGTAGATGATATTATATTTGGCTCTACAGATGAAAAACTTTTCAAAAAGTTTTCCAAATTAATGCAAAGTAAATATAAAATGAGCATGATGGGAGAACTAACTTACTTTATTGGTTTACAAGTTAAGCAAGTCAGTAATGGAATATTCATTAGTCAAACCAAATATATTTATGATCTTTTGAAGAAGTTTGACTTAATGGATTGCACATATGCAAAAACTCCCACGGCCATTGCAACTAAACTTGAGTTAAACACTACTGAAAAGTCTGTGGATATTTCAAGCTATAGAGGCATGGCTGGCTCACTTTTATATTTAACAGCCAGTACACCAGATATATGGTTTGATACATGTCTTTGTGCTAGATTTCAAGCTGATCCTAGAGAATCTCATTTAATAGCTAAGAGAATTTTTAGATATCTCAAAGGAACACCAAAACTTGGCATTTGGTATCCTAGAGATTCTGGTTTTGATCTAACCGGTTATTCAGATGCAGATTATGCAGGTTGTATAACTGATAGAAAAAGTACTACATGATCCTTTTAATTTCTAGGAAACAAGCTAGTATCCTGGTTCTGTAAGAAGCAAAATTTAGTCTCTACTTCCACAGTTGAGGCTGAATATATTGTTGCTGGTAGTTATTGTGCACATATTCCGTGAATGAAAAATCAACTGTTGGATTATGGTCTACAGGTGAATAAGATTCCTATTTTCTGTGATAACATAAGTGCCATTGCAATTACAGAAAATCCAGTACAACATTCAAGGACCAAGAACATTGACATCAAGTACCATTTTATTAGAGAACATGTCATGAATGGTACCGTGGAACTTTATTTTGTTCCAAGTGAGAAGCAACTTGCAGACATTTTTACCAAGCCAATTGATGAATCCACATTTACCAGGTTGGTAAGTGAGTTAGGTATGCTTAATTACTTTTAAAAATGTTTTGATGTCTAAGCATTTTGTATTGCAGCCACAATAATATCTGATATTTCTTGTCAAAGATGTAAATTTTGGCTAAGTCAGAATTTACATCTCGACGGATCTCCATTATCCGTTGGAAGTAAATATCCGTTCATTCATATCATCAGTTAAAATATTAAATATTATTCTGGGTACTTTTATCGAGGTGAATGACTATCTAATCGTTATTCGTCGAATTGCTCTCAATCCTAGCCGTTAATTCTAGGCATTATCCGTCGAATTCACTTACAGCCTGTAAGTATATTTCGATAGATAATCATTAGAATTTTAACAGTTTATTTTATTCTACAATGGCTATTTTGGGATAATTTAACTGGTTACTTTATTTTACCTTTTTAACTTTTGACAGTTCGTTTATGAGAAAGTATAAAAGCCAAATTCAATTTTTCATCTTTAATTTTATCTCTCTTAAGCAAGTTCTAACTCTCTCGTCTCCAAAGCAAAAACCCCCTTTCTGCAAATACTCTCAATCACAGCAATGGCGCCATTAGTCAAAATCATGTCTCAAACCGGGTATGTATATTAAAAGAACAACTTCTTCGCTTTGGTGAACAAGCAGATTCCTGCATCTGGAGACTATCACAAAATGATGGACTTCATTCTAAACTGCAAACTAAGCTATGCCATGCTCGATTCTCCAATAATCTACTGTGAAGTTGTCGAGGAGATTTGGTCTACTGTAGTGTTCAACTCCAAGGATAAAACCATTACCTTCACTCTCAAAGGTAAGGAAAACTGTATTAACTGTGATGCTATTGAAAAATGCTTTAAATTGCCTGAAAATAACACTCTTACTGCACACACAAACACTGATCTGAGAAATATGCTTATTTCTATGGGTTATGCTCTTACTGGCACCAAGTTAGGTGAGATTAGGAGACCAGGATTTAGGAAAGAATGGAGGTTTCTATGTGATTTCTTTATCAAAGTGTTTTCTGGTAAAGTTAGCAATTTCGACGCTATAACTTACTCACTTGTTAAAATGCTTTATTTGTTTCTTAATGACAAATACCATAACTTTAGTGAGTTTGTCCTGTATGAATTAGGGTATAAGTTAGGAGACATTAAGAAAAGGTCTAAAAACATATATTATGCTAGATTCTTTATGTTACTAGCTAATTTCGTTTATGAAGATCTTATCATTGAGAACCCAACCAACAAGCTAGATTCTTGGATTCAAGAGAGAAGGATTATTGTTGATCTTAACAGGGTCAATCACCATGAGGATGTTCCCCTCATTTACATGATAATTATGGAGCAGCCTCAGGTAAGTGAGGTAAACATCTCTGTCCCTACTACTTCTCTACCACCAGTTTCTTTGCAGACAACCGTGGCTATGACATCTGTGACAATGACCAAACAGGTGCCTACCTAAGCCACAAAATCTAGAATTTCAAAATCCAAGTCAAAGAAAGCCCCCTCTAGTTTCTCTCAAAAGAAGCTAGTTGTAACATCCACTAAAAACCAAGAGGGGAGTGTGAAGGGAAGTAAGTATGGTGGGGGACAGGGTGAACATAAAAGAAACCCTAAGGATAAGGAGGGAGAGGTGTGTGTAGCCCAACCTAGCCACACTGGAGTTTCCCAACAAGCTGTAGTGCTTAATAAGGATTTAAGCTCATTACTAGTTTCATCTTCTCAAAAGGATGTTACTATTGAAACAAGCTCTCAACCAAGAGCACAGGCCAAGAGGGTTAGGGACGCATAGTCATCCCAAACTTACACAAGAAAGAAGAAATCTAAAACACTTGGGGATGCATAGGGTGCATACACTGTGCCTACTGCAGTCAAAGACCCAGTTCATGCACCTTCTCAAAGTCAGGTTGATGTGACTCCAATAAATGTGGAGTCACAGCCAAAATCTAAAGAAGCACCTCATACACAAAACTCACCCACTATCTCTTTGGATATGGACATGATTCGCACATCAATTCCTGATTCTCATCTTTAACTCTGCTGGAGATGCCAAAATCTCAAGCAAGTGAGCATCATCTTTTAGGTGATTTGTTGGCTTACTTGAAATTTCTTTCTAATACTACTGAAAAATCTGTGCATAATCTCAAATCAAATACCACAGATTCTACAGTAGTTTCAACTCCAAACTCTGTCATTTCTACTATCTCGATGGATATTGTTCATCCGTTGACCAGTGATTGTATCTCGACGGATGTGCTTAACAGAAATGATCCGTTGAACCCTTCAACTTCTACTTCGACGGATGTCTCTCATCTGTTGACTGTCTCTGCACCACTTGAAATCTTAACTATTGTTACAAGTGCAGATGATTTAGTAGTTGTGCAATCAGTCCTAGGATTGAGGGAAGGGAGTGAACATAGTGAGAGGCTAAGTTGCTCTCAGGCAAAAGAAGAGGAAAAAAGTGAATATATGCCAGCTAGTTCTTCCAGCTTGGAAAAAGTGAGTCAGTGGAGTCCCACCTTGGCAGGTGAAGGTGAGGGTGTGAGGGTGGAAAGCCAAAGGGAGCCCTTGATGTAAGAAAAGAGAGATTACGAGAGAAAAGCAGGCACAGAAGAATGGGAAGAGCCCATTGTAAGTGAGTTAAGGGATGTCAAAGAGGCTGAAAAGAATCAGCTATTTCAGCAAGATTATCAAGCTGTCTTAGACTCTATTTCTTATGAAGCTGAGGCATTTACTCACTCAGTTCCAGCTTATCAAGTTTTAGCTGAACAGGACAATATGGCTGCTGAGAGAATTCTCAACTTGGTACACACAACTGCTTCTATGCAAAGGGCCAAGAATGCAATCATTTCCATGCCACCCATAGCTGGTGATGATGTTGATTATCCAACTGGTGGTTCTGAGGATATGTTTGGGGATGAAGATGATGATGAAGGAGATTTCATGGATATAGGGGGAGAAGCAGACCCTAGATGAAGATCAAACACTCCATCTTGGGTGTTTGCCAAAGAATGTGATGAACACCATTTCAAATCCACTCTCTTTCACATAATTCAACAAAATCAGACAGCTCTTCAAGCTAATACAAATGCCAACACCAAAAGACTTCTTCAAACACATCTAGAATCTCTGCATCTACACTAAATTCAATCTCTCAAGAAAAATCTAGATGTCACTGAGCTCAAGACAAAAATTGGTCAAGTAAAGAAGAATATTACTGCACGATTGGAGGCTACCTTTCCTGACACAACAATGCTAGATATCAACAGACAGCTTTGGAAAAAAATCTGATCTAGCCAGCAAAGTGGACCCCTTAGACACAAGGCTCAAAACCCTGGAAACATCTATTACTCAAATTCATCTCCATAAAGCTCAACAAACTCTGCTACTTCAGAACTTGGTGGCTGCACAAACCTCAACCTCCACTCAACTTTGCTAACAAAAAGGGGGAGAACGACTCGATTGTTCCAGTTATTCAAGGGGAGTCAACAAGTGAGGGGGAGAAAGTCCTCAACATACAAGTCAGCAAGGTGATTATTCCAGTAATTGCTTTCACTAAGCCACCAGTCTTTGACAACATTAATCTGATCAATATAACAGCAACTAAGTTGGAGTCAAAGGACAAATGGAAGAAGCTTGATATAGCAACAACTGAGTTGGTAATAGATGAAAACTGGAAGAAGCTTGATGAAGACATCAAGAAGAAATTTTTTCCAATTGAGAAGCAAGATAAAGTCTTCTCTCATTCTTCTTAATTAAGACTAATTTCAATAAATGATATGAGCTTAGGGAATATGGAAAGTGGCCAATGCTCATCCATCAAATCTCCAAAGGCCAATGTGATTTTTAAACCCAAGAGAAATTATCCAAAGAAATCAGATAAAAATCTATTGGACCTAATGTATGAAACCCCTAAGCCAGATGAAAAGAAGCTGCTTGGAAGGTCCATTGCTTTCTTCAAGGATCCCAGAGACTCAGTGCTAAAGAAAAGGATTGCTAACATCTACAGAAATGGTAAATTGATCTGTGTAGTGGCTGGACATCCACAGTTTGCGGAGGCTAAGATGGAAGAAAAGGTGAGTCTCAAACAACAACAAAATCAAGCTATTTTAGATGCCAAGAACCAAGATGAGAAGGCTGTAATCACGGAAACTAAATTGCCAACTGAAACATCTGAGAATCTGATTCAAGGAAGGAAAGAAAAACCAAAACAGACAAGGAGATTTAGACACAAACCCCAATCAAAGAGGAAGATAGATTTCAATGATGATAAAGAAGATTACATGCATGTCCAATCTACAACTTTAAGTCAACCAGCCATACATACAGTAAAGGAGGCTGAATTCAAGGTTGATCCCAACATAACATTCCATGGTGAACTTGTAATTCCTAAGGATAAACCCATAGATTAGAACAGTATGCCTCTTCCTGATCTAAACATTCCAATCTTTGCCAAACCAAGAAAGACAAAGAAAAGAGCAGTCAAAATGGTCAAGCCTGTCAAACTTCACTCCAATCAGTGACCAAACCCAAACCCATTGTCAATAAGGGAGATCAACTCTTCATTTGTGACATTAAAGAATTCTCAGACATAAATCTCTATTTGGATGAGCTAGAAGAAGTTAGAGATGTTGATGCTTACAAACATCTTCCAGAAAGATTAGTCTTCAGGTACGAGGGTGGAAGAGAGATGAGTTGGCCGCTTCACAGAATTCTCAATGAAGGCTATTCTGTTTTGGTGAAGATTTTCTCCTCAATAAAGAAGAATTTTAAATTTAACATTGTTGCCAAGAGAATGGTACTGAACAAAATTGAGGAGATAATGAACAACAGAAGAAATCCAAATGCACTACCAAGAGTATTAACCATTCCTTTTACTGGAGATATGGTGCATTTGAGGCCATACTGGATGATGGAGTTCAAGGATGAAAAATGCATCAGAAGATTCTTCAGACTGGAAGATCAGCTAAAAATCTCTAGAAATGAAACTCTCAAGGAGATGCAAGAAAAGCTGGATCAGTCAAATGAGGATGAATTTGAATTCTATAGGCAACTCCAACACCATATTGAAGAAAATAATGTGAAATTGGGAAAGAAGTTTAGACAATCAAGGAAATAAGCTAAATTTGCTCAGTCTAGAGGAGCACCTTGAAAATGTTCTGTGAGATTTTCTATAAACCTTCATCTCCGTGTTTGTCTAAATTCCAGCACTTAGTAATTTTATCTACTAGAAATCTGTCTATATTCATAGGGTGTTTTGTTATCATCAAGTTTCTCTTAATTTTATGGCTACAATTCCAGTAGACATGAATTGGGGGAGATTGTTAGAAATATGTTGTGCACTTGATGATATGTTGAACAAAACACTTAGTACATTTAATTCAGTAATTTTGTAGCTTTCAACGGATGATCAATTCAACATCCGTTGAAAGAGTAGTTTATGTAACAATAAGATTAGTAGCACATTCCTGCATACAATAATGCTTTAGTAATCTAGATGTTGCAGAATATTTTAGTCATGTTGACTACTAGATTGATATGCAAGATAGGTTGGTTAAATGTAATATTAGATTCCTTGTAATCTTGTATAAATGAAATGGAGTCAACTACCAAGAAAACAGTCTCAACGGATGATTCACAAAGCTTCAACGGATGATCAACTAAAGTCTCAACGGATGTTTAACCAGATCCTCAATGGATGTTCAATGGATGAATAAATTCGAAAGAGCAGTTGATAGTGACTTGACATTCACATGCGTTTGTTGTATGCAAATAGAAGGTGGCAGCCTAATTCAGGTTTTAGAGAACAAAGAAGTATTTCCATTTCCATGCTAAACTGAAGATATCCAAAGATGCTGGATTGAGAAATGAAGCAACATAAAAGTAGACTAGAGACATTTTGTCTTATTTGTTTATCTTTTTATCATGTATCTTGGTGATATATAAACCAAGTGTAGTAAGTTGAAAAATAACCAAGTTAGGAAGTAATTACCGGAGAAATAGAAAAAGCTACATCTGTAAAGAATTTCTCTGTTCTTTGTAAGGTCAACTTGTAAGCAACTGTGTGCAAACATTGCATCACAGAGTTCTCATATTAATATATATATCTCTGGTGGAAAAGTTCAATCCACCAGAAAGTTTTTAAATACTTGTATTTGATTACATTCTGTTTTGATTTCATCAATAATTTCATTCCGCACTATAGCCAAATCAAACATAGTTATATATTTATAGTAAAAATATTCGTAGAATTGAAAAGTAGCGAGAATAACATTCAACTCCCCTTCTGTAATTCTTTGTTAGATTGTTAGGGAATAGCAAATACACTATTTTAGGATATATTAACAATCTGTTGGAACATCCGAAAATAGAAAGTTATTGAGACGGACATTATCATATGTCTTTCAGTGAGTAAACTTACATTACAAACGTCAATTGTCTATATAGTAGTACTCGACAATCACATTTCTAGCACATAAACATATTAAATAATTAAAAAATAAATTCATAATTATTTTATCTTGAGAGTTGATAGGGATAAATAAATCCTGATTGTATAATTAAATATTGTATTGATTATACAAGGTGTGGGCTGCTAGGCCCAATAAGAAGATGTATGATATTCAGACCAGAAAGGTTACCACATTGATCAGGCCTGATGGACCAGATCAGGCCTGATGGAACAAAGAAGGCCCAAAACCCTGATTATTAATTAATTTCGTAATTAATTAATAAGGGAGAAAAACAACTATTAAGATTAGTCCTAGTGGGGATATAAATCCTTGTAGATTGGCCTCCAAAGAACCTCATAGGATAAGGAATCAGCTTCCTACTTCCTAGGACTCCTAAGTCCATTCTAATTCAGAGACTTGACCACCAAGTCTCCTATACCAAGTCCAATTCAAGAACTCCCACATCTATATAAGGGGCCTCACCCCATAAATCAGAACTACGTTTTTTGACTTGATCCTTGGCAATCAGCAAGGTACGTAGGCATCTTGTTAAGGCAGATTGAGTCACGAGACAAGAGAAGTCAAAATCGAGCCTTGAAGCTCACGTTCCTTAGTAATAAATACAGCAATTATATATATCAGTATTTAATCCATAACATTTGGCGCCGTCTATGGGACAAAACAACAACCATGGCGAGAACACGGAGAACAATTAGAGCTCTGGAGGAAGGAACACCATCGGGGACAACCCAGGTAATTTCGTCAGTGCACTGTTGTTGCACCCGTGAATGATGCTATAAAGTGTCGGGCCTTCCCTCAAACCCCGTCGGGTATGGCTCAAAGGTGGTACAGTCGCTTGCCTCCAAACTCTATTGGGTCGTTCAGAGAATTAAGCCAGACTTTTATTAAGCAATTCATCAGTGGGAAAGTTCATGAGAAAAGTTCAGCATCACTTATGAGCATTGTGCAAGGGACAAAGGAATCCTTGAGAGATTACCTGAATCGATTCACAAAGGAGGCTTTAAAAGTCCCGGACCTTGATGATAAGGTAGCCATGATAGCACTGCAACAAGGAACTAGGGACGAGTTTTTTAAGATGTCCTTAGCCAAACGCCCCCCTGAAAGCATGTTGCAGCTCCAAGAGAGGGCAAGGAAGTATATCAAAGTTGAAGAAAGCATGAGGAAGACCTTAGTAAGTAATGAGCCCACTGGAGGCAAGAAGCGGAAAACTGATCTGGAGTATATCGCTAAGGACAAGTATCCTAGAACCGAGTAAAACACTGATTCAACCCCCAAGAAGGGAGGACCTGGGCAAAAGTTTACCGAATACGCTAAGCTGAATGCTCCTAGAAGCCAGATCTTGATGGAAATCGAGAAAGATCGAGATATTCGTTGGCTAAGCCCTTGAAGGCTGATCCTGCCAAGCTAGACAAGAGCAAGTATTGCAGATTTCACAAAGATGTTGGTCACGACACCGATGAGTGTAGGCAGCTGAAAGATGAAATTGAGTTCCTCATTCGGAAAGGAAGATTGAACAAATACACTGGAGAAGGAGGGGACAGGAATAATAATGGAAGGAAGAACTTTGAAGATCGTAGGAGGGACCAAGACGATCAGGGACGAAACCCCCAGCCTAGAGGACCAGTTATAAACACAATTTATGGAGGGCCGCGACCTCGAGGGCCTGTGATAAACACGATCTTTGGAGGTCCAACTGCTGCTGGATTGTCCAAAAATTCCAGAAAAGCATATACTAGAGAGGTTATGCATATTGTTGGAGAAGCCCCGAAGAGGGCCAGAACAGAAATAACATTGGCTTTTGATGATTCTGACCTAGAGGGTGTGAAGTTTCCTCATGACGACCCACTGGTCATAACACCGATAATAGGAAATAGCCCGGTCAAGAGGGTCCTTGTGGGTAATGGTGCTTCAGTGGATATCTTGCTCCATGACACCTTTCTAAGGACGGGGTATAACGACTCCCAGTTGACACCAACAGACATGCCGATATATGGATTTGCAGGAGTGGAATCACCTATGGAAGGGATAATCAAGTTGTCAACCACCATAGGTCAGGAACCGAGGCAAGCAACGCAGATGTTGGACTTTGTGGTGGTAAAGGCTAGTTCAACTTATAATGATATCATGGGGAGAACAGGGATACATGCCTTCAAAGCAGTCCCTTCTTCCTACCATTCGGTCATGAAGTTTCCCACACGGAACGGGATTGGAGAAGAGAGAGGAGATCAAAAAATGGCTAGAAGCTGTTATGTGGCCTCTTTGAGGGCAGATGGAGTCAGGGGGCAGGTTCTTCCTATTGAAGATATGGATGTCCGAGAAAATGATGAGAAGAGAGGAAAGCCAGCAGAAGACTTGGTTTCGATTCCTTTAGACCCCGAGAATCCTGAGAGGATGACTTTCATTGGAGCCACATTAGAGGAGCCCCTTAGAGGGAAGTTGCTGAATTTTTTGCAAGAAAATAGTGATGTGTTTGTATGGTCAGCAGCTGATATGCCAGGCATAGACTCGGAGCTGATTACTCACAAGTTAAACGTGGATCCAAGCCGGAAGACAGTGAAACAAAAGAAAAGAAACTTTGCCCCGGAAAGACAGGAGGCTATAAAACAGGAAGTAGAGAAGCTCTTAGAGGCTGGTTTCATTGAGGAGATTCAATTTCCGGAATGGTTAGCAAACCCTGTAATGGTGAAGAAGGCTAATGGAAAGTGGAGGATGTGTATAGACTTCACTGACCTGAATGATGCATGCCCTAAAGACTGTTTTCCGTTGCCAAGGATTGATACTTTGATTGATGCCACTACTGGGCATGAGATGCTGAGTTTCATGGATGGATTTAGCGGATACAATCAGATTAAGATGCACAAGGATGACATTCCAAAGGTATCATTCATCACTGACTTTGGTGTTTATTGTTATCTTGTTATGGCATTTGGTCTTAAGAATGCAGGAGCCACCTATCAAAGGCTGGTAAATAAAATTTTTAAGGATCTTATTGGTAAGACTATGGAAGTCTATGTTGATGACATGTTAGTCAAGAGTCTAGTAAAGATTGATCATATAACCCATTTGAGGGAAGCTTTTGAGGTCCTGAGGTACCACAAGATGATGTTAAATCCTATAAAATGTGCTTTCGGAGTAGGATCTGGAAATTTTTTGGGATTGATGGTCTCCAAGAGAGGGATAGAGGCTAACCCCGATAAAATAAAGGCGATCCTGGACATGGAACCACCAAAAACCGCCAAGGATGTTCAGAAGCTCACAAGAAGAGTTGCTGCGCTGGGACGATTCATCTTCAAGTCAGGAGACAAGTGCTTATCATTCTTCAAGTCACTAAAGAATATTAAGGACTTTGTATGGAATAAGGAAAACCAGAAGGCATTCGAAGAGTTAAAGAAGTATATGGCCCAGGCCCCGTTGTTGGCCAAGCCAGCTTTGAATGAAGTTTTATTCTTGTACTTAGCCGTTTCAGAAAGTGTTTTGAGCGCTGTGTTGGTTAAGGAGGAATTGAAAATCCAAAAACCTGTATACTATATCAGCAAAATTCTGCATGGTGCCGAGTTGAATTATTCAACTATTGAGAAATTTGCTCTAGCCTTGGTAATGGCTTCAAGAAAGTTACGTCCCTACTTTCAGGCTCATCAAATTGAGGTGCTAACGAACCAGCCCCTGAGAAATATCATTCACAGTCCCAAGGCTAGTGGGAGGTTGATCAAGTGGGTAATAGAGCTGGGAGAATTTGACATTAAGTACAAGCCACGGACGTCAATAAAAGCCCAGGCATTAGCTGACTTCATGGTGGAATGTACTATAGCCAACCAAGAAGTCGGGGGACAGGAAGATACTATACCTCAAGACAAGGAAGTCGATAATGGGGACAAAGAGAAGGATGATAAGGAGAAAGAATATTGGGTTCTCTATTTTGATGGAGCATCAAAAATAAACTCCAGTGGAGCAGGATTGGTTTTACAAAGCCCTGATGGGTTCTTGATTGAGTATGCCATGAAATTAGACTTCCCAACCACAAACAACGAGGCAGAATATGAAGCCCTGATAGCTGGCCTTGGCCTAGCTGGGACACTTAGAGTCAAAAACTTAAAGGTCCGTGGAGACTCGAAGCTGATCATATCCCAGGTAAAGGGAGAATTTGAGGCAAGGGATGATACAATGGTTAAGTATGTCCGCCTAGTAAGGGCTGTGATGACCCAATTCAATGAATGCCATGTTGAGCACATTCCGAGGGAGGAAAATGCTAAGGCAGATGCATTATCAAAATTTGCTTTATCAGAGATAGAAGAAAGTTCAGGAAGTGTGTATTTCCGTGTTTTGAAGACACGAAGCATAGATGTTAAGCTTGTGGCTCCTATAGGCCTGGGGACGTCGTGGATTGATCCCATTAAGGCTCACATTTAAACCGGTTGGTTGCCAAACGATGCAACTGAAGCACGAAAGTTAGCTGTTCGGGCACTAAGGTACTCTTTGATAGATGGGATTCTGTACAAAAGGTCTTTCGTGGTTCCTTACTTAAGGTGTCTTAGGCCCGATGAAGCACGCTTGGCTCTTGAAGAAGTGCATGAAGGTATTTGTGGGCAACACTTGGGGGGCAGGGCCTTGGCTCATAAGATAACCCGTTTAGGCTTCTATTGGCCAGAAATGATGGCTAATGCCAAAGAATATGTGAAGAAGTGTGATCGCTGTCAGAAGCATGCACCTATTGTTAGACAACCCCCCCCCCCCCCGAGATGCTGACCTCTATCAACTCGCCCATTCCCTTTGCTATGTGGGGAATGGATATTCTGGGGCCTTTCCCCATGGCCACGACACAAAGGAAGTTTCTAATTGTAGCCATTGATTATTTCACCAAGTGGATCGAAGCCAAACCCTTGGCCAAGATCACAACTAAACAGGTTGCACAATGGGAAAATATTATGTTCCGGTATGGAATTCCCCGTATCCTAGTCACCGAAAATGGAACACAATTCAACAACGAGGAATTCAAGAAGTACTGTGAAGAAAATGAAATTGAGTTACGGTTCACCTTTGTGGCTCATCCGCAAGCCAATTGGCAAGCGGAGGTAGCAAATCGAATAATCCTGGATGGACTAAAGAAGAGGATCGAGAAATCAAGAAATAATTGGGTGGATGAGATACTTCTAATATTATGGGCCTACAAGACTACCTATAGAGTCATGACTGGAGCAACTCCCTTCATGTTGGCATATGGGGCAGAAGTAGTTGTTCCCGTGGAGATATCACATTCCTCTCCAAGGATTCGGGCTTTCAATGCTGAGGAAAATGAGGAAGGACAAAGGTTGGCTCTGGACTTAATCGATGAAGTGCGAGATGAGGCACATGCAAAGATAGTAGAATATCAGAAAAAGGCTTCATTCTACTACAACCTAAGGGTTAAGGAAAGGTTTTTCAAATAAGGTGACCTAGACTTGAGGAAGATAGAAGCTTCTGGTATTGGACAGAAAGGGAAGCTTGCCCCGAATTGGGAAGGGCCATACAAAGTCAAGAGCGTTCAAGGTAGAGGAACCTACAAGCTAGGGACTATGGATGGTTTTGAAGTCCCGAGAACTTGGCATGCACAAAACCTGAAGGTTTACTATGTGTAGGGCAATTGGATACGATTCTCACTTGTCAAGATGGCGAGTAGGTTGAAAAGCACCTTGAAGCCTTGCGTGCTTAGGATTTATATGTTCTAGTTTTATTTTGAAGTTTATTAAGACTTGTGTAAGGGATGAATCCCAAACAATTTATGGAAATTCATGAAGTTTTCAAAATATGTTTGAATGCAAGGCAAGGAAAACCAAATGTGTGAAATGCAAGCATAAAATATGATAAATAGATCGGATAAATATTACAAGAGTTTGATAAATAAAGTCTCGAAAATAAGATAAAGAAAACAAGCCACGCAGGGCTGAAAAAGCTCTAAGGAGCTGAGGTGCCCTCGACATCCATATCATCATCCCCTCCGCTCTCGCTAGATGTCTCTGTCGTCTCGGAGGAGGAGGAAGAGCTATCGTCCTCAACAGGTCTGGAAGAAGACTCGGGAGGAGGAAGGAGCGGATCCTGAGGAACATGATCCGAGACAACTACTCGGGTACGAAACCTCTGTAGCAAAGCCTCGTCATCAGGGTAGACATAATCCGCTGGGTTAATATCAGGACAAGCCTCGTTCACGGTCCCAAGGGTCGTGTCCCAACCAGTCCTAAAAAACCCGGGAAAGACTGAGTCATTCCTAATCCTCATGGACTGGGCAAACTCCTCCGAGTCCAGGTAGTTATCTATAGCTTTGTCCTTCTCCGCCTGAAGTACCACCAGTTCGGCGTTAGACTCCCCGAGTTCTTCCTCCTTGCGTTTGAACTTCTTCTCCAGAGTAGCATACTTCTTCTGTTGCCTCCTGAGGGCATTTTTGGCCTTATCGGAAGCCCGCTTCCATGACTCGGCTTGCCTCACAGTGCCTTGAAAATAGACGTTAGACTAAAATAAAGCAATTAACAAAGTATAAGGCAAGAGAATGCTACAAGTAAGAAAGATAAGTTCAAAAAAGAAGAGGCATACCGAAGCCGGAGACTGAGCTCCAATGAGCTTTATCCTCTCAAGGTCAGGGGTGGCCTCCACGTCAGTAAAATCCTTGGGAGTCACGCCATGATAGGACCAATCCCAAGCATGCTTCGTGGATCCAACCACGGTATCCCCGCGGCGGAATCCCCAGAGAGGCTGGAAGGCGCCTGTAGCAGCAGCAGCAGCAGGGGCAGCAGCAGTGATAGGAGCACTATGGCCCTCAGCTCCCTCAGTTGAAGCCTCCCCCACACGCTCCTTGTGTTTTCTCAAGAAGCTAGGCTTCGTGGCCTTTCCTCGGGTGTCCAGGCCTGCAAGGCAAGCTTTTTTCATCCTAGCAGTCTCTTCAACGGGAGGTACATTGTCCTCGTTGATCTCCTTAGCAGCTGCAAAATAAGGCAAAAAACAAAATAAGTGGTGTTAATAATGCATGAAATGAAATAAAGTTGAGAAGGAAAGAAAAATACTCTGTTGAGAAACAGAGGATAGTCCCACGTGAATGAGGGAGAACTCCTCTAAGAGAGTCCAGCTGGTAGTAGTGTCGTCGTCCTGAGTAAGCCCATTATAAATAATAGTTTCCTCGGGAGTTAAGTGAATGGATTTGAGGCTACCATCACTAACCTTCCCGAAGGAAGATCGGAAGAGTGTGCCCCAGTCGCCATTCTCCCAACGTAACCCAACAAAACTATTCCTCCAATTTTGATTGTTATCAGGAATGGAGGCGCTGTTAAAGATATGTTTGCTTTTGGGCATTTGCTTAACATAGACCCACCCACAGATACTGGAAGAGCTATTATAGCACTGAAAGACCTTCCTAAAAACATCTACAGAAAGGGGAAAACCTTCCCTAAGGCAGCAGACCATAAAATATAAAATGTTCCTCCAAGCGTTTGGAGGAAGCTGACATGGGTTAATTTGTAAATCAGCTAAAAGATGAGGAATGAAATGATGGAAAGGAAACCTAAGCCCAGTGGCAAGTACGGTCACCACCAGAAACTGGAACTAATCTAAGAGGAGGAAGGACATTATAACGTGCATTTAGTTTATCGAAATCTATGTTGTGCCAAGTATTACAATGATTAAAAGAATCGAGATGTGCAGTAGAGGGATATTCATCCCCCCCTAGTGTTAATCATATCGATTAAAGACATATACGAAGAACGGATCTCGATATCCTTACCTCGTTTTGAAGCCGAGGCTATCTTGGCCGCCCTCTCGGAACTCTTGTCAGCCATTAGTAAAGCTGGGAAAAGCCTGGAAACTTTGAAAGGAAGGAGGCTGGAAACTAAGGGAGGAAAGTTGAGAGAGGAGGAAGTTGGAGAATTTTAGAAATGAATGAAATGAAGAATGAAGAGTGTGAGTGAAAACACACTCCCCCCCCCCACCTTTATATAGGAGGAAAAAGAGGAAATTGGGCCTAAAAAAGCCCATTCAGGCCCAAAAATAAGAAGCTTCTGGAATTATCCAGGAAATTCCTGGAAAATTCAAGAGAAAAAACTTTAGTTTTTTTAAGATTCTGGAAGAATCCAGAACAATCCTAGAAGAATTTGGAATTTGGGCTCACAAATACAAAAGCCCGGGCAAAAAGGCCCATGGATAAGGCTCAATATGTTGGAATAGGGTTAAAATAGACCCGTGAGCCAAAGCCCAGTTGAAAACAATGGGCCCAAAGGATAGCCCAATAAAACCAGCCCAAAAAAGGGGGCCCAATTATTTGACAAACAAAACCCATATTTAAGAAATGGGCCCAGGATTAAGACCCACTAAGAAGTTGGCCCAAGAAAATCCAGGCCCAAATCAAGGACCCAAAAGAGTCTAGCCCAGACGTATGGCCCAAAGTAAATATATGCATTCACAAAAATTAACATATTTTTGACCCAATTCGATCAAGGCACGAGCTGTATTTCTCCTCGAATGAGTTGTGGTCCAAAGGGCGTCGACCAAGGCTGGGAGAAAGCTTAATTCGGTCAAAATATTAATTCCTGACCGAAAGGGTCAGGACTCTGATCGAGAACACTATACCTGAAAACCTTGTCGACTAGAAACCAAGGGAAAATCCTGGTCGAACGAGCCCTACCCGAATTTTCATCGACCTGGGCAACAAAAGATGGTTAATTCGGTCAAAAAGCAGGAATCCTGACCGAAAGGGAAGAAAATCCTAGTCGAAAAAAAAATCCTGCTCGAAATAAAAATAAAAAAAATATAGGAAAAAATCCTGGCCGAATTTCGACCAGGATTCTTTCTCGAACACATCCTCCTCGAAAAGCCTTCGACCAGGGCTGAATGAAGGTTAATTCGACCAGGATCCTGGTCGAATAGGATTCCTGGTCGAAATCTGTATAAAAAAAAGAGAGAAAAGAAAGAAAAAAAGGAAAAGAGGGAAGAAAAAGAAAGAAAAATTCCTGAAAAATTACAAAAATTGAGGAAATTCCTTAAAATATTTTTGAAATATTTTCAGAAATAAGGAATAAATCCAGAAAATAAGGATAAATCCCAGAAATTAAGGGAAAAATCCAGAAAATAAGGATAAATCCTAGAAAATAAGGGAAAAATCCAGAAAAATAAGGATAAATCCCAGAAATTAAGGGGAAAATCCAGAAATTAAGGATAAATCCCAGAAATTAAGGGAAAAAATCTTGAAATTAAGGATAAATCCCGGAATTAAGGAAAAAATTCCTGGAAATTAAGATAATTCCTAAATAAAAGGAAAAATCGTTGTAAACGTGTAGGTCGTTCCACACTTTACGCAAAAACGAAACCCTGTAAGGGAATGAATAGACTTAACTTCTGCGAAACCTAATCAATGTTTCCCAAAAGTTGGGGGGCAAATGACAGGGATAAATAAATCATGATTATATAATTAAATATTGCATTGATTGTACAAGGTGTGGGCTGCTAGGCCCAATAAGAAGATGTATGATATTCAGACCAGAAAGGTTACCACATTGATCAGGCCTGCTGGACCAGATCAGGCCTAATGGAACAAAGAAGGCCCAAAACCCTGATTATTAATTAATTTCATAATTAATTAATAAGGGAGAAAAACAGCTATTAAGATAAGTCCTAGTGGGGATATAAATCCTTGTAGATTGGCCTCCAAGGAACCTCATAGGATAAGGAATCAGCTTCCTACTTCCTAGGACTCCTAAGTCCATCCTAATTCAGAGACTTGACCACCAAGTCTCCTATACCAAGTCCAATTCAAGAACTCTCACATCTATATAAGGGGCCTCACCCCATAAATCAGAACTACGTTTTTTGACTTGATCATTGGCAATCAGCAAGGTACGTAGGCATCTTGTTAAGGCAGATTGAGTCACGAGACAAGAGCAGTCAAAATTGAGCCTTGAAGCTCACGTTCCTTAGTAATAAATACATCAATTATATATATCAGTTTTTAATCCATAACAAGAGTGATTGTTATATATCAGACACATAATCATTTATATTTATTTTACTTTCTAAGCATTAACATATTACAAATCTATACTATTATATCAAAGACGAAACAATGAAATTTTGGTTGGTAGTCAGTCTGGTCACCGTAATTATAGTAATATTTAAAATAAAAAAACTTCCATAAATAGATAAATATTCATAACAAAATTATAATATATCTAATGATTTTCGTTAAAACAAATAATATATAAAAATTCACCAGACCGGGCTAAACAAAATTATATTTATTGATCCAATTTTAAATAAAAAATTAAAAAAACTACATAGAGTTAATTGGATTTGAAGAATCGAGCTAAAATAAAATAATAAATATTATTAATCCCGTTAAAAATATTATATTATTTGACTCGACTATAACAAAAAAAATTGAAAGGAAATTCGTGGGGTCGATATAATGTCATCAAACTAAAATAAAATAATACATATTATCCATTCGGTATAAAATAAAATAATAATCACCCCGAGCTAAAATAAAATTAAACAAAGTAGTAAGTATAATTAGCTGAATTTGGTTGATATAACGGGCCTCAACCTAACATAATTTTTTTGTCATTGACACATAATATTTTACTATTGATTCGGGTTTAAACATATTAAACTAACATAAATCTGAATGTAGTTAGTTGAATTTTGTCGGTTAACAGACTAATGACAATTCGTATACTATTGATCTCACCTCTTTTAAATAAATATAATAATTTTTCGTAAACACACCTATAAATATTAATAAAAATATAAATTTCAAGTATTACATTATTCTTTAAAATTGTAGTATCACCAACTTATACACCTATATATATATTAATAAGTATTATCAAATCATATTATTAAAATTTCAAATAAATAGGTTTCATAACTTAAATTTTTTACTTCAAATGAAATTCTAAAAAAATATGTAATATTAAAAATAATCTGTGCATCGTACTGGTTTTAGGATAGTATCATTTAATTATGAAGTGGCAAAAAATGTATACTAACTAAAACATGTGTCTTAAGTGCGATTTATCTTGGTTCACGTGATTTGCAGGCTATTGTGTGAGGTCGTGGGGTTTACCAAGTTCACACCGAAGATTAGCGGTTGCGGGTTCCATATGATAAAAAAACGTAATTTATCATTTTTTACGAATGCACTATTTCAAATATACCTCAATGAATAATCACAATAATTTTTTTTAATTAACATAATTTAGAGTAGCCCGCATATTATACGAGTTATAAAGCTACTTTCTATAAAAATCATGAACTTATAAATGCATTTATCTATACTATATTATAATAGACGAAACATTAAAAGTTTGGTAGTCGGTCGGTCGGTACTTGATGAAATAACTTAATTATCTTTTCTTAATTATTCTAATTCTAATTATTGGGTCGATCAATTCTAATTCTAATTGATAGTGAAGTCAAATTCCTCAATTGTTTTACCAATTTCAATTCTATTTTATATCAAACTCTATATCATTATAATTTATATTAAATTCAACTTCTTCTACCAATTTATATTTTAATTCATATCGAGTTCTATATTATTCTAATTTGTTACTTCGGGTTAAATTAAATTTAAGCAAACTAAATATAATTATTAAGATTTAGTAAAAAATATCATGTGACTCGGGTTAAGATAAAATAATAATACTATCAATCCTCCTAAAAATTATACTAATGAACTTGGATAAATAAAATATATATACGATAAAAAAATACGTTATACAATTGATTTAAACTAACACAAAACTAAAATAAAAAATAATTCGACCAACAAAAATAAAATCATATATAGTAATTATTCAGTCTAAAATAAAATTATCTTATTGATCCAGAATTTAAAAAAATTAAAATTAAACTAAAAATAATGAGTTTGATTTGGTCGATGTATTGGGCATCGGGCTAAAATAAAATAATGTAAATCACTGATCCGAGATAAATCAAATTAATATTAGACTAAGCAAAATTCGTAGCATATTGATGTGAACTAAAAAATCAAATTTTAAATAAATGTAAATATTATTTTTTTAAAAATACACTTAAAATTATCAATAAAACTATATCTTCAATTAGTAATATTATATTTTTCAAATATTTTTTATAGAGTTATAATTAATCGATTAAATAATAATTTTTAAGGTCCCAACATAAGGGAGACATTATACTTTTACTCTCAATAAAATAATAATTTCGTTATAATAATATTCCGCCCTTATTAATGCTATCACTTTAAATAAGTGTAAATGTTGTAAAAAGTTTTCAACATATATGTCTATTAATATAATTATCATGAAATCATATCATTTAAAGTTTAAATAAACAAAATTAAGAATTGAATTCAAAATATATAAAATATATAATATATATATATAATATTAAAAAAGATCCATGTGATCCGTGCACCGCATGGATTTTAAGCTAGTATTTATAAAATACATATTAAGTATAAAAAATTAACTAGAACAGAAGTAGCAACTCTTTAAAAAATTAGGGACTTCTTGCCCGCGCTACGCGCGCTCCAAATTTTTTCAATTTTAAATTTTTTTCTCGAAGTTTGTAATTTTTATAACATAAACGGTTATCTTCTAGTTTTATTTAATTTATTTATTATAATTATTTAGGTTCCGTTTATTTTGAAATATAAAATTGATATTATAGTTTAACGTTAAATCTCAGTATTTTATTTTAGTTTTCTTTCTCCCACATTTTAACCAATTAAAAGTCTCTTAACTCATATTTTAACATTTCTCTTTTACGTTTTTAGTAGTCAATATTTTAATAATTTGTACAACAAAACTGAGTAAATATTTTTTTAATTAAATATTTTTTAAAAAAATCCAGTAAATATTACATAACATACAATTTATTGTAATATTTTTGAATTCAAAATATATAAAATATAATATATATATATAATATTAAAAAAAGATCTGTGCGATCTGTGCACCGCACGGGTTTTAAGCTAGTATTTATAAAATACTTATTAAGTATAAAAAATTAACTAGAGCCGAGGGTAGCAACTCTTTAAAAAATGAAAGGAGCTGACTCAATTAAAACGGTTAGAACAATTTCAAATAACACGCCGGCACATAGACTAGGTCCTGAATCCTGATTGCTAGGAGGAGGTGGCAATTTCAGCAGAGACAGACAGGGGCATTTTTGAGAGTTAAAATATATAGAGAAGACTTGAGGTCTTTTCCCCTTTGTCTTCGCGTTGGGTTTGTCATAAACGTAGAAACTAAGTTCAATTACGTGTCGGAAAAAAAATTAAGTTAAATTATTCTCAAACTATTCAGGTTAAGCAAGTCAGACATTTTGAATTAAAGGGCCTGTTTGGCCAAGTGTTTATAAGCAGTTTATTATCTTATAAACTTGTAAATATTTATTTAATAGTATTTGTCCGTTTAACTTATAAGTCAAATATATAACTAATAAAATGTTAGTAATCACGTATTTTTCTCAACTTACTTTATTTTTTTCGTTATTTTATTAACTTTTATTTTAAAATATACGTTTGTAATTTTTTTTCTAATTTAAAATTCACAAATTAAAATAATTATATTTTAAAAACAAATATTGAAATTATTTAAATAATTTTTTTGACTTATAAGTAAAATTATCTAAACTTATATAACTTATAAATATTTATCTAATTATCACTTACTCCCTCTGATTTTTTATATGTCGTTTTTTTTCTTGCACACAATTCTAATTCATTTGACCGTGTAGATAAAATAATATATTTTTAAATTTTTTTGTAAATTAAAATTTTAGTTATATATTTTTATTTACAAAAAAAATTTATTCTAATTATACGGTCAAAATATTTAGAATTGTGTACATAAAAATTAAATATTTTATAATAAAAAAACAGAAAAAAGTGTAAAAAATTATTTATTTCAAATCATAAATTACATAAAATTTCTCGCACAAAGTTTGATAGTCTTGATTTACACATTTGTTTGAGCCGGAATATTATTTGAGATACCCTTTATGCCTTCTAGGTCCTCTACCAGCGGGATTAGGGGGCAGTTTGGATCATCGGATATCTACCCGGTTATCATGAATGAGAATGAGGTTTCAATATATTTTTTGTATTAAAACCTTATTCTATTAGATATTCCATGATCCACACATCACCTAGAGTTTAACTTTAACTATGTTTTTCAGCCCCTCAACTCTATGATGAATTCTTTTGCAATAATCTTAAGAGTTATTTGCAAAATACATTTTATGGTTTGCCCAAAATATATTTTTTATATATATTTTATTTAACTGTATTTTGCATTCTCTTATTATTTTCGACGCGATAAGTTACACCTTTTTCGTTAAATTTGTTAAAATTCTCAAGAGTATTTTTGGAAATTAAAATATTTAATTATAATTAGATTATTATTTAAGTTTTTTGATCCTCCCAATAATACTTTTCGAAAAAAAATTAAAGAACGAAAGTTGTAGAGAACGAAAAAATCTTTTCTAAATAATAACATTAAAAAATTATCAAAAAATTTATGAAACCAAAATTAAATAAAATATATACTTAATAAGTTTATTAAAAAAGAACTATAAAAAAATATTTCAATTTTAAACCTTTTTATTTCGAGAAAATCTTTTTATTCCTTATAACTTTCGTTCTTTAAATTTTTACGGAATGTATCATTTAGAGGGGCAAAAACCTTAAATAAACATCTAAAAATAATTTAATATTTTAATTTCGTAAAATGCCCCTGAAAAGTTTAACAAAATTAACGAAAATGATGCAATTTATGCGTTGAAAATAGTAAGGGATCCAAAGTAAAATATAGGAAAAAAATACTGTTATGGATTAAAAACTAATATATATAATTGCTGTATTTAATACTAAGGAACGTGAGTTTCGAGGCTCGATTTGACTGCTCTTGTGTTTCGTGACTCAATCTGCCTTAACAAGATGCCTACGTACCTTGCTGATTGCCAAGGATCAAGTCAAAAAACGTAGTATTGATTTGTGGGGTGAGGCCCCTTATATAGATGTAGGAGTCCTTGAATTGACTTGGTATAGGAGACTTGGTGGACAAGCCTCTGAATTAGGATAGACTTAGGAGTCCTAGGAAGTAGAAGCTGATTCCTTATCCTTTTAGGCCCCCTTGAGGCTAATCTATAAGGATTTATATCCTTATCGAGACTCTTCTCAATAGCTGATTTTTTCCTTATTAATTAATTACGAAATTAATTAATAATCAGGGCTTTTGGGCCTTTTTTATTCCACCAGGCCTGATCTGGTCCATCAGGCTTACCTTTCTGGTCTGAATATCATCATTTCTTATTGGGCCTAGCAGTCCATTAATTATAAAATCAGGACTATTTATCCCTATCATTGCCCCCAACTTTGGGAAACATTGATCAGGTTTCGCAGAAGTTAAATCTATTCGTTCCCTTCAGGGTTTCGTTTTTGCGTAAAGTGTGGGAGCGACCTACACATTACAATGAATCTTCCTTTTATTCAGAAATTATCTTAATTTCCAGGAATTTTTCCCTAATTTTTCGGATTTCCCTAATTTTCTGGATTTTCCCTTAATTTCTGGGATTTATCCTAATTTTCTGGCAGTTTATCCTTAATTTCTTAATTTCTGGATTTTTCCCTAATTTTCTGGGATTTATCCTTAATTTCTGGATTTTTCCCTAATTTTCTGGGATTTATCCTTAATTTCTGGATTTTTCCTAATTTTCTGGATTTTTCCCTTAATTTCTGGGATTTCCTAACTTTCTGGATTTTATCCTAATTTTCTAATTTCTGGATTTTTCCCTAATTTTCTGGGATTTATCCTTAATTTCTGGATTTTTCCCTAATTTTCTGGGATTTATCCTTAATTTCTGGATTTTTTTCCTAATTTTCTGGATTTTCCCTTAATTTCTGGGATTTATCCTAATTTCTGGATTTTATCCTTAATTTTCTGGGATTTATCCTTAATTTCTGGATTTTTCCCTAATTTTCTGGGATTTATCCTTAATTTCTGGATTTTTCCCTAATTTTCTGGGATTTATCCTTAATTTCTGGATTTTTCCCTAATTTTCTGGGATTTATCCTTAATTTCTGGATTTTTCCCTAATTTTCTGGAATTATTTTAAGGAATTTCCTGATTTTTTTGTAATTTTCCAGGATTTTTTCTTCCTTTTTTCTTCCCTTTTTTTATACAATTTTCGACCAGGAATCCATTCGACCAGGATCCTGGTCGAATTAGCCCCTACTGTGCCTTGGTCGAAGGATTTTCGAGGAGGATGCTTTCGGTCAGGAGTCCTGGTCGAATTTCGGCCAGGATTTTTCCTTCTTTCCTTTTTTTTTCGACTAGGATTTTCGTCCCTTTCGGTCAGGATTCTTGCTTTTTGACCGAATTAAGCTTCTCTTACTGCCCAGGTCGACAGCTTTTCGAGCAGGAGTGTTTCGAGCAGAAGTCCTGGTCGAATTTCGGCCAGGATTTTTCCTACCCCCTTGTTCTTTTTTGAGCAGGAAACTTTCGGTCAGGATGTTGGGTCAGAATTCTTTGTTTTGACCGAATTAGCCACCTTTCTTGCCTTGGTCGAAGCAATTTCGAGCAGGATTGTTTCGACCAGGGTTTTCATTTGATTTCTAGTCGAATGAGTTTAAATTCTGGTCGATTTATGCTTAATTTTTAGCCTTAATCGACAGAACTTTGATCTCAGGTTATTCGAGCAAGATTTCCTCACTTTTTCTGGTCGAATGAGTCAGGAATGATTATTTTCATATCCTTTTACCTTGAAGTTGGGCCATATGTTTGGGCTGGACTTTTTTGGGTCCTTGATTTGGGCCTGGGTTTCTTGGACCACCCTCTTAATGGGTCTTCATCCAGGGCCCATTTCTTAAATCTGGGCCTTATTTGTCAACTAATTGGGCCCTCTTTCTGGGCTTTCTTGGACTGGGCCTTTATCATGCTTTAATATCCAAAGCCCATTCAAACTTGGGTTGGGCTTGAACTCTTAAGCCTGACTTCCAGAATATTCTGGAATTTTCCATATCATTACAGATTTTTCCATACTTTTCTAAGACTTTTCTAAAATATTCTGGAACATTCCAGATCCTTCCATTTTTGGGCCCATATGGGCTTTTTTGAGGCCCAAATCCCCTTTTTCTTGGCTATAAAGAGGTGGGATGAGAGTGTGATTCCTCACACCTCTCATTTCATTTCTTCAATCATCCTACAAATTTCTCCCTCTTTCAACTTTCCTCCCTTAGCTCCCAGCCTTCTTTTCCAGTCTTTACTAAATGGCTGACAAGAGTTCCGAGAGAGCGGCCAAGATAGCCTCGGCTTCAAAACGAGGTAAGGATATCGAGATCCGCTCTTCATATATGTCTTTAATTGATATGATTAACACTAGGGGGGATGAATATCCCTCCACTGCACATCTCGACTCTTTTAATCATTGTAATACTTGGCACAACATAGATTTCAATAAACTAAATGCTCGTTATAACGTCCTTCCTCCTTTTAGATTAGTTCCAGTCTCTGGTGGTGACCGTACTTGCCACTGGAGACCCGACACTCTTTCATTTACACAGATGCCCTTAATGCTGGGCTTAGGTTTCCTTTCCATCCTTTTATTCCTCATCTTTTGGCTGATCTACAAATTAATCCGTGTCAGCTTCCTCCAAACGCCTGGAGGAATATTCTATGTTTTATGGTTTGTTGTCTTAGGGAGGGCTTTCCTCTTTCTGTAGCTGTTTTTAGGAAAGTCTTTCAGTGTTACAATAGTTCTTCCAGTATCTGCGGCTGGGTCTATGTCAAGCAAAGGCCCAAAAGCAAACATATCTTTAACAGCGCCTCTATTCCTGATAATAATCAAAATTGGAGGAATAGTTTCGTCGGGTTACGTTGGGAGAATGGTGACTGGGGCACACTTTTTCGATCTTCCTTTGGGAAGGTTAGTGATGGTAGCCTCAAATCCATTCACTTAACTCCCGAAGAAACTATTATTTATAATGGGCTTACTCAGGATGATGGCACGACCACCAGCTGGACTCTCTTAGAGGAGTTTTCCCTGATTCATGTGGGACTATCCTCTGTTTCTCAACAGGGTATTTTTCTTCCCTTCTCAATTTTACTTCATTTCATGCATTATTAACATCACTTATTTTGTCCTTTGCTTTGTTTCAGCTGCTAAGGAGATTAACGAGGACAATGTTCCTTTGGTTGAGGAGACAGCTAGGATGAAGAAAGCTCGGCTCGCAGGCCTAGACACCCGGGGAAAGGCGACAGAGCCTATCTTCTTGAGAAAGCAGAAAGAGCCTATGGGGGAGGCTTCAACCGAAGGAGTTGGGGGCCATAGTGCTCCTATCACTGCTGCTGCCCCTACTGCTACTGCCACAGG
Organism: Apium graveolens; assembly: GCF_009905375.1. NCBI lineage: Eukaryota > Viridiplantae > Streptophyta > Magnoliopsida > Apiales > Apiaceae > Apium > Apium graveolens. The sequence continues at coordinate 193,675,866 of NC_133655.1, read as the reverse complement.
CGCCTTCCAGCCTCTTTGGGGATTCCGCCGAGGGGACACCGTGGTTGGTTCCACGAAACATGCTTGGGATTGGTCCTACCATAGCGTGACTCCCAAGGACTTTACTGATGTGGTGGCCACCCCTGATCTTGAGAGGATTAAACTCATGGGAGCTCAGTCTCTAGCTTCGGTATGCCTTCTCTTTTTTGAACTTATTTTTCGTTCTTGTAGCATTTTCTTGCCTTATACTTTGTTAATTGCTTTGTTTCAGTCTAACGCCTACTTTCAAGGCGCTGTGAGGCAAGCCGAATCATGGAAGCGGGCTTCTGATAAGGCCGATAATGCCCTCAGGAGGCAACAGAAGAAGTACGCTACCCTGGAGAAGAAGCTCAAGCGCAAGGAGGAAGAACTCGGAGAGTCTAACGCCGAGCTGGTGGTACTTCGGGCGGAGAAGGATAAAGCTATAGACAACTATCTGGACTCGGAGGAGTTTGCCCAATCCATGAGGATTAGGGATGATTCAGTCTTTCCCGGGTTTTTTAGGACTGGTTGGGACACGGCCCTTGGGACCGTGAACGAGGCTTGTCCTGATATTAACCCGGCGGACTATATCTGCCCTGATGACGAGGCTTTGCTACAGAGGTTTCGTACCCGAGTAGTTGTCTCGGACCATGTTCCTCAGGATCCACTCCTTCCTCCTCCCGAGTCTTCTTCCAGACCTGCTGAGGACGACAGCTCTTCCTCCTCCTCCGAGACGACAGAGACATCCAGCGAGAGTGGAGAGGACGATGATATGGATGCCGAGGGTACTTCAGCTCCTTAGAGCTTTTTCAGCCCTGCGTGGCTTGTTTTTTTTATTTTCGAGACTTTATTTATCGAACTTTTGTAACATCTATCAGATCTATTTTATTTATCACCTTCTATGCTTGCATCCATGCATTTGATTTTTATTTGTTAGGCACAAACATACTTTGAAGAACTCATGAATTCAT